>NC_140938.1:41183319-41675819 GCF_014529385.1 Adiantum capillus-veneris | reverse complement strand
TCTTCACCTGTAGAGGTGACCGTCAGGTAGTGACTGTCGGGTAGAGACAACATCCAATGATTTTTAGTTTTATTTTTATTTTTATTTTTTCCTTTTTCATAGGGTTTGTTCGTACCTCTCCTTATTTTCAAGATCCAAATGTGTCAAAACCATAGCTATGTACAAAATAAATACATAGGTTTTTTGTGATTATCATGCATCAGGTCCTTCCTCCTCTTAGGGTCCTTGAAGCCTTGCCACCAAGTGCATACCAAGAGGGAGGTGGAGCAAAAATTTGAAAAGCGGCCCTCATTAGCCCTCCCCCTAAAGCGAGAGGCATTTATGTCTCTAGCTCTGTACTTGATTCTTTTTCAGTTGAGTCTCCCTCCTCAGGGATATCCATCATAGGTGCTGGATAGATGAAACCTGCTTCTAGCAGCTTCCTCACCTCTTTGAGCAAGGCCCCTTATTGAATTACTCCTAGCCACCTGAGCTTCTGCACTACAGGTTTACTTCCCTCCTTGAGCTTAATGTGACGTTGAGCTACTGTGATGCCAGTGATTTTATCATATTCATCAATAAACAATGTGGTAAAATTACTTAGCATCAAAATATAATCTTCATGCTCCTTCCCACACAATTCACTAGAGAGTATTTGATATAGCCTACTTGCTTCTACCAGAGGTTGTATACCTGGTGTCTCCCCTTGGTTTGATGATGATGCATCAGGTTGCTCCATCCTCTTCGGGTCCTTGACAATGACCCCCATCACCTCAATGCTATTGTCGCTTTCTTCAGTCACTGTTGACTCCTCCTCTGAAGTGGTTGAAGAGTCACTACTAGAAAACTCATCCCCAGAGGTTTCTAGATCCATGTCGTGTTGCCGACCTGTCTTCATGCCATAAAGTATTGGCTTCCCTTTGGCATCCTTCATCTAGATTATACCGGTGTCCTAGTCTTTCTTAGCTTTCATAGCCATAAGCCGAGGCCTCCCTAGAATGATAGGATAGCCGTCCCCCTTGTGTGGCATGACAAAAATGTCAACTTCCACCTCGGTGTTGAATGCCTTTATCCTAACTACATTTATAACACCAACACATTGAAATTTTATATTATATGCCATTTTGGTTGGGCATGGTGCCGGCCTAGACCCAAACGGTGCATCACTTTTTCACTCATGACGCATATTTGTGTGCCGCCATTGATGTAGATATCGAAAATTTGTTTCCCTCTCATGTGAGCATCCATCACTGGTAGTATGTCATCTAGATTCCTCCGAGAGATAGCCCCAGTTATCTTTGGCTTTGGTCATCTCGTGCTAACCATATTTGTCCATTGTCTCCTTACCCTAAGTGCTAGGTGGAGTAACTAGGGTCAGGTGATTTTTGGTCCCTACACAAAAGCATCTTGAACCAAATCATATGGTTTAGAACATTCACCCAAAGAGAAATTTACAATGTCAATTTTACGTCGTGACTTGGACGGCTTTTTGCTAGATTCCCCTTTAGTTTTTATCTTTTCTTCCTTTTGGGAAGATTCACCATGCCTAGTACGCTTTACCCCCATGGCATCTAATCCTTTAAACTTGGTCTTACCTTTTTTCACTCCCTTGATATCCTCCTCCACTTTCTCCTTTCGTTTACCTTCAAGGCTGATGACACTTACTGCTTGGTTGCCAACTGGTGGTGGAGGTAAATGTGGAATGAGATGTTGTGGTGGTGATGATGGATGTGGTTGAATGGGTGGTTGTACGATTTTCATGGATGGTGCTTGTTGTGGTGCCCTCGGTGGTGGTGGTGTTGCTCTTGGTGGTGAAACCTGATTTTGTCTAGCTCCTCTGTTGAAATTTTGCCTCCTTGGGTGTGGGCAGTAATACATGCAATGGCCATACTTCCCACAATTGTAGCAGTGGTATTCTTGATTTTGCTTTCGTTGTCCTCTCCCTTGATTTAAATTCTGGTTGTGTGCATGCCCTTGTTGCACCAAATGCACAAATAGATTCTCAAACTTAGTAGTGATGCAACTCGACAGGTCTTTTTGTTCTTCTGATGCCTCTCTGGTTGGGTCTTCTGAGCAGCTGTTGTAGTTACTGGGGTTAGTCGGACTGAGCTTGATTCCTCTGACTCGTTGACTCTTGCTTGCATGTGAAGCTTCTTGTATTTAAAGTAGGCTACTTCCACTGTCAACTCATATGTTGCAAGCAATCTCCCCTCTACCTTCTCTTTAAGTGGCAACCACATGCTAGCAATGAAATGCTCTTTCTTCAAGAAATCAGGCACTCCTTCACCTTCCTCGAGTGAGTCAATTCATTGCTCCCACAAATCGACAAACTTGGATTTGTAAGTGGCATACTCTAGCACACCTCCCTGCTTTAACTCTATCAGCAAATGCCATAACTCTTCTGAGGTTGTGCCTCCACTAAACCTCTTCACAAATGCAGTACATAGTAAGTCCCATGCATCCTTGGTAGCTTGGGGCAAAGCATTATACCAAGGCTTGGCCTCTACTTTCATCAATAGAGGAAAGATTCACAGCTGCTGTGAGCGGGATGGAAACACACACAGTACCTCTATAATCACCCGACACACACTCTTGAGATGATACACACATACACACTATGGGACAGCACTTGATTTAGACAACCTACCTGACCGAGATAGGGAACACACCAATGGAGTGAGAGGAGAGAGACTATCTATTTTCCCACTCAAAAGAGATAGAGACACACACTCACATACACACACACTCACATACACACCCAAAAAACTTAGCTCAAAAGAGGAATGTTTTTTATGTTTAGATACAATTGAGCTTGGCCCAACACCGATGGGACAAATAGCTCACACAGTATGGATCAAATATGCTAGATATAATTACAAATTTGAGCAAAGGGTTTGCTCAGAGGAGAAATTTACACATCCAAACTAGCAGAAAAACAATGAGGAATTTGGAAAAATGGACAACACCATTGCATCTGGAATGGCCCAAAGTCCCAATCTATAATATCAACATGCTCAAATCCGACTTCGGATGAGCAATTTATGGCCAAAACAGACTCCAAAAAATAACAAAAATTGAGTTGCAGTTGTTCCTCCTCTTCTCTCCATGTTTTGCTGGTTTTTTCTCAGGTTTTTCAATGTCCACACTTCACTTTATCCCTTGGTCACCTTTGTCCTTTTGATTGACCTCAAACCGGCCCCGAACTGGCTAAAAAATAGCTCCACAGTGCGTTTTTGTTACCCTTCTACATCCATCCGCACAACTGGCACTCAGCTTTTTCCAATAATGCATCCCGCAATCACGTGAAGTGGCCCCCAAATACAGTTCTCATGATGACCTTTTTTGCATAGTTCATCACAAGAAAACACCCCCATTGTGTCCTGACTTACCACGTGCAAGTATTGACCCCATTCGACCTCCTGACACCGTTGGATGCCATCTGACACACCTGCTTACCTCATGGTGTTGGCCCTGTGATAGCTTCCTCGTATAGTTTTACACTCCACCGACTCCTCATTATTGTAGAAAAACACACTGACACTCGTGATAATGAAAATCGATGTACTATGTATACGATGTGCTAGTTGTACACATGTGGGCCTCACGTAACCACATGGCTCTGGAAAATGGGCAATTATTTATTTGATGCACCATGCATGTATATGTACATATGTGGAATCACTTCTTCCAAAAAACTACTAACATAATTTTCCCATCCCCTAGCCTGCTAGATCATTCATGATCAGCAACAGCAAAATGAGATATGAAACTCGTAGTGTCACAGGTCTACTCATCCCTTACATACATTACTTGTTTTGAAGACAACTCATCTGGCTCCACCATCATTAATCTAGCATGATATAATTTAAGACGCAATCCATTTACCCTTGACTTATGTAGAATCCCATCCAGGTTAGTCAGCTGATATGTACCATTCGAAAAACACTCAAATACCTTGAAAGGGCCTTCCCACTTAATTTGAAACTTATTTTGGAATGTCTTGTCCAGCTTACTGTTGTAGCACAAAACCAAGTCATGTTCTTGATACCCTTACTTTTGACCTTTTCATTTATCTTTTCTAAAGCCTTATCTTGCATCTGCCCATAATGTTCCAATGCGCTCATCCTATCCAGTTGAACCTCTTGTAATTGTAAGAGCCTCTCTTTAAATGCATCAGTGGACTGCCCAAGCAACTTTTCTAACATCTTGACCACAGGCAACTCTACTTCCACAGGCAATAGTGATTCCTTTCCATATACCAAATGAGATTGAGTAAATCATGTACCTGTCTTTACTGAAGTACGGTAAGCGCATAATGCACTAGGCAATTCCGAATATCAATTCTTTCCTTGGTGCTTTGTCCGAAATGCAAATGAGTCCGAAATGCCCAAAAAACCCGAAAACAACTGGCTGTATGCCTCGTTCTGACACCCGAAGAGGTCGATATGGCCCTAAAAGCTCTCCGGAGGCACTATTCTATACGGTGCAAGGAGAGGGGTAGGCTCTCCTCGCACCATACGGGATAGTGCCTCCAAAGGCCTTTTTTGGCCATACCGACCTCTCCGGGCGTCAGAACGAGGCATATAGCCAGTCGTTTTTGGGGATTTTGGGCATTTCAGACTCATACGTGATTTCAAAAGCTTCAAATAATATAGCTTTTAAAAGTTACAAGTATTATATATTGTAAAATAGAATTGAGTAATTTTGTGACTATGCTTGGGTCCAATTTGCTTAATATATAGATATATATATAAAGACATCTATAGTAGGCAGGAAAGGTGAATCTATGAATGAAAATAACCCACATGTCATGATTGGGGTAATGAGATTCTAAAACTAACCCCCTTTCCTATTGTGCAAGAAATGCGTAGTGGCCTAAATTGGTGTTCCAAAAATGACCCACACAACATGAGGGGGTAGTGAGATTCTAAATATCCCCTATCCCGTTGTGCAAGCAAGGCATAGTGTCGCACCAAATAGGCCTTTTGCTAATATCTTGTACATATGAGAAAAACCAATGGAGTCCAAATAATAAGGTCACTCAAGATTTTTTTTGCATGGTATGTGCATGGAACCAGAACGACGTGATGAGGGGGGGAGTGACAAGCTGTATGATGCCCTCTTCACGCGGTGTGGGCAGGAGCTAAAATGACGCAACATGGAGAGTGTCAAAGTCTCGGAGCGCTTTTGCACATGATTTAGAAAAATAAGTCCAAATAACAAGGTCACTTAAGAGTTTTTTGGCATGGTGTGTGCATGGAGCCAGAACGACGCGATGAGGGGGGCAGTGACAAGCTATATGATGCCCTCTTCGTGCGGTGTGGTCAGGAGCTAAAATGACGCAACATGGGGAGTATCAAAGTCTCTGAGAACTTTTGCACGTGATTTAGAAAAATAAGTCCAAATAATAAGGTCACTCAAGATTTTTTTTCATGTTGTGTGCATGGAGCCAGAATGACGCGATGAGGGGGGCAGTGACAAGCTATATGATGCCCTCTTCATGCGGTGTGGGCAGGAGCTAAAATCATGCAACATGGGGAGTGTCAAAGTCTTTGAGCACTTTTGTACATGATTTAGAAAACCTTAGGAATCCAATTAGCAAGGTGATTCAAGGTTCTTATGTGGTGTGGCCGTAGAGCTAGAACAACGCGATAGGAGGGTGACAAGCTCACACATGACAAGAGCACTGTGGGCAAGAGCTCGACCGGTGCGATAGGGGAGGAGTGAAAAATTCCTTGAGTCTTTTTGCGCATGATGTGGGTACACTACCGAAATGGGGCGAGTGGGAGTAGAGTGACTAGATCAATCAAGCCACAATCGCATAGTGTGGTTATTGATCCAAAACAATGTGAGAAAGGATGTCTTCAGGTGTGGTCCCATGTTGATGTAGATATTATGTACGTGCGTGATGAGTGCAAGCTCTTGATGCGGTGCTTAGAAGTAGAGGGTAAGTGAAAAGTAGACATTAAAAGAAAAAAAGGATTGGTCATTAATAGGTGTCATCATCACTGTTTGAAAAGAAAGATTCACTACAACATGTTACGCGCTTTTCAACGGACAATATTTCGACGCACCGTACCTTTCCACGTGCATTTCGACGGGCATACCCCGCGTCGATATACGCGTCGATACATACGTGGTAATACACGTGGCAATGCCTGTGAAAAGGCGCATATTTCCACGTGTATATTGACGTGTATATCGACGGAAAAAATTTTGGGAAAAAAAAACTAGATCCGCACGCAGGCAGTCGTTTTCGCTTGCGAGCACGCGCACAGATCTAGCCTTCTTCGAAACCTGCAGGGCAAGTATTGTTCCCCCTCCCTCTCTCTCTCTCTCTCTCTCTCTCTCTCTCTCTCTCTCTCTCTCTCAAGCTACATTGTGTGTGTGTGTGTGTGTGTAAAAAATCTTTGGTTTCATATCTTTATGTTCGGTAAAGAAATTAGTTTTTTAAAAAAGTGGTTACCGAATTAAGAATCACGTTCGGTCCAAAAAAAGGACATGTGACTCTGGAACCTTAGGTCAATTCACAAGGAGATGACTATACCCAGCACTTGGATACACTTTCCAAGGATTTTCCTAGCTAAAGGACCGTGCTTAGCACACTATTTGATATATATAATTACTTCTGCCGGGCTTTTTCGTTTTTTCGACAGGCCTGCCAAGAAAATGAAAAAGATCGACGAGATCCGCCGAGAAAAATCAAACTCCGGCGGGCTAACCGGCTCTATGGGTTTTTGCAAGTCATACTCAAGTCACATTAATAGTTAACGTGATCACATGATTTTCTTGTATAAATACTGGAGTTATTAACGTAATCACATGATAGTGATTACGTCAATGAAATCCCTGACATTGATTGGGAACTTGGTCTTTGAATTTTATAAAACAATTCTTATACATTGAGTGTATAATAACGAGTGTAAGAATCTACAGATGACACCAAAATGCTCTACTTTGTGCAGTCTCAAAGTCGACCTTGTCACCGTACTTTACCCTGTAGTAGCATCCATGCGTGTTTGACATGGGTGCATTAGTGTCCTCGTCCTCTACGATTAGAGCGTCATGCTTCGAAACAGGCGAATCTGTCCCCCTTCCACCACCAATACAAGTGCCCGACAAAAACCCCCTCCACTCCACCTACGCTTGCTACCCTAAGAGGAACGTCATCATCGCTACTAGAAGATGCTCGTTGACCACCTGTGGACTGTCAAGATGAGGATCGAGCAAAGCAAGAGTCGAATGGAATGGTGTAGGGCCCTTTGATGAAAGGGGGGTGGTCCAATAATAAGGGAGGGTAGAAGGAGGTGCCTTCGGTGGGACACTCTGGACGTAAGGAGTCTCTCTTTGGCTCCCCCACAATGTGGTCTGCCATGAAATACCATAGGCCGCAAGCTGATGTGCGCTATAGCAACCAAACAATTCTCAAGACGAAGGCAAGTACTCCTCACATAAAGATAATGCATGTCACATATTTGGATCTACCACAGATGGAGGAACATGTGTACATGGATCGACATCTCCAAAGTTGTAGGAGGGAAAAATCTATACTCATGCTCACAAAAAACTACTTATAGATATATCTAAATCCCATTTTTTTGGACGTAACACCTCAAATTGCGGGTCCACTAGAGCATGTAGGAGGGCAAAATCTATACTCATGCTCACAAAAAACTAGTTACAGATGTATCTACATCCATCGTTTGGACTTAACTCCTCAAAGCTCGGGTCCAGTGGAGGCAATGTCTACCCTAGATGAGCGTCCACTTGGGACGTGAACCAACCAAAGGAAGAATGAAATGGCTACTCAACACCAGATCTCATCCTACAAGAGATGCATTTGAAAGTATTAGAGCCATGCCGGTTTTTACTTTCCCTATACCTAATCAACATATGTGTCTTGTATACATGCAAGCTCTATCACATATGCACACACACATATCTATGTAGATACATACACACACACTCCAATAGATGCATACATACAAGCATACTTAGTGCTTGCATATATGTATATATACACCTACATAGATACTTACATACACACTCATATCTATGTAGATACATACACACACACTCAGATAGATGCATACATACAAGCATACTTAGTGCTTGCATATATGTGTATATACACCTGCATAGATACTTACATACACACTCACTCATAGGGATTTATTAATCACGTGATCATCTGAATTTTTATGTGTTATTATCATATTCACATAATTATACTTTACATGATCACATTTAAGAAGATGAATCGTGGCCTGATAACCCACCAAAAGCCCGTTGGTCTATTTTTTTCTTTGTGGCCGAGTCCACTTAGATATGGCCAAAAGCTACCAGCGGACCCACCAGGATATGGAAAAGCCTAGTGGAACTACCGGTTTGGATGGTTTTTGCAGGTTAATAGGAAGGTCACGTAGACATTTAACGTGATCACTCAACGGAAAATCCCAATGGAACAACTTGTTTGGGTGGTTTTTGCATGCTAATAGTAAGGTCACATAAACATTTAACATGATCACCTGTTTTAAAAATTGATCACCTAACGTTATTCACGTGTTCACGTACTTGTGAGTCACATTAATGAAATCACTGCTCAATCACATGGATACATATCTACATGCATACACATATACTATTAGACCTAAGTAGGGGCTAGTAGTTCCAATAGTCTAGTGGCACCTCTTTAGATATCATCCACAATCTCAATCGTGGTAAAACTTAAGAGTACGTTACGATAATTCATACATGAGTGGATCAAAGATCACAACACGATGATTAAAAAGGGACCGTTTACCTAAGAGGAAACGTGTGACCATGGGGTGCTATGCTCCCTAGCTTAGTGCCCATATACATGCATAGACACATACATATACACATGTATAAATAACTACATATATATACATGCATATACACACACACACATACATATATATACTTCCATACACACACACAAACACACACACACATACATATATATATATATTCACATGTAACCCACGATGGAAGGAAATAGATGATGTTATATTACCTGGGCAAAATGCTATCGATCGACCTGATGTGATTGCACGTGTGTTTTATAAGAAGTTTCAAGATATGATGCATTAACTCATCAATCAATATTTATTTGGGGAGGTCATTGGGCATGTCTCAATGATAGAGTTTGAAAAGCGAGGTCTCCCTCATGCTCATATATTTTTGATACTTGCATAAGAATACAAGCCTGTAGATACAAGTCACTATGATAAATTGGTTTGTGGTGAGCTCCCTGATAAGAATGTGTTTCTAGAATTATTTGATACAGTGATCCACTTTAATGTTCATGGACCATGTGGTTCTTTGAACCCAAATTCTCCGTGCATGGTTG
The DNA here is from genome assembly GCF_014529385.1 of Adiantum capillus-veneris. Taxonomy (NCBI): domain Eukaryota; kingdom Viridiplantae; phylum Streptophyta; class Polypodiopsida; order Polypodiales; family Pteridaceae; genus Adiantum; species Adiantum capillus-veneris. Next base: position 41,666,467 of record NC_140938.1, on the reverse strand, counting down.
ACAAAAAAGGTAGATTCAAGTTTCCACGTACATTTATTATGTCTACGACTGTAAATGAAAGTGGATATTCAATGTATCTAAGAAGAGATGATGGAAGGTTTGTTCCATCAAAAGATTACAATTTGGATAATCGTTGGGTTGTTCCTTATAGCCCTCTCTTATCATTGAGGTACAAAGCCCATATTAATGTTGATATTTTCTCAACTATCACTGCTATAAAATACCTTTATATGTATGTTTGTAAGGGACATGATCGGTCCACTGTTGTTTTTCAAGATTGTGAAGGATTCATTGATGAAATCAATAGTTATCTCAATGCACGTTATGTTTCTGCATACGAGGCTATGTGGAGAATATTTGGCTTTGACATGCACAATGAAATCCATCTATTCAACGACTCCAAGTACACCTTCCATCACAAAGTATGGTTACATTCCAAGATTGTGATGATATATCAGACTTGCTGAATAATGAGAGAGATAGAAAAACTACCTTGACAGAATGGTTTGTTGCAGCAAATCAAAACTATCTAGAAGCAAATAGCCTCATATATGCAGATTTTCCAAGTGCTTGGGTATGGAATAACTCGGAAAAGATATGGTCTCCAAAAAAACATGGAGTTTCTATTGGAAGAATGTATAATATCGTCCCAACTGCTGGAGAATTTTATTACTTGTGAATGCTACTAAATATTTGCAAGAGATGTAAATGCTTTGAAGACTTGCAGACATATGATGGTCACTTTTATGCTACATATAAGGAGGCATGTATAGCTAGAGGATTATTGCAAGATGATGAAGAATGGCTACTCTGCCTCTAGGAGACCTCATTTTTTCAAAATGGAATGCAATTGAGATAGCTCTTTGCAATCATATTGGTCTTTTGTGAGCCAGTACATCCAAGTGCTTTATGGGACCGTTTTGTAACGAATTTTGTGAGGACTATGTTTATGCTTTAAGGACGTGTATTCCTGATGCAAGTGTACGACTTGATGTGTCAAAAAACAAAGCTCTACTTTACATAGAATGCTTCCTACAACAACATGGCAAGAGGCTTTCTGATTATAAGTTGCCTTCAATAGACCCAACAATGGCATGTTTAACTGGAACTAGTACTATGGCTCAAGAGACAATGGTCAATGTTGACGAGTAATGTAATGTAGCAAATTATATGGAGAGTTCATTAAATGAAGATCAACGAGATGCTGTTGGTCTTATTCGATACGACTTATAGTATATTGTAAGAGTTTTATATGGAAAAATTGTAGTTTTAAGTTTTCATACGACGCTACATAATATTTGATGTCTTTACAGAGATCATTATCATCGAGGATTTTTTATTGTAGGTGTTTATGAAATTTTATATTTAGATAGAGATATGGCTATGGAAGTTCTCGGATACTACCATGTAACCACTTTTTAGATCAAGAGATTCATCAGATTCAAGTTAGTATTTGGTTTGTGAATGATGAAAGACCACTTAATACACAATAGGTGGGGCTTGTCGGAGACCGCAATACACCATATCGATTGAGAATATTCATGCAATTTGATTATAAGTTGCCTTCAATAGACCCAACAATGGCATGTTTAACTGGAACTAGTACTATGGCTCAAGAGACAATGGTCAATGTTGACGAGTAATGTAATGTAGCAAATTATATGGAGAGTTCATTAAATGAAGATCAACGAGATACTGTTGATCTTATTTGATACGACTTATAGTATATTGTAAGAGTTTTATATGGAAAAATTGTAGTTTTAAGTTTTCATACGACGCTACATAATATTTGATGTCTTTACAGAGATCATTATCATCGAGGATTTTTTATTGTAGGTGTTTATGAAATTTTATATTTAGATAGAGATATGGCTATGGAAGTTCTCGAATACTACCATGTAACCACTTTTTAGATCAAGAGCTTCATCAGATTCAAGTTAGTATTTGGTTTGTGAATGATGAAATACCACTTAATACACAATAGGTGGGGCTTGTCGGAGACCGCAATACACCATATCGATTGAGAATATTCATGCAATTTGAACCCCCCCCCCCCCCCCCCCCCCCTCATCTTACAGAATGTAAATAACATAGGTCCTCGGACTTATAGAGTACATAATGTGGTCTCTCGCAGAGTACACATTGGATGATAGCTCTTTTGTATTGTCTTTTACATTCTATATTTTCAATCCATCTTAGTGAAATTATGAAATTATAAAGTATTTTCTCTCGCTCTCATCCTACTTTCATCTCTCTCTCTCTCTCTCTCTCTCTCATTCTCATTACACCTCTTCTATTTGTTATGATTCACAAATCTCTTTTCTCTCTCCTTCTTCAACATTGAAAGCTCCATTTTAGAGCATATAAAGAATGGCACGATACCCAATGGTTTCGTACACCCTCAATGATGCACCTTCTTATATTAGAGGTATGAATAATCTGTTCTTTGACATTACTTTTACCTCGATAGAGTTAGGACCTTTATTCTATGCATTTATGCTGATCCGAGCCTATCACAAATTTTTGTTTATCATATTTTGTTGGTTTTCCTTGCTTCTAGAGGTTTACAATAAAAGAAAGAGTGAGAACAACCTCTTGAAAAAATTTAAAAAAAATGATTTTTTTTTTACTAGTTCACCGGAGGTGAAAGGTAGAGGGAGAACCTAGTGGTAAAGGGAAGGAAAAATATGTAAATGTGAAAAGAAAAGATATGATGTGGTTGTGGAGCCATGCACCCATGATTCAAGGGTCATGAGTGGCTCATATCATCATGGCTTTGGAGCCATATGATGATTCAAACAAATGGGACCCAAGTGGAAGACTTGGTAAAGGAAGAAACCAGACACATGATTTTTCTGAATTTTTAAAAAATACTTCCACTCCGATCCAAGAAAAGTTGTCTTCATCAAAGTTGTAGCTGATGAGCTGGAGATTTTGGCCATATTTTTTTTATAATTTTTGCATCTACGGTCTAGGAGATATGGCCAAAATGGTGGACGCCAGTTTTTTCAACTGTGGTGGAGACCACCCCCTCTACCTTTACACACACACACCCTTCCTTTTCCACATTGAGACCTTCTCTAAAATCAGCCATTAGTCTTCTCACCCTCCTCTCCTTCCTCCTCTCTCTCAAGCTCAAAAACCCATCAAAGTTTCTCTTCTAATCACCTCTCAAGTCATGCTTAATCTTGTTGTAATTCATAAGTTCTCATTCAACCCCTTTCTATTATTACTAGATATGTATTGATTTTATGTAGATTCTTTACATTTTAAAATAAGGAAGCTCTTGGACTCAAGCTATGGAGGAAGGAGTGAAGACAACACACGTGATGATGGAGCTAATTGGTCAACAAATCACTTGGAAGGAGCTTCTTCATTGGTTGAATGTCCCTAATCAAGCTTCATTTGCACAAATTACACTTGGATCTTAACCTCACTCCTAATCACTCTCTTTCCTATATAAAGAGGCCTTCCCCTTTGTAATTTCAAGCCTCCCTCAGCCCCATTGAGCCTTTGTATCACTCACCATGAGCCCATAAGCTCATTCATTCACTCTATTCTTGCACATCCTAGAGTGCAAATTGTTTCATGCTAGTAACCTCTCCTCCTCTTACTTAGGTTAATTAAGAGAAATGTTTTATATGCGTGTGAGAGTGCTTGATGTGATCTTGGCTAATCCTTGAGTGATTGTTTGGTAATCTATATGCTATTTGTGTTGGGAGTGTTTGAAGTCATCCATTCCTTGTACACACACTACAGTTAATGCTTCATTCATAGTGATCTCTCTCTCTCTCTTTCTCTCTCTCTTTCTCTCTCTCTTTCTCTCTCTCTTTGTGTAGCGGTCCTAGTCCACGCTTCCAAGACTAGGTGGTGCCCTCATCTCATTTCCCTTGTGGCGCAATGGAGTTTGTTTTGGTGTAGAGGCCGCCATTCCAAATTTCCTTCGTCAATGCGTATGAATTTTCTTTTAAGATCCTCCATTATGGAGGGTCTTGTACATGTTGAGGACATAGTTGGCATTATCAAGGATTTTGAGATCCTACAGTGTGTATAGCTTGAACTCGAATCAATATGAGATTAAATAAGTTGTTATTTTTTATGCCTAAACGGGTTGTATCTTCATTGCAGGCTTCAATATTACTATAGACATTCTATTTTGGCATTGTATAAAGCACGATATTTTAGAAGTATTGTAGGTTATTATCACATAGACTTTGACATAGATGGCATACATGTCACTGTACGAGAGTTACATATGCAACGGCATATAAATTGCAACATTTCATATGGTCCATATGGAATCAATGAATGGATTTTAGAATCTATTCTTTGGGTGACACACCTCAACGCCTCGGTCGGAGTGTTCAATGCATTGGACCTTGGATCTTGAGAGTCCCGAGTAGAGTTTGTTGTAGACTAAACTACTCTCAATAAATGATCAAATGGATACATTGTCTTTACATTCCAAGAATCATGTGTTTTTTATGCGTTGGTTTATTGAAGTGGTTTTTTATCTACCACAACACATGTGTGTGTGTGTGTGTGTGTGTGTGTGTGTGTGTGTGTGAGAGAGAGAGAGAGAGAGAGAGAGAGAGAACTTTGCTTATTGGTAATGTAGTTTAACATAGGTCATAATGTACTGGTTATTCTCCCAATAGATATAAAGATGCTTATTTATTTGAAAATTAAAGATGAGTATATTTGTCAAGGAAATGGTGCATGGTGTTGGTGGTACCATTGGGTTTATTCGTATGCAGAGGATGGTATGGAAAGTGTGGACGCTTCAGCATTTTGCTTTGTAAAGTATCATAAATCTTGAGCGAGATAAAAATGATGAGAGCTCTACAAGAACTACATATGGTCGATGCTTATTATATCAATGTTTATGGTTTTGATATTCCGTTGTGAAAGATATATTACAATCATCTCTATCTCTACTATATATTATTGAGCTTAAAATTTTCAAGGAAGAAGAGGACATCCATGTGTCACTCTCTCCTTCATTTCAAGAACCTTAAGAAACATTTGGTTTGAAATGTAAAAACTGAAGTCATTTGGTTTGAAATGTAAAAGTTAAGGGTAAGTAGCTAGTACTCTCATGGTAGAACATGAAAAGACTTAGTTTTGACTTCTCGGTTCTATCAAAAAGTCACAATACTTAGTACTATATCTATATTTTCTATCTATCTATGCTCTTTATACTGCAACTTAAATCTATACTCTTTATAATGCAGCTTAAATTTTTCAAGGAAGGAGAGACCCTCCATGTGTCACTCACTGCTTCACTTAAGAGAAAACCTCTTTAGAATGCAAAAGGGAGAGTAAGATTGTAAGAAACAACAAGCAGCTTTTCAGCTTTTGTCAGGATGTAAAATCAAAAGAATTTCTTTTTCTTTAGTAGTAGAAAGTGCTTTAGTCATAGAAAGTCAAATAGTTTCTCCTCTACAAAGAATAAATGTATTGGTTAAAATGCACATAACGAAAAGGAGATAAATTTAGTGGAGATTTTATTATTTAATGAGAATTTAACTTTTGAAGCTATATTTGGTTTTTTCTTTTCAAGAGGTTTTCTTTAAAGAGATTGAAAAAAAAAACAGCTTGTGTGGTGTCGACTTGGGGTACGTAGTTTCACTTTGACAAAATACATGCAAATGAAGGAGTAGTTATCCATTTTATTGACCGTGTGTGTGTGTGTGTGTGTGTGTGAGAGAGACAGAGAGAGAGAGAGAGAGAGAGAGAGAGAGAGAGAGAGAGAGAGATTTTCCTTTCGAGCTCATACGGCTCCGTCTCACCAAGGACACCCTTCAAGCCCTTCAAATTTCTCGGGGGGGTCACTTAATATTTCAGCGACTATCATGTGAGTACAGCAGAAGGGGTTATTCATTTTTTTCTCATATTTTCACAGACAAAAAGATACCATAAAATGTAATTGAATTTTTTTTATATAGATTGAACTATTTGTCAAAAATTTCCAGATACGCAGTTTAATAATAGTCCTTGAACGCATGTGATATACAAAATTTATATTTAGTGACACACCAAGTCAAATTTCCAAGATAATATGGTTTTCTTAGAGTAATAGTGTATTTTCAAAAGGGTAGCTAACATTTTTCACTCATAGAAAATAAATAAAATGCCCAACAAAAATCAACCCTCAAATAGGAGAGAGATTGTCCAGTTAACGTACCTTTTACAAGTTCTTGGACATTTTTTCCTTTTTGTTTATAAGAGTTAAACCATGAAAAATGCTTAAAAATCAATAAATTCTCTAAATTTTGATAGGCAAAGGTGCCTATCAAAATTCAATCTCACACACACTCACATATAAAGAAAAATATTTTAGCGTCGACCGAATGACGTAGCAAGCAGAAGGGAGAAGAGGAGAATGAGAAAATAAATGTTTAAGTGTGTAAGAACGATCTAAAAAGACGCTAAAGTTACACAACAAGTCTTTAACACTTGAATATCTATGGAAAGGAAGGAGGGAGAGAGAGAGAGAGAGAGAGAGAGAGAGAGAGAGAAAGAGAGGGAGGGAGAGAGAGAGAGAGAGAGAGAGAGAGAGAGAGAGAAGAAGAAGAAGAAGAAGAAGAAGAAGAATAAAAATTTTAATCCCATAGGAGCAATCCCAAAAGATATATATGGAAATTTGGATGAGAATAAAGTTATTTTTGTTTCATCTTCTAACTCTCTCTCTCTCTCTCTCTCTCTCTCTCTCTCTCTCTCTCTCTCTCTCTCTCTCTCTCTCTCTCTCTCTCTCTCACACACACACACACACACACACACATACACGTCTTGAAAAAAGAAGAGCTTAAAATGTTGTAGGAGCTATCCAATGAGATTTCAAAGATCTATTCGATGGTCTCAAGTTCAAGACCTGAGAGAGAGAGAGAGAGAGAGAGAGAGAGAGAGAGAGAGAGAGAGAGAGAGAGAGAGAGAGACCAATCATAGCCATCTATAATTTTCTTTACAGAGATTGAAAAAAAAGAGTTTGCTCATTCTTTTCATGCATTGACTTGAGGTCATCACTTCAACCGTACTACCAATTTTTCAACTACTATACCACGATGACAAGTCATATGTGTATGCACACAAGAGTTCCATGCAAACTGCTATCCATCTAATATGTGTGTGTGTGTGTGTGTGTGTGTGTGTGTGTGTGTGTGTGTGTGTGTGTGTGTGAGAGAGAGAGAGAGAGAGAGGGTTTTGGGGGGGGGGGGGCACGAAGGGAGCATAAAAGTTTTGAATGTCATAGTTATTGTATTATAACAACAACAAGAGGCTTCAAGACCTATGTGACAAATCTTCGATATAAGAATATATATATGTACACACACACACACACATATGTATATGTATGTATGTATACATATACATATACATATACATATACACACACACACACACACAAATGCACATATATACATGTATGTATGTGTGTGTGTGTGTGTACTCAAGTAGGGTATGTCACTCATATTCTCAAATTTTCAAGGAACCTAATGTGTACACAAAAAGAAGCTGTCCTACATTGCCTCAATGCCCAATCACACATTTAACAGAGCAACAATTAAGCCAAATGGTTGGTATAGTATAGATTGTGCACAAAGAAATAGGTTCAAGCTGGTTGAATACAATCTGCTCTCTCAAAGAGGAATATGGTTTTGTAATTAGAGGATAAAGATAGATAGAGATCAATGGCATGCTTGATTTTAGTCACAACCTCAATTTTACACCACTTCCTTCAGTTTAGCATAATGACCAAAATTCCTACAAAAATAAACAATTGAGCAACCTTACTTTGCTTCATTTCTATCACATTTTAAGATGCAAATGATGTGAAAGTGTACATGAACAAATAGTGTGCACCTTATATACTAAGATGCTTATGTACTGTTGTGATTAGGTGATGACGGAACCATTACCATACTTGTGAACATAGATAGAGATCCAAGAGAAGCATCTAGAGAGCAGCATAGATGTAATCACATTCTTAATATTAAAAGAACGTCATCTCATCCCTTCGAAACTTGAAGCTTTTCTGGTACATTGGAAACTATAAGCCCTTATATTTTCACAACTCTACTCTTAGACATGAAAAGTTTCATAATTACACACTGTAGCAATTATGGGCCTTCATCTTTAAAAACTTGCTAGCTTACCCAGTTTGTACTTCTCGACTTGGTAGCACTTTTGTCAACTTTAGGTAGACCAAGGGAAAGATGGTCTTCTTTCCATATAAAAAGTTATGATGTACACTTCTACCATGTCTTGCTCATAAGAAAGACGCAAGGATAGAAGTAAGTACAAGAGTGGAGTAGAGACATTGAATTCAATTTTGTTCGTATTGTTGAAGCCAATTCTAGAACGCACTCCATTTTCAACAAAATATTTATTGCTACATTGATTCTAGACGGCTTTCATCTCTTCATACCATGCTAACTTACCTAATCTATATAGTCAACATTGGTAGCATTGTTAAACCAAGATACACCAGAAGGAGGAGACTCTCTCTCTCTCTCTCTCTCTCTCTCTCTCTCTCTCCCTCTCACAATAGAAGTAGAGCAGTCCTAAGTTTTTTAAACAAGGGCTAGCATCTTATGAAAAACAATGTCTATGAGAAGCTCCCAAGCTTGGTATCAAGAATGCTTTGTATAATCTTACATATATTTATGTTTGTTAGAATATTCAAGAGGTTGTGTAATGCATTACTTTTAGAAATGCAATAGAATATACATGTAGGAATAGAGTATTGATAGTGTTTCACTTGGAAAAGAAGATTGCCCTACAAGAATAGAAGCGATGTTTCTTTGGCCGCAGCAACGCGCGGGTCACATACTAGTAAGTCTTATATTTCATATGAAGAGTTTAAAGTTTTGAAATTAATTGTAAAGTTTATTTACAAGATATATTGGAGTGATCCTCAACCATCGAGCTCTAGAGTAGAATATGAGTCAGTGTAAACATAAACACTAAGATAATTGTAAAGATTGACAAGTGTAAAAACTCTTATTATTGATGCTTTAAAGAAAGTTTATTACATGTTGAATGGGGAGGGCAATGGGCATGGGAAACGATCGAACACAATTGCACTGTATAGAGGTCACATATAGATGAAGAGTTTGATACAATCTACATTAAGTTGCTTGATCCCTATTTCTTTCCCAATCTTAGGCTCATGGTCTTAAAGAAAGAGCTTGGGTTGATTGGCCATTACAAGATTTACTTGACTTGGATCCAAAAAAATATTTAAGAGACGTATGTCGTGCTCCAGCTCAACATCTTGATCCTGTTGAAATAGAAAGACTAAGAGTGCTATGTAGATATATTCCAGAACCTTTTTGGCAATGATGTAACTTTTGAAATCTTTTTGATCGAAAAATTACAAAATCTTTTTTGGTTTGAAATATCTCTCTTTATTGATGTGCTTTTGTGTAATCTATTGATATGCTCTTGTGTAATCTCTCTCTCTCTCTCTCTCTCTCTCTCACACACGCACACACACACATTGAAGGTAGAGGGAGAAAGGACAAGATATGGAAGTAAAAAAGGTTTAATGTAGCAAAAAGGAAAAACCAAAACGATCCATATGAAATGTTTGCAAGCATAAGTGAAAATGGACGACACCGATAATCTTCTCCCTCCCTCTCTCTCTCTCTCTCTCTCTCTCTCTCTCTCTCTCATGGAGTGGAATAAACCGGCATTTGAACGTATGTAAATAAGTATAATAGATTAATTTAATTTGTTTCATGGTAAGAGCGAGTGAGACCTGCCTACCGACGGGTTGCGCAAGCTAGTATATAGTATAGATTCTCATCTTACAATTACCATGGAAGGTACCATAGAAAGAATATAACACGAGGCCTCAATTATGGTTTGAGAGGATTGTCCCCTTACCCTATCATCCCAAGGAGCTGTGCCCCATTAGAGAGAGTGTGTGTGTGGGCCCACAGCAAAAGGCGAGAAATATTTGCAAGTTGCTATCGTGAACTTTGCCATGTGGTAGTAATGATCCAACGGTCCAAGATCTCCTAGTTATTTAAACGTAGGCAGTCTGCAAACGATCAACAGCCGCTCGCTCTTTCTCTCTTCTCTCATCATCAAAGAAACGCGAGCGCCAAAATGGCTTCCTCTAGTGCAGCATCTCAGCTACAATCCCGCCTCGATTTCCACCAGCTTTCTACGCTGGGAGGCCGCAAGCTTGCTCCTGCGAATCAAACATCACAGAGCAAAGCAGCTGGAAGGAGTTCTGCATGTGGGCGCCCACCAAACCTCATCTCAAGCAAGTACAGGCCTCCCAAAGCCACAAAAACCTCGTCCCTCATAGCTTCTGCTCCCGCACAAGAGATCCCGGGCTCTTACGGCCCGCCGTTGCTTGGCGTCTGGGCCGACAGGCTGGACTACTTTGTAAAGCAAGGCGCTGAAGAGTTCTTCTTGAGCCGCATGCGCCGCTACAACAGCACTGTCATCCGCGTCAACATGCCACCGGGTCCTCCCCTCTTTCCAGACTCCAAGACTATCATGCTCTTGGATCAGAAGAGCATCCGCGTTCTCTTCGACACATCCAAAGTGGAGAAGAAGGATGTCTTTGCGGGCACATACATGCCCAGCACATCATTCACCGGTGGGTTCCGCGTGTTGCCATACGTCGACCCCTCGGAGCCCAAACATGCTCTTCTTAAGGGGTTCTGCTTCAAGATTTTGCAATCCAGCGGTCGCAAGTTCATCCCAGAGTTCCATGCCACCTTCACGGAGGGCGCAAGCGAGTGGGATGCACAATTGGATGCTACTGGGGAGGCTGACTTCAGCAGTGTATCCCAAAGTTTCACTCTGAGGTTCCTTTGTAGAGCAATGCTGGATGCAGATCCGATTGCGCCGGGCCCAGCTAGTCTCGGGAAAGAGGGCCCTACTTTGATCCAAGTATGGCTTGCCCCCCAGTTAGCCCCCCAGGCGAGCCTTGGCCTTCCCAAGCTTGTGGAAGCCATCCTTCACACAGTTCCCTTACCTTTCGCTCTCGTCTCACGACAATACAACAAGCTTTATGAATTTTTCCACACAAATGGGCAGCATTTGCTCGATATCGCAGTGCAGGAATTCGGGCTCGACAGAACCGAAGCCTGCCATAATCTGCTCTTTTTTATTTGCTTTAACACCTGGGGCGGTTTTCTGATCTTACTGCCAACAATTTTTACAGCAATCTCGTCCGCTGGGATAAGCTTGCAAAAGGAGTTAGCAGAGGAGGTAAGATCTGCGGTCGGAAAGGGAGGTGAGGTCACCATGAAAGCTTTACAAAGCATGAAACTGGTGCATTCGACAATTTACGAAGTGCTTCGGACGGCACCACCGGTGCCGTTCCAATATGGACGGGTGAAGGAGGACATGATTGTAGAGTCGCATGATGCAGCATACAAAGTAAAGAAAGGGGAGCTATTGGGTGGCTATCAAAAGATAGCAATGAAAGACCCCAAGGTGTTTGAGGAACCGGAGACATTCAGGCCAAGGCGATTCATGGGTGTAGAGGGTGAGAGGCTCTTGCAATATCTGACATGGTCGAACGGACCGCAGACGGAAGATCCTACATTAGGCAACAAGCAATGTGCTGGGAAGGATTTTGTCATCCTTGTGACACAGATGCTGATTGCAGAGTTTTATTTGCGGTATGATTTCTTTGAGCTAGCGCCGGTGGAGCAGAGTGGTGGGCAGGCATCTGTAACATTCAAAGTGTTGAAGAAGAGGAGCTAGGTGAAGGAATGCATGGAGAGAAAGGGTCTCATTGAGTGGGCTGTTAAAAAAAACAATAAATTGCACTAAGTCGTTTTCCCTATGCACTAAGTAAAGATGAATTCACATTGTAAACAATATCATGGGTGATCTTTGCATTGCATTAAGTAATGTCAAAGCTATTGATAGAGCCTCTTTTATTCTTACAAGTGCTGCCGGCCGCCTTCGGTGGCCTCTCTCTCTCTCTCTCTCTTCCGCTCCCCTTCATCTCACTTGGCGTTTAGCCGTCATCTCGCAGAGAGAGACACGTGTAAAGGGTTATGTACTCCGCCATATTATGTTAGTAGATTGTTCCTAAAATGTTAAAAATTCTACCCTTCAATTGTTTCCTTGAAATAAGCTCTTGTTCTCGAGGAAAACATGAGCATTTGAAAAAAAGCCAATAAATCCCTCTAAGTTCTATGTCTAGTTAACTGTGGTATCATCCAATTTAATTGGTGTTCTCTCCCACGTAAATCTTCCCCTTTTCTTCCAAGAAGATGTTGTGCAAGCCTACAATCAATCAGTCAAGGGAACAATAGCATTTATCACTCCTGCCATTTATCTAACATGCTGAAAACTACATAATCTTAACATGATTGTAAAACTCAAAATCTGATGCAACCAAGGGAAAATTGGGGAGCAGAAGAGAAATCGAACGATGCGATTAAATTTTGAGTGCTAGTGCCTACGCGGCACTAGTGAAATCGGTCTATTTTCTTGACCTTCAAAGTTTTAATGGCGACATAGGCAACAACTCTCTCTCTCTCTCTCTCTCTCTCTCTCTCTCTCTCTCATGAACAGGCAGCTTTAAGACTCAAGCATCAAGCTGGGTATCAGTGGTTTTGATTGAGGTTTCACGTCCACATAAAAACCACTTCAGATTAGTATATTGGAGGCATGATTATGGAAAATCCTGTTTTCGATGTATTCTTCCCAAAGTCTATGCACACTCAACGTGTTATGGTACACTTCGACTTTTGTTAAAGATGTCTGCTCCATTCTCCTTGGATGGTTTGTAGACTAATGAAAAAGATTTGGTCTCAACCTACTCTAACAAAACAAAATAGTTAGCAATGTCAATATATTTAAGGTCTTAGGTTATCTGATTGTCTAGCCTTCTTAGATGATTCTATTGATCACATAGAATCTGAATAAATGATCATGGAAACATTCACAAGAAAACCAAGTTCAGAACTTGGAAGTTCTTGATCCATAAAGCTTCTTTTGTTGCTTTAGAAGCTGCTTTGTATTCATATTCGGTACTTGATAGGGAGATTGTTTCTTAACGCTTGCTCTTCTAGGATATAGCACCTCTTGAAAGAAGGGAGAAAATCCACCAATCGAGTGCCTTGCTCTTCTCTCTCTTCACCAATCAGGATTTTAATAGCCAGTAACTTGAAGACACTTCTCATGTTATCTCCTTTACATGTTATACCAAAATCAAGTGTGATATTTAAGTATTGAAGTAGGCGTTCGACTAGCATGCTCATGTTGTGGAGAGTGCATATAACATAAAAGCATGCTTGATACAAATGCATGGTCAGGATGTGTGAGTGTAACTAAATAGCGGATACTTCCAAGGATGCTCCTATATTCTTTGAAGAGAGGATTATACATCCATAATGATGTATGTGCATTTAGTAAAGTATGTTTTTTTCTAGTCATATAAGTAGTGGTGTCCACCAGCAATGCTTATGCAATTTTTTCTTAAACTTCTTTACGATGCCTTCTTCCAATTTTTCTTGAGTGAGATGCATAGTATGTGTTGGGCGATGCTGAAGCAATTGCACTTCCAAGATATAACTGAGTTTCCCCCATCACTCATGCAAAATGTAGCAATAAGCTCCCTTTTAATCTGGTTCATGGTTGGAAGAGATGTTTCCAAAATCATCCACATAAAGGGCAAGGATGACAAAGTGAGATTCACTATCATGACGAGCAGAAACAAAAACATCAATATGGAGACAACGGAAGTGGATCGATTGCATGAAAAAAGTGAGAACGAGCATTCCATTGGCGAGGAAATTGCTTGAGTCCATACACCGTAAGATAAGACAAACATAATCATGATAATCAGGGTGGACAAAGTGTGAAGGTTGAATTATATATATATATTCTTCAAGTTCACCATTGGTGAGAAAGGCTGTCTCTACATCCATCCGAGAGCTCGCTCATTAGAGTTGCTGCAATAGCTTTCTAAGACAATGGAGAGGGGAATGGGGAACACACCTGACACATAGTACAATGCCTCCATATAGCTCACGGTATCCACAACACCCCTAACCTCTCAGATAACACCTTCAAATCGGCTAATTTGCACTAATAGAACCACCTTTGCACACAAAACCACAATCCTGCTCTGCAAAACCACTAATCAGCTTAAATACACCCTGACAGCTCATCTTACCCTTCTCGACTCATAGAACACCCCAATCCTGCCTTCTTTGCACCACACTACAACCCACAGGCACACACCTTCGCAAGCACCAACTTACGCGCAAAGACCGAGAGAAAAGGAAGGGGAGAGGGAGAAATGAGACAAGGAAGTAGGGCAATGGCTTAGTATTATTTAGCAACGGGATAGTACAACCATTCCAAAGCTTCAATGGCAAGCTTCCACACACAAGTTTGCAAGCCTTCACAATGCAAAAAAAAAAACCCTTCCATTGGAAAAAAGCACTTCAATAATCATGTATAGCTCCTTTTATTCGGATGGCTACGAGACCAAAAAAAGAAAAAAAATTGGAGCATCCCCACTCGTGCAGTTCAATCTAAGCTCTTTATAGCATTTTTCTGGCATTGCACCCAAGTAGCATACTCATTTTAAGCATATTTGCATGGTGGACAAGTCCCCTTGCTCTTGTCCGCCCAGCTAGGCTCCCCATTGTCCTCGGATTCTTTCTCTCTTTCTCTGCCTTACAGCTGCGCTCGGGACAGCCCCCCTAGCACTAGTGATATTGCTATTTGGGGGGGCCCTTTTACCTTCAAAATTGTTTTGCCCATGGCAGGCGCGGGACAGAGCTCAGGTTTCCACATCATCAGTTGCGTATCGCGCACCGTCAACAACTGCATCCAACACCAACCAACAGTGGGCTGCCACCCTATGCCACCTCATCCAACCAAAAGTGTCGCCAAGGCAACCCCGCAGAGCGCCTGGTCCACGCAAGCAGGGAGCTCCCACTCCCTCTCTCACCTTGTGGGACTACGAAGGGACAACACCCTGGAGTATATAGAGTAAGCATTGCACCCATTTTTTGCATGTGAGTTCATTGCTACCATCATGTGGCGCACTGTGAGAGACCACCCCCCCAAGCCTCCAAAACTTCACACTAAACTTGCTTTAAAAAAACCCATTTTTTCCCTTGATTTGACCTACAGCCACAAAGTGCCCAGAGCCCCTAACATCAAGCCGTCAAAACCACCTTAAAGCTTGTATACTAGGCTTCAACTCCACCTGCACTCCTTGCTTTTTGACCTTTGCATGATCTCGAATGACGAGTACCAAAATTGGAAAAAAAACATCTGGCATCACTTTACCGCAATTGGCCCCCAACTTCCAACTGCTATAACCTTTTGATCCGGGCTCCGTTTGACAAACAGCAACTTCGTGCCAACTCCATATGAAGTGCTCTACCTCCTTGAACCTCATCAAACCCAAAATGATGTTTGATGGCCTGATTCCCAATGCAGTCAATTGGGCACCAACCCGACACCTTGCAAAACTTTGAATGGCCATAACCTGCAATCCATAGCTCCAATCTGTAATCTGAAAAGACAGGTATGCTCCAGAATTCAAGCACGATGTGTCTATACATTCACATCCTCTTGGACCACCTGTCCCCAACTGCCCTGTCCGTCGAGGATTTGCAATGCACTACAACTTCAAACTCAAATGTCTTGGGCTCCGTAGCTCTGTTTGACGAGTCGTCTGAACCTGCTCATTTAACACTTCAAGCTCTACATTTTTAGACCAAAAACTCGCAACTTGAACATTCTTCACCTGTCACCGTGTTTGGACCAATCTAAAACCCTTTCGGCCTATAAAACCACATAAATCCTACATTTTAGTTACCTCTTGCCTACCCAAGATCTTTGCAGTTGCTCTCGTCCTTTGCCATGATTCTGTGAACCTGCACATATCTGCCCATGCCATCTTCTACAGTCGACCAACTTTGGTTGCACCATCATTGCCCACCCCCTAGTTGAGCATTCACGCTCAACCCAAAAAGAACTTTATTCCACTAATTCTAACTGTGCAAAAACTTGGCAAACCCTATGAGGAAACCAAAACCATATATACATAGTCTTATTGCAGCCTACTGTCAAACCTTCAAGTGGGTTGCCCCACCCCCTACATCACATAGCTTCCGCTTGGATCAAAAACATGCAATTGGTACTTTTCCACCCATTTGTAACACCACCCCATAGTGTTACACCCCATAGACCATCATGTGTGTAGGTCGTCCATAGCATGCTGCCTTCAACACTCCATGAATCCCTCTGCAAATTTTCCACTACATACCAAGCAACACCAAGAATACCAACGTCCAAGAAACATTCACCTGACAACACATGAACACATATTTGACCCTCCTCCCAACCAAGTAAAGTGCAGGCCTCATTTATAAACCCTTGTACATGTTGAACCATCCACCTCACAACAATCTCCACCACCATATCCATCAACCATAGCTCACATACCTTCAATGGAAGCACGGCCACCGCCTAGGACTCTCCTTGATCTATCATAGAACATGCCTGCTCCAACAGAATCTCCACCACCTGCTGCATCGGAATCTCCACCACCTTTAACAACACAACCTCCTCTTTTGCAATACACTTGATTCCAGCATCATCAACCCCTCCTACCGCAACCATCTGCTCTTTAAGATCAATCAATTCCACTTGCTTGTCAGCCTCAGCTGTTTGTGCTCCAATCACCTCTTTTGTGGCTGCATCATGCTCTTTCAAGGTAGAGAAAAATTCTTTTCACACTGCATCCTCTTGGTCATCATCCACAACTAGGGCCAGTTCATCCCTTGGGGCAAGAATTTGCATTGTCTCCATCCGCATAACTCCATTGGTGGGCATATGCTCCTCCATTTGGTTTCCATTTAGCACAATGGATTGCTCTGCTCCATGCTCTTCTTGAACATTTTCTATCACCATATCATCAAACACATAATAAGGCAGCTTTACCTTTACCAGCTCAGGTTCTGTTAGGAAATAAGACGTAGCTAAATAGATAATTGAGTAGATTACTTAATGGAGAGAGACAGATTTACATACACGATATTATAGAGGAGAGAGAGAGAGAGAGAGAGTACACACGATATACGTGGTTCACCCAATGTGGGCTATGTCCACGAGAAAGCAGCCACTCAATGGCTTTAGTACTTCAAAACAAGAAGTAGTTTACAAAGGGATTATACCTTTAATGGAGCTCCCGCTTTGCTTCACTCTCACCACCTCACACTCACCTTGTTGCATCAACTTCACACTATGAAATGTGTGTAGAAATGGCCTCCTTTTATAGTCCAAAAGGGTTGCCCTCTCTTATGAGAGGCAGCCATGTGTAGCCGCCCTTGTGTGAATAAGTCTAAATCGGACCCTCCAATCCGCCCATGTGTGGCCGCCCTTGAGAAGACAAGTCCGCTTTTGAATTCGGCCACCGGCTACCGGCCATTGACTTCCAACCACCGGCCACCACCGGCTATTGACTACCGGCCACCGGCCATAATATTCCGGCGAGGGAAAAAAAAAGTCTCGGGGGCTTCCGCCCCCGAGGCCCCTAAAGTTGCCCCTGGTTTTTCACTGTGAAAATTTTGGTTTCCGGTGAGTGATTTACCTTCACGCACAATGGCTTCTCCTCATAATGGGGGCCTTACAAATGTGCGCTTTTACCACAGAAAATTACAAGGGTAAATCAGGCTCCATACTTAACAATCTCCCACTTGGAGACTGATCTCCAAACCAAACCTGTGACTGCTTTCCATCCTGGCTTCTTATCCTTGAATGCCGATTGAAGATGAGCAAAAGCTCAACTTCTCCTTGTTGACCACCTTTGTAAACATGTCTGCAGGATTTTCACTTGTATGCACCTTTCCTAGCTTTAGCTGTCCCTCTTCCAAAAGAGTGCGTATGAAGTGATATCTCACCTCAATGTGCTTTTTCCTTGAATGAAAGGCTGAGTTCTTCGCAAGATGGATAGCGCTTTGGCTATCACTGTACAAGACACAATTGTCTTGATTGAAGCCACAGAATTTCTTTGCTTGCCTCCGTCATTGCTACATACTCTGCTTCCGTGGTAGAAAGTGAGACCACTTTCTGCAGCTTTGAAGCCCAGCTTACTGTTGTGCCTCCAATCGTGAGCACATAGCCAGTAGTGCTCCTTCGAGTATCTTTGTCACCTGTCATATCTGCATCAGCATACCCTTCTAGAAAAATATCAGTTCCTCCAAAATACAAAGCATTTGTTGTTGTCCCTTTTAGATACCTATGTATCGCTTGTCAATGCTTTTTGATAGCTAAGTATCCATTTCACAGCTTGCCAATGCTCTTTACCTGGGTTGTCCATGAACCTACTCACAACTCCCACTGCATGTGCAATGTCTGGCCTTGTCCAGACCATAGCATACATTAGAGAACCTACTGCTGCAGCATATGGAACTTTAGACATATAGGCTATCTCCTGTTGTGTCTTTGGATACATATCCTTCGTTAGTTTAAAATGACCAGCCAAAGGTGTAGAAATTGGTTTTGCATTTTGCATTGAAAACCTTTCTAGTACCTTCTTGATGTAATCTGCTTGAGATAGCTTTATTGTCTTCTTCGTCCTGTCCCTTGATATTTTCATACTAAGTATCCTCTTTGCAGCACCTAAATCTTTCATTGAAAAAGATTTAGACATCTCCTCTTTTAGGTCTTTGATGTCCTGCATGTTAGCACTTGCAATCAACATGTCATCAACATACAACATTAGGATGATGAATTTTCCATCTCCCAAATTCTTTGTGTAGACGCAGTGATCCGAGTTGCATCTTGTGAATCCATGATCCAACATCCATCGATCAAACTTCAAGTACCATTGTCTTGATGCTTATTTTAAACCATACAAGCTCTTCTTTAATCTGCAAACCATTTTCTCCTTACCTTTTACTTCATACCCCTTTGGTTGAAGCATGTAGATTTCCTCCTCTAAGTCACCATGAGGGAATGCCGTATTTACATCCATTTTCTCGAGATTTAGATCATGAGCAGCCACAAGGCTTAAGACAAGCCTAATTGAGTTCATTTTTACAACAGGAGAAAATATTTCATTGAAGTCAATACCTCTCTTTTGAGAAAACCCTTTTACCACAAGCCTAGACTTGTACCTTTTCTTCCCACCTTCTTTTTCCTTCACCTTGTACACCCATTTGTTTTGAAGTGCCCGCTTACCTTTAGGCAACTCAACCAACTCCCATGTTTGGTTGCGATGTAGTGAGTCAATCTCCACTTGCATGCTCTTCGTCCATTCTTCTTTGGATTCATGTTGCATAGCTTCTTCGTATGATTCCGGCTCTCCAGAATCTGAGATCAAGAGATGGTTGAAGGAAGGAACAAATCTTTCTGGAAGACTACTTGCTCTTGTAGATCTTCGGGGAATAGGTTGAGGCTCCTCATTTGGTTGACGTTGTTGCACATTGTCACCGTTTGCAGTCCTTGAGTCTTCACAGTCCTCAAGCTCCATGTACTCATCACCTGTTTCTTTTGTTTGATTTCTTTCCAAGTAATCTTTGTACATATTTTGTTCGTTAAAAATTACATCCCTACTCCTTAAGATTTTACCATCTTCAGGATTCCATAGGCGATACCCAAAGTCACCTTCTCCATAGCCAATGAAGAAACACTTTTTGGACTTTGCATCTAGCTTTGATCTTAGGCTTCTATCTATGTGCATGAAAGCCTCACACCCAAACACTTTGAGAAATGCATAATTCACCGGTTTACCTATCCATGCCTCTTCTGGAACTCCGCCATCTAATGCCGTTGAGGGTGACCGATTGATTAAGTACACAGACGTACTTACAGCTTCCGCCCAAAGCTCAAGCGGTAGGCCTCCATGTAGCCGCATGCTTCGTGCTCGCTCCATGATTGTCTTGTTCATCCTTTCCGAAATCCCATTTTGTAGAGGTGTTCTTGGGGTTTTCCTTTGCCTCCAAATACCATTGCTAGCACAAAAGATTTCAAAAGCTTGGCTACAATATTCGCCTCCATTGTCGGATCTGAGGCATTTAACCTTGGTACCTATTTCATTCTCCACAAAGGTTTTCCACCTTTGAAATATGGAAAATACATGGGACTTATTCTTCATGACATAAACCCATGTTTTTCTAGTCGCATCATCTATGAATGTTACATAGTACAATGAGCCACCAAGTGATGGTGTACTTGCAGGACCCCAAACATCAGAATGAACCAACTCAAGTTTTTTATTTTTTCTTTCATTTCCTGATTTTTGAAATTTCACCCTCTTTTGTTTACCATAAACACAATCTTCACAGAACTCTAAGTCCACTTCTTTCAAACCTGGTAGAATCTTCTTTGTTTGAAGGATTTGCATTCCTTTGGCACTCATATGCCCAAGTCGGGAGTGCCACACTGCACAGTCAACTTCTGTAGTTGTTGCACAAGCTAAAGGTTGCATGCTAACAGTACACAAGTAAAGTGTACCAACCTTTTCTCCCTTGGCAACCACCAAAGATCCCTTTGACATCTTCCACCGTTTGTTTCCGAATGCAATGTTGTGACCTTCATCATCCAATTGTCCTGTAGAGATCAAATTTTTGCGAAGAGAAGGAACATGCCTAACATCTTTAAGCTTCCATTCATTTCCGTTAGCAGTTTTGACAGAAACTGTACCTTTGCCGAAATCTCACAAGCTTCATCATCTCCCAAGTATACATACCCAAAATTACTTTTGGTGTAGTCTTGGAAATGTTGCTTGTGTGGTGTCGCATGGAATGAAGCCCCGGAATCTACTATCCAGGAATTAGACACATTGTCTAATGAGAGAATTAGAGCATCTTGCTCTACTTTACCTGCCACATTGGCCTCCGATGTTGGCTTGTTGTCTTGAGACTCAGTCTCCTTCTTCTTCTTGGACCAGCAATCCTTCTTGACGTGGCCCTTCTTGCCGCAGTTCAAACATTCAAGAACTGACTTTGTGCGTGACTTGCTTCGTCTTGAGCGATCACGACCCTTTTGGTTTTTGAACCTCTCCTTAGACCTTCCTCTTGTTTCCACTGACAATGCAGCACTTGATGATTCTCCTGTGCTTCTCCTTCGTATTTCCTCGCTTAGGAGAACGCCCACAACATCATCAAACTTAAGAGTATTTGTACCAGAGATAGAATTACCTACAGCCATCACAAGGCTGTCCCAACTATCCGATAGAGATGATAGTATAAGGAGAGCTCGCACTTCGTCATCGAAATTGATTTTCACCGATCGAAGTTTACTTATGTTTGTGTTAAAGTCATTTAGGTGTTCTGCAACTGAACCATTCTCTGCCATCTTTAGATTGAACAAGCGCTTCATAAGAAATACCTTATTGGATGCTGATGGTTTCTCGTAAAAGTCGTCAAGTGACTTCATCAAGTCCTCCGTGGTCTTCATCTCTGAAACATTGAAGGCCACTGTTGACGCCAAGCTTAACCGGATTGTTCCCAGTGCCTTTCGATCAAGGACAATCCATGCTTCATCTGCCATTGTTGCGGGCTTCTTCGCAAGACCGCCTAGTGGCAAATAGAGGTCCTTCTGGTAGAGATAGTCTTCAATCTGCATCTTCCAATGTTGGTAGTTTTTGCCATTGAACTTCTCAATCTTGAGCTTCCCTTCCTCCGCCATAACTCCCACTCAATTCAAGGAATCCTTTCCTTGAGATAATTTAGCTACGAGCAAACCTTGCTCTGATACCAGTTGTTTGGAAATAAGACGTAGCTAAATAGATAATTGAGTAGATTACTTAATGGAGAGAGACAGATTTACATACACGATATTATAGAGTAGAGAGAGAGAGAGAGAGAGTACACACGATATACGTGGTTCACCCAATGTGGGCTACGTCCATGAGAAAGCAGCCACTCAATGGCTTTAGTACTTCAAAACAAGAAGTAGTTTACAAAGGGATTATACCCTTAATGGAGCTCCCGCCTTGCTTCACTCTCACCACCTCACACTCACCTTGTTGCATCAACTTCACACTATGAAATGTGTGTAGAAATGGCCTCCTTTTATAGGCCAAAATAGCTGCCCTCTCTTATGAGAGGCAGCCATGTGTAGCCGCCCTTGTGTGAATAAGTCCAAATCGGACCCTCCAATCCGCCCATGTGTGGCCGCCCTTGAGAAGACAAGTCCGCTTTTGAATTCGGCCACCGGCCACCGGCCATTGACTTCCGACCACCACCGGACACCGGCCATAATATTCCGGCGAAAAGGAATATTCCGACGAGGGAAAAAAAAAGTCTCGGGGGCTTCCGTCCCTGAGGACCCTAAAGTTGCCCCTGGTTTTTGACTGTGAAAATTTTGGTTTCCGGTGAGTGATTTACCTTCACGCACGATGGCTTCTCCTCATAATGGGGGCCTTACAAATGTGCGCTTTTACCACAGAAAATTACAAGGGTAAATCAGGCTCCATACTTAACAGGTTCATCAGACTCTGTTTCCTCGCCATAGGACGTGAACTCTTCTGCTCCATCCTCCTCACTTGTCTCCCAGCAACTCGAGCTTGTATCTTCTCCCTCGCCGGCATCATATACTGACTTTGTATCTGCATCTTCATCCGGTTGTTGCTCTACAAATGCTTGACCATCTCCATGGCTTTGCACACTTTCTCTATGTGCTTTTGAACCCTCAATATGTGCTTTTCAACCCTCACTGTCTGCAACTTGATTGCACTTGGCTACCTTTTCATGCGAACTTTCCACAAGACCAGGCTTTACCTCTTTAACCTGCACTAGAACCTCAACATTTGCCACCGCTTTTGTATACTGGTTCACTTCAACATGGGGCTTCTCCTCATTCACAAGCTCTTCCACCCTCGGCACACGTACATCACAAACTGGAAACCTCCAATGAGCGTAACCAACCGTAGGCCTTACCTCCATAGGCCCTGCACTTCGAACAACTGGAACCACCTTTGGTCGGACCAAAGAGCACTCTGCTACCACCACAACAGGCGCATAATCTGCGAAATTTAACACGCCCAGCTCCAGCTTCGGCTTTACCTTTTTTCTCTTCATCTTGGCCAGATAGACCATGTCTCACTATGTATTTTCACCATACTCGACCTTTTCTCTAATCCTCATATGCAAGCACTCTAGCAGCTTTGTCAGCTTCAAATACTAATTTCTTTTTACCCCAGCAGCAATCTCTAATTGCCTCGAACATGCTTCAAACTGCTCAAGAAAGATGGAAAAAGCCTTACTTGCATTCTTTCGTGCCGCCTTCAGCTTTTCACCAGCTTCTTCCGGAGTAATCACTTCTCAAAATCGCTTAAGAAAATGGTTTTGCAGCCCCTGCCATGATCCTCGATCACTTCTCTTTAAACCACGGAACCAAATGTTGGCCCCCGTCCGCACATTAATAGAGGTACCGTCTATAGTTTTATCACATCCGTCAACATATGCATTAACAACAGCCATAGCTCGAAATCTGCTAACCAATCCTCGGGATCTTCAATGCCCGTAAATATGGGGACAAAACTTGGCTCCACCATTTCTGCCAGCTTCAAACTTGGTCACTGAACACTTCGACCATCAGCCATCCGCTTTGTTGTCGGCTACCAAACATTGCTTTAGACCTCCAATCGGAGCATCAGACAGCTCCTTAGTGGGGGCACCAGAAGATGGAGAGGGGAATGGGGAACACACCCGACACACAGTACAATGCCTCCCTATAGCTCAGGGTATCCAAAACACCCCTAACCTCTCTGATAACACCTTCAAATCGGCTAATTTGGACCTTTGTACACAAAACCACAATATCCTGCTCTGCAAAACCATTACTCAGCTCGAATGCACCCCAACAACTCAGCTCACCCTTCTCAACTCACACAACATCCCAATTGTGACCTCTTTGCACCACACTATGACCGACGGGCACACACCTCCACAAGCACCAACTTATGCGCAGAGACCAAGGGAAAAGGAAGGGGAGGGGGAGAAATGACAAAAGGAAGTGGGGCAACGGCTTAGTATTATTTAGCAAGGAGATAGTACAACCATTCCAAAGCTTTAATGGCAAGCTTCCCATTAGGGCCAATTTGGATGAAAAAAGGGCTGTGTAAGGATTTAAAAAGGGGCAACCTAAAAAAGACCATGAAGATCTTACCAAAAGTATTCAACATGGGTACTCATTGGATAGAGCTCATCAAGAGCCACCCATGGACCATTTGAGCGCTAAATTTGGAGTTCGTATGCAAAACTTATGGCTAAAATAGTGCAAAATATTCAAAAAGCAAGTGAAGGAGATCTTGACACGTGTACAAAAGTGCCATACTTTTGGAAATGTGGCTCCTCCTTGACCCTTAGATCAAGAAAAGAGAAACCCTAAACAGCCCTTATTTCATCCAAATTGGCCCTAATGCACACACAGGTCTGCAGGCCTTCACAGTGCAAAAAAAAAAAACCTTCCACTGGCAAAAAAACCTTCAATAATCATGTCAGCTCCTTTTAAAGGGATGGCTAAGAGACCAAAAATCGAAAAAAATTGAGCATCCCAGCTCGTGCAGTTCAATCTGAGCTCTTTATAGCATTTTTCTTGCATTGCACCCAAGTGGCATACTCATTTTAAGCATATTTGCATGGTGGACAACTCCCCTTGCTCTTGTCCGCCCGGCTTGGCTCCCCATTGTCCTCGGATTTTGTCTCTTCCTTACAATTTCCGCAGGATAGCCCCCTAGCAGTAGCGATATCGCTAGTGGGGGACTCCCTTTTACCTTCAAAATTGTTTTGCCAATGGCAGGCGCGGGACAAAGCCCTACCGGCTGCCAACTCTTCAACTGCACATCGCAAACTGTCATCAACTGCATCCAACACCGACCAACAGTGGGCTACCGCCCTACGCCACACAGCGCTTGGGCCGTCGACTCCGTGTCCACGCAAGCGGGGAGCTCCCACTCCCTATCTCACCTTGTGGGACTATGAAGGGACAAGTCCCTGGACTATATAGAGTCATCCATTGTACGCGTTTTTTGCATGTGGATTCATTGCTGCTGCCACATTTTGCACTGTGAGAGACCACCCCCCAAGCCTCCAAAACGTCACACTAAACTTGCTAAAAAAAACCCATTTTTTCCCTTGATTTGATATACTGCCACAAAGTGCCCAGAGCCCCTAACACCGAGCTGCCAAAACCACCTTAAAGCTTGCATACCAGGCTTCAACTCCACCTGCACTCCTCGCTTTTCAACCTCTACATGATCTCAAACTACGAGTACCAAAATTGCAAAAAAAACATCTGGCATCACTTTATCGCAATTGCCCCCCAGATTCCAACTGCTATAACCTTCCAATTGGGCTCCATTTGACAAACAGCAATTTCCTGCCAACTCCATACAAAGTTCTCTACCTTCTTGAACCTGGTCGAACCCAAAATGATGCTCGATGGCCCAATTCTCAGTGCAATCAAATGGGCACCAACCCGACCCCTTACAAAACATCAAAGGTCCATAACCTGCAATCGATAGCTCGATCTGCAATCCAAAAATACGGGTATGCTCCATAATTCAAGCACTACGTGTCTATACACTGACATCCACTTGGGCCACCTATCCCCACCTGCACTGTTCGTCGAGGATCTACAATGCACTACAACTTCAAACTCAAATATCTTTCGTAGATTTGTTTGACGAGCCATTTGGACCTACTCCTTTAGTACTTCAAGCACTACATTTCTAGAAAAAAAACTTGCACCTCCAACTTTCTTTACCTGTCACTCTGTCTGGACCAATATAGAACCCTTTCGGCCTATAAAACCACATAAAGCTTGCATTTCAACTCCCTCTTGCCTACCCAAGACCTTTGCAGCTACTCTCATCCTTTGCCATGCTTCTACTAGCCTGCACATATCTGCCCATGCCATCTTCTATGGTCGACCAACTTTGGCTACACCAATGGCACCACTCACTACTAGGCTTGCTTTTGCTGAGAATATGGGATGGCCCACCACTTGCCACAACTGATTACAGGTTCATCAAAATCTTAAGATCAAGGGGGTTGCTAAGGATTCAATGATAGCCGTGGAAGGCAAGCTTATGAGAAGCAATGGTTATCAATGTTTGGGAAAAGTGTGTCTTGGATTACAATTGTGTTGCTTTGAAATCCAAAAATTGCGTTTCAAACGAAGAGAAAAAGAAAAAATCTTTCCTAAATTGGAGGAAAATAGTGTAAATTAGTAAACTAAGCTCTAATTCTCCTCTTGGGAAGCCCATTAAATGGAAATGTGTATGGTTACAAAAATGATGTTTTCCAAACATGGATAGTAATGCTCAACACAGATAGGGAATTTGGTAAAGCCTACACAACAACAAAGAATCTAGCACAATAGTAGTGGATTTGGAAGCACTCTTGAACGAGTAGCCCAATGACATCATTACTGAGCACAAGTGTGCAGGAACTACCTCATATACTTTCTTTATAATCAAAGTCTTTATAACTATGTCTTGAGTTCAAATTTTGTTCTAAGGTTCTTTGTGGTCTCTTGAGATTGCCGCTCAAAGATAAAAACACTCTTCTTATTGTACGATTGCCGCTCTTATGGTATGAAAAATTTCAATCCTTTTGTTATGTTCCACGCTCTTGTTATATATTTTTGAGCTCCCTTTAGAGTGCTCTCGCAATGTTAAGACTACTCTTTTTTTGGAAGCACTTGTGGCACAAAAAATTTAAAGGGAAATGGTTCCTAGCCTAGAAGGGTGAAAGCATGGTAACATGACATGCTTAAACTATCCCAGACATTGCTAATTAGCACAATTTTTGCATATGCTAGGTAGTACAATAACACGAGGTAGATCTGTAAGATCTATGAAGCATGATATATCAGTACAAAGCTCCTCAAACAAGGAATCCAAATGTACAAACTCCATAGATCTTGATATTATTTGTGAAAATTTTACTATGCACCCAAGTTCGTTTAGATATGCTAATTTGACTATGCTACTAGCACAAAAATCATGTCACGTTAACATGCTTTTACCCAAAAGTAGTTTTGACAAAGTCTTCATCACCATGTCCTAAGCCCATCATAGCAATTTTCAGATGACACACATGAAAAATCTATGATTTGTGCTTTCTTAGAAGAGTTTAATCCTATATTGACCAATTTTTTCTCATGTTGCCTATCCATAACAAGGTTATTCTTGCATTTTCCAAAGATTTTCACTTTAAATGGCACACCTGTAGTGATCTTATATCTTGGGAAAACTTTTTATAATTGCAATCATGTCTTTTAGAATGCATTCCTTGAAGGACATGCCCTAGAAGGTGTAGATGAACTAGGATTCCTTTTTTTTTAAAAACAGAATGTAGCCTACGTACATTCCTTTTTTAAATGTATTAATGACTTCCAAAGCGTTCTAGGTCTCATATTGTACCTTTATTGTGCATTCCACCTTTAGGAGAACTTTCTTGTATGGATTTTGCTCTTGATTTATCTAACGATGAGCTTGATTAACCCTAAACTGCACACTAATTTTCAACCCCCAAAGGATATGGTTGGTCAATGTGTTGCATTTTCATCCATTATATCGTAAACATTGAAATCTATGCAAAGCATCAATTACGCCTTTTATAGATGAATCCACTAAGATTTTACTTTCTTAACCATGTTCTCATGCACTTTTTTGGACCCATGTAGCAACTTAGCGAATTTTTTTCAATACATGGCATGGATTGAAAAAGATAGACAAAGTCTTGTTCTACATTTTAACTTAATACAGTCAAGGGATATGTCAATTTGGTCTCTCTCTAGGACAAGGGTGTCCAAAGTTCTTGCTATCAGTGTTGAACATGAGGGATCATGTGTGAGAGGGTGGAAAATGGGTGTATAGAAAAGTAGTAGAAGCTTTTTCTAGAAGGATGTGGAGCCCGTGGTGATGCAACATAACCTAGGTATGTATGAAAGGCTTTTGATCGATAGACTATTGGAAGTGTTGTCATCCTCATCTCCACCTATCAATGGATCAAAAAGTGATTGGAGTGCATGATTTTGGTCGAAAGACAGAGTATTCTCGCTTCCCAAAACCCAGAGTACCTATAATGTGCTAATATACAAAGCAATTGGTTCTACCCACTCACGAGAATCTGAAAGAAAAAATGGTTAGAAGAGCACTAGCAAAAGAGTGTTACGACCATTTGGGAGACTAAATGGCATAAATACATGAAGGTATTCATGTATTTAGAAGAGCTCTGGCAAAAGAGTGTTACGACCATTTGGGAGGCTAAATGGTCTAAATACATGAAGGTATCCATCTGCAAGGTACTTTGGGGAGCCTTACCTACTAGGATTAAGGTGCACACTAGAGGGCTCGGCTCTGACAGCTGTTCTAGTTGTAGGGAAGCCTCTGAAGACCCACTTCATCTATTTAGCGAGTGTCCCACTTCATGGGGGCTGGCCACTTAGGTTTGCAAGTGGGTACGTAGGATTTGGAAAATTATCTTCTTTATTGATGACTTGATCTTGGGAGGGCGTGGATTCCAAAGCCAGGCTGTTTTGGTGTGCACCCAATTTACTAGATTTTGCTACATGAAAAGGTCTGGAAGTCTACGAACCTTCGGATATTTGAGGCCAAACCGGCGGTAGCTCTTTTTGAAAATATTGTGCATATGAGCACTGAGCTCATCCATGGTGTTGGAACAAGAAGAGGGTCGGCTGACAAGGATGAAGAATGGGTTCAAGCATTGAGCTATTTAGAACTCTCAAAAGGGTTTATTTGTCATTGTTGGTTTTGTATCCTCTGTGTTTGCGTACAAGCCTCTATTGAAACCGGAGCCCCCTTAAGGCACATGCAATGCTTGAGGGAAAATTTTGCATTATTTTTGAGTTAATATAAATTCTCTCTAACTCACAACTGTGAGTATGACAAAAAAAAAAACTAGAATTAAGTGAGTTGCCTAATAAGGGTATGTAACATTGAGAAAAGTTTCCACATGCCATCTATCGGGCAGACTTACTCTAGAGAAAAGAGAGAGCTCATTTTTGTGCATCTTGCTCGAGGGAAGTCAAGCAGAGTAAAGCGTGTAGATAACAACCTAGAAATGTTTTTTAACCCTTTTTCTCTTGAGCCCCCCCCCCCCCCCCCCCCCCCCCCCCCCCTTCTCTCTCTTCATTTTCTAAAACATTGTTTCGATGCCTAGCTTCAAGAAGGATCCCTAACTCCGAGCAAGATTTTTCGAGCAATCTCTAAACCGAGAAAAAGAGCAAGCTACAATAATAAAAAAGCAAGGAGCTCTCTTAATTTTTAGCACACAAACCAAGGGAGCGGGTAGAGGTGTTATTTTTCACGTGATATCAATATTCTGTTGTAGCTTCTATATATTACACAATCACTAATAAGTAGACACGAAGCTAGCAATGCCCAAAATTGAAGCTAGCAATTATGTTGTAGCTTATATATATTACACAATCACTAATAAGTAGACACAAAGCTAGCAATGCCCAAAATTGAAATTTTGCGACATGTCAATAGAAAGATATATAGTGCTATTACAATGCATGCAACTTCAGAACGATTGTCTATGAGTTGCAAGTCCTCTAATATGCAAGTCTAATGAGCTAGTGATGGCTGTAAAATAGAAATCTTTGCTATGAATTATAATAGCATAGGGACTAAAATAAACAATTATAAAGATACTAGCAATTTTGCACAAGCATGAGTCTTACAAAAACTTTTAATTATGTCCATTTTAGAAACTTCTTTCGCAATTTTAGACCAATTTGAATTGTGTAAAGATAGAAACCTCTTTCTTAAAGTAGTGGTAGAACGCTCCCATAAAAAAGAATAACTTTTCCTATTTTTGGTGTAGTTACAAATGTACAGCCCATGGAAAATAGCTATAAAGAAAAAATTTAGTATTAGAACACAAGGCTAGATCCACACTAACAAAAAAAAAACGGTTTTGACAAATTTTTCTACAAAAAAGAGCTCCTCATTCTCTTAGTTCATCTAATATTTTTTTCAACATCATAACATTCTACTGGATTGACACAACTAGGTTTGGTATGGACGCATGATTGTTGCCTCTACTAATAGGGTGAGTAATTTTGTCACAAGAAGCCATTATTCCTCCCCCTATTATTCCCACATTGTGAAGTATGGCAACATCACGTGCTTATATTCTCTTGACATTGGAGGTAGGGGGAATATTGGCCTTTGTAGCCCTCGTACACAAATGCTAGATGTTTGCAAACTTAGCTAGGTGCATTTGTATGTGAGGGCTTCAAAGGCCGATAGTCCTCCTACCTCCAATGTCACGCCTCTATTGGGTCCATGTTTGGGAAAGGTTTGCCTCAACTTTACCTTGGGCTATTTGAAAATCAAGATCACTGGACTAAAAACATTTGAAAAGGGAATAAAGATCGATAGAATATATTAAAAATAGTTTAAATATCCTCCAAATTTGTAAATTTTTACTTGTACTTTTGGTTTCCATGTTTATAAGGAGGAAGCTCAATGGTTTAACCAAAAGACAATAACCAACTTTCTTGCTCAAAATAAAATTGCATGGACACATACCGATAACAGTGTTTTGAGATTGTGTCCCACTCAGGGCTTGCCAAAAACACACTTTTGTAATCGAAGCAAATAAGGGCATACTAAAAACTACTTGACTATTAGGTCAAAATTTGAAGCATTTCTTAGTTTTTTTATTCTTCAAACCATGCTCAAAATCTAGCTAGAATGTTGTAATTCCAACTCATAGGTGTCTACTTTTACCTTGAACTTTCCTCCAATTTGGAGGTTGATCAAGGGCTCAAGATGCACAACTTGACCATGCGTGTAGAGTAGGTTAAACAATCTTTGATTTGCATCGAGCTTTCGTTTGATGCCTTTGTCATATTTGTTGGGATTAAAGCCCAAGTGGCCTCTTATGCGGATATGGCCGGCCGCCCGCCTAACTCACTTACCTCTAACTCTTTGTATATACTAACATATTCTTTGTCAATACAAAGGAATTGGGAGATAACCCTTCTAACAGTTCTCTGCGTACTGTGTACTGTGTAAGCTCACTGTGTGTGTGTGTGTGTGAGAGAGAGTCAACCCACGCTCCGCTCCGCGACTTCAATTGGTATCAGAGCCTTGGTTCAGTGCGGATTTGCGCAATCGCGCGCGCGCGCACTTTTCCGGCAGATTCTGGATCCGGAGTTCGAAAATTCACACTCGGCGTTCCGGGAGCGTTTCCATCAGGCGACCTGGGGTTTTACCCCCCTTTCGAAGCCGTTTATGCCCTCAGAATTTCGTTCTGAGCACTACAGCAGAAGATAGATTTCAGCCGCAAAGAAATCCGTCTTGTGTAGATTGGCAAGCAGGAGGTGGTCGACATCAATATCGACATCGACATACATCACTTATTCGTCTTCAGAGCATCATCTATAGACCAGGTACACATATATATCATCAGATATATATATTGCAGTCTACATTGCTACTTCTTGTGCTTGCCAGGTTCCAGGGGAGGTGTGGCCATACGACGGCTTGACACCACTGGCATGTATTGCAGATTGATGTACTGTGATTGTGGGTCTGCTAGTTGTGAGTCACGCTAGCAGACAGACCGCCGCAGCGGTCATAGGATAGTGATTGGTCTATTATAGGATGTATGCTAGTTCTGGGCAGTTTGCTGAGCCATCTGAGAGGGTCGTGTGTGAGGTTTTTTGAAGCCAAGCACTGGGGGCTGGGTTACCCAGTGTGAGGTGGATTAGGTTGCTGGAGTTCCCCTCTACACGCATCTTCTTCGGCGACTTTTATCCCTTAGGATGTATGACTTTGTGTAGACACTGGATTGCATCTTATGCGTCAGGCCGTTGAGGCATTGTTCAGGGTTCAGTCTTGAGACAGATACAGGTTCTGTCATCGCCCAGAGAGGAGACAGTGTATGCTTACAGGACAGCATATTACAGGGATTTTTTAGATTTGTCACTGGTCAGCTATTTATGATTGTTTCTTGAGCTATCTTTTGGTTCCCAGAGCTCAGTTTACAGGGGAGACTCTGTCAAAAATTTTCAAAAATACTGACAGTTCCTGAGGAGAGGTATTCAGCTTGTTGATTACAGCTTGTTTACTGTGTACAGAGGCCAGTTTACAGGGGAAACTCTGCCGAATTTTTCTCAGGAGTAAACAGTTTGGCAGATATGGCATCTTCTCACAGTGAGACTCTTTACAACATAAAGAAGCTGGATGGCACAAACTTTCCATTCTGGAAGAAGCAGATTTGGCAGGTTTTGGTGCAGAAAAAACAAGTGAAGCCATTGAAGCTCAAAGGGGAGAGACCAGAATTTATGGCTCAAGATGAGTGGGAAGAGCTTGACGAGTTAGCTTGTTCCACAATCATGCTGACACTGGCAGAAAATGTTTACTTCAACGTAGCAGAAGAGACTACAGCGTATGGCGTATGGCAAAAGCTATGTGATATGTACGAGAAACAAAGTGCTGCTTCTCAGATTTACTGGCTCAAGAAATTGGTGGATTTGAAGATGAAGGAAGGGACAGCCATGTCAAATCATCTGAATGAATTTCACTCAATTTTCAGCCAGTTAACAGCACAGGAGATAGTCTTTCCAGATTCAGTGAAGGCTATGTTTCTCTTAATCACTTTGCCAGACAGTTGGGATACTTTTCGTACAGCGTTAAGTAATTCTGTCGCGCCAGAAGGTCTTACGAGTGCCAATGTAGAAGGCAGCTTGCTCACAGAGGAAGTGAACAGGAAGAACATTGACAAAGGCAAAGGCAATAGTGCTTTGGTCGTTCGAGGGAGACAACAGTTTAAAGAGAAGAAGGGTAAGAAGGCACAAAACCGAAGTAAGTCTCGTGATTCGAAGTCAAAGGATGACATAGAATGCTACCATTGTGGCAAGAAGGGTCACATGAAGCGAGACTGTACGAAGTGGAAACAAGAAAAAGGCAAAACAAAGAGTTTTGAGCAAGATGAAAAGAAGAGTTCAGTGAAGATTGAAGAGGTGAATGTCACAGGATCTGGTTCAGACAGTGATTCTGGTATAGCAGCTGGTGACATCTTCCTTACAAGCAATCTTGATTCTGTTTTCTTGACTGCAGAGGATGGACATGCTATGAGTGATTGGATTATTGACTCAGGGGCATCTTTACATGTTTCTCCGCACAAAGAGTGGTTTACATCATATGTGGCTACTAAAGACTATGTCAGACTTGGCAATGAGCAGGTTTGTGACATACTTGGAGTGGGAGATGTGCAGTTGAAGTTTCAGAATGGCTCTTCTTTATGGCTCAAGAATGTCAGACATGTTCCAGCAATCCGAAAGAGCTTGATTAGTACAGGGAAGTTGGATGATGCGGGTTATGTGACAGTTTTTGGGAACAGCGCTTGGAAGATCTCCAAAGGTTCGATGACTGTAGCACATGGCAGCAAGTCAGGAACTCTGTACACTTTACATGTTTCAGAGGTTAAAAACCATGTAATTAATGTGATTGAGCAGCCAAGTGTGTCACTGTGGCATCGTAGGTTGGGACATATGTCAAAAAGAGGAATGGAAATACTTTCTCATTATGGTTATTTGCCTGGATTTTCATTTCAAGATTTCGAGTTTTGTGAGCATTGTGTTTATGGTAAGCAAACACAGGAACCGCACAGATCAAAGAGGAATCGTAGGGACGAACGGTTAGCTCTTGTACACAGTGACCTATGCGGACCAATGCCTAGTTTGTCACTAGGGGGAGCAGCGTACTTTTGTACATTCATAGATGACTATTCTCGCAAAGTATGGGTTTACTTCTTGAAGCACAAGGATGAGGTGCTCAAGGTCTTTAAGACATTCTTGCAGCTGGTGGAGAATCAGAGTGGTCAGAAGCTGAAGTGCTTGAGAACTGACAATGGTGGAGAGTACGTTTCCAAAGCTTTTCAAGACTTTTGTCAAGAAAAAGGGATTAAGCGGGAACTTACTGCACCATATAATCCTTCACAGAATGGGGTTGCAGAACGTATGAATAGGACCATACAAGAGAAGGTCAGAAGCATGTTGTCAAATGCTGAGTTGCCTGATGGATTTTGGGCGGAAGCAGTGGCTACAGCAGTCCATTTGATCAACAGGTCTCCTAGTAGGGTTCTGGATAAGAGTGCAGTGGCCGAGATGCTATGGACAGGCAAGGCACCTTCGTATAAGCATCTCAGAGTCTTTGGTTGTGAAGCTTATAGCCATATTCCTAAGGAGTTCAGAAATAAGTTAGAACCAAAGAGCAAGAAGTGTATATTTCTTGGCTACGGAGAATCGGGCGAGATGGGTTACCGGCTTTGGGATCCTGAGTCCAGAAAGCTTATTCGTAGCAATGATGTGCATTTCAATGAAGCCAAGTTTCACGCTAAGCCAGAGAAGACAGAGGAGATCAGAAGAGTTGTCTTCAGGGAAGATGGACCTAGTGCTAGCACATCTGCTAGCACATCAAGACAGCATGGTCAGGCTCAGGAACAGCCTATAGTGGCTAGAGAGGCAGAATCAGTTGTGGTGAGACGTTCTGAGCGTGTCTCCAAACCACCTGATCGTTATGTGCCATCTCTAAATTATGTCATGCTCACAGATTGCGGAGAACCATCTTGTTACAAGGAAGCATTACAAGTGGTTGACTCGAAAAAATGGCAGTTGGCCATGCAGTCAGAGATGACAGCTCTGCATAAAAACCAGACATGGAAGTTGGTTAAATTACCACAGGGCAAAAAGGCTCTACCTTGTAAATGGGTTTACAGGTATAAGATCACCGCTCATGATAGTCGGCCAAAGTACAAAGCAAGGCTTGTTGCCAAGGGCTTTAAGCAAGAACAAGGCATTGACTTTGATGAAGTCTTCTCCCCAGTGGTCAAGATGACTACATTGAGATGCTTTCTTGCATTGGTTGCTATATTGGATTTGGTGTTGCACCAAATGGATGTCAAGACAGCGTTCTTGCATGGTGATTTAGATGTGGAAATTTACATGCAGCAGCCAGAAGGGTTTGTTGAGAAAGGCATGGAACATTTGGTATGCCAGTTGTTAAAGAGTCTTTATGGCTTAAAACAATCACCGAGGGCATGGTACCATAAGTTCCACCAGTTTATGCTTTCTCAAGGCTACAAACGTAGTGAGTTCGATCACTGTCTATATACAAAGAAGGCTAAGGATGGCAGTTGGCTGATCCTTATTTTGTATGTGGATGACATGTTGATTGCTGGCAAACACTTGGAAGAAATTTCAGCTTTGAAGTCAAAGATGGCAAAGTCGTTTGACATGAAAGACATGGGTGAGGCAAGTCATATACTTGGTATGCGCATTGAGAGAGACAGATCAAAGAAGTTGATTTGGTTATCTCAAACAGAGTATATTGACAAGGTTTTGCAACGTTTCAATATGGAGAAGGGAAAGGCATTGAGTGTTCCATTGCCACCATATGTGAAACTTAGCAAACAAGATTGTCCTGTGTCTAAGGAAGAAAAGGCTGAAATGGATAAGATTCCATATGCGTCTGCAGTGGGTAGTTTGATGTATGCAATGATTGCTACACGTCCGGATATTGCATTTGCAGTGGGAGTGGTTAGCAGATATATGTCAAATCCCGGCAAGAAACATTGGGAGGCAGTGAAAGGTATCATGAGATACTTAAAACATACAAAGAGTATGCGCATATGCTATGGTAGTCAGGATTTGAGTGTCAGAGGATACACTGACTCAGATTATGCAGGAGACTTGGATAAGAGGAGATCTACATCAGGCTATGTCTTTACATTGGCTGGAGGTGCCATATCATGGCGATCTCGATTACAAGATTGTGTTACGCAGTCAACTACAGAAGCTGAGTATGTTGCAGCAAATGAGGCATGCAAAGAAGCTATTTGGCTTGGTAGATTGGTTGCAGACTTGGGAATCAATGCAGATATGCCAGAGTTATATTGTGATAGTCAAAGTGCTATACAATTGGCAAAGAATCCAGTGTTCCATTCGAAGACTAAGCATATTGATGTGAAGTATCACTTCATTAGGGAAGTACTTGAAGACAAGCAGATACAACTGCTGAAGATCCACACCAAGGACAATCCTGCTGATCTACTCACAAAGGGACTTCCAGGAGAGGGCTTTGTGCATTGTCGTGAGTTATTGGGCATTGGATAGATGGCAGCCATGTAAATCTTTGTACATTTATGTTCATAGATTTACAGTTACTTAAAGTGCCACATTGGACTTTAAGTGGGAGGTTGTTGGGATTAAAGCCCAAGTGGCCTCTTATGCGGATATGGCCGGCCGCCCGCCTAACTCACTTACCTCTAACTCTTTGTATATACTAACATATTCTTTGTCAATACAAAGGAATTGGGAGATAACCCTTCTAACAGTTCTCTGCGTACTGTGTACTGTGTAAGCTCACTGTGTGTGTGTGTGTGTGAGAGAGAGTCAACCCACGCTCCGCTCCGCGACTTCAATATTTGTGTTGGGGTATAAAGCCCAATGTGGTCGCCCAGGTAAGTGGGCGGGCCGCCAGGTATGTACACATATTCTTTTGTAAAAACCTAATAAGAACTCACTATGCTCTACACATTACAGTAGAGCGAGTTCACCATATCGTCGTGCTCTTCTTCTCGCACTCTCTCTCGCGTCGCACTTCCGCTCGTACTCCTTCAACTGGTATCAGAGCTCAGATCGAGGCTCATGGCAGCACTGCAGGAGGCTAGAGTCACTAGCTCAGATTGGAGTGAAATTCGACAAGTGAAGACACGGCCCCAAATCTCGAGGGCTCGGTGCTGTCAGAATTTCATTCTGAGGTCATCTCGGCCACTGTTTGGCTTCGACAAAGGTCTGCGCAGGCCATTTTCGACTACATAGTCTCGACGGGTGCAGATCCGACTCTGCAAATTTGGGGTTTTCGGCTTACGATTGCAGGTGCTGAGGATATCGACACTCCCAGAGTGTTGATTTGTGGTTGTCTACACATAGAAGGACGGCTCACAGTTCTTGGAGGTGTGTCACATACGACACGGGCGCATCTACACACAGACTGTAGGCGACATCCACTAGTTCATCAGGTAGCTTGTGTTTGCTGCTTGATATTCCAGATTTCATCCTGACATTGCAGGTACTTCCACATGGGATGTATTGTCAGAGATGATGTATGTCTGTTGAGGGTTTGCTGGCTGTGAGTCACGCAACAAACAACCGTCGCAGCAGTTACAGCATACAGTGGGAAATTTGTGGATGTATGACTTTGTGGGAAGTCTATGTACTGTCAGATTTACTACAGCCTTTGTTGAGGGTCGATTGAGGTTTTATTGAGCTGGGGGATTCTCGAATGTTGAGATCCTTTCGGTGATACAGGTCTTGGAGCGATCCCTCGAGCACCCTTAGATAGGAAGCTAGGATGTATTGACTGTGAGTTAGACAGTTGGGATTGCATTTTTGCTTTACTGCCGTTGAGGCATTGTCACAGTCTATGCTTACAGGACAGTGACAGGACAGTGAGAGACAGTACAAGTGCAGGACAGGTTTACCCACAGCTTACAGTGTCAGAGAGACAGTGTTTTTGAGCTATTTTTTGGTCTGTTTTTGAGTACACCAGAGCCATTTTACAAAGGAGACTGAAGCTTTTTTGGTTCATTTGACAGGTTGATATTGGTTCAGAGGTCAGTTTACAGGGGAAACTCTGCCGAATTTTTCCCAAGAAAGTAAACCACTGTGAAGCGTAGCTATGGCTGGATCACAGGACACTGCTCTTTACAATATCAAGAAGCTGGATGGAACCAATTTCCCATTGTGGAAGAAGCAGATTTGGCACGTGTTGGTACAAAAGAAGCAGATAAAACCTATAAAGCTCAAGGGGATAAAACCAGAAGATATGGACGAAGATGAATGGAGCGAAATGGATGAATTGGCACCTTCTACCATTATGCTGACTTTGGCAGAAAGCGTTTACTTCAATGTAGCAGACGAGATTTCGGCTTATCAAGCATGGTTAAAGCTG
Source organism: Adiantum capillus-veneris (assembly GCF_014529385.1). Taxonomy (NCBI): domain Eukaryota; kingdom Viridiplantae; phylum Streptophyta; class Polypodiopsida; order Polypodiales; family Pteridaceae; genus Adiantum; species Adiantum capillus-veneris. The sequence goes on along the minus strand of NC_140938.1, from coordinate 41,628,498 downwards.
AGTGATCTTTATGAGAAGCAGAGTGCAGCTTCACAGGTATACTAGCTTAAGAAGCTTGTTGACTTGAAGATGAAAGAAGGGACACCTATGTCCAATCATCTGAATGAATTCAACACAATCTACAGTCAGTTGTCAGCTCAAGGTGTCAAGTTTGATGAACTTGTTAGAGCTATGTTCCTGTTGATCACATTGCCGGAAAGTTGGGACACTTTTCGCACAGCTTTGAGTAATTCTGCACCTCCAGATGGTTTGAACATAGCAGGTGTAGAAGGAAGTCTGCTTACTGAAGAAACCAATAGAAAGACAATGGACAAAGGCAAAGGAACAGCCTTAGTTGTCAGGGGAAGGACCAAAGAAAAGTACAAAGGTGGAAAGAGGAATCAGTCTCGTAGCAAGTCCCGCAGTGCTAAAGGCAAGAGAGACATAGAATGCTACCATTGTGGCAAGAAGGGTCACATGAAAAGAGACTGCAGAGAATGGAAAGCAGAAAAAGGCAAAGAGAAAGCTGAAGACCATGGTGAGAAGAACAAGTCCTCATTGAAGATTCAAGAAATAAATGTGACAAACATTGTTGCAGAGGATGACAGTCTAGTGTCAGGAGACATCTACTTCTTGAAGAATACAATGGACTCAGCTCTTCTTACAGCATCTGATGGAAATGCTCTGAGTGACTGGATTATAGACTCAGGGGCATCACTTCATGTGTCTCCAAACAAGGAGTGGTTTACCTCTTATGTGACCACTAAAGATCATGTTCGGCTAGGCAATGGGCAGACATGTGAGATCTTAGGTGTTGGAGATGTTCAATTGAAGTTTCAGAATGGCTCTTCTTTCACGCTGAAGAATGTGAGACATGTTCCCGCAATTACAAAGAGCTTGATCAGCACAGGTTTACTTGATGATGCTGGCTACGTCACCACTTTTGGACAGAACATGTGGAAGATATCCAAGGGTTCTATGACAGTAGCACATGGAGTAAAGTCTGGAGGACTTTACATGATTTATGTATCAAATGTCTCTAAAAATGTAATCAATGTAACCGAGCAGCCGAACGTTTCTTTGTGGCATAGCCGGTTAGGACATATGTCCAAGAAGGGAATGGAAATCTTGTCTCGTTCTGGTTATTTGCCTGGCTTTTCATTTAATGATTTTGAATTCTGTGAACATTGTCTGTATGGTAAGCAAACACAACAGCCACATAAGCATAGAAGCAGTAGAAGAGATACAAGTTGGCACTTGTTCATAGTGATTTGTGTGGACCTATGCCTAACCTATCTCTAGGGGGAGCTTCTTACTTTATGACATTTATAGATGATTACTCGAGGAAAGTATGGGTTTACTTTCTCAAGCACAAGGATGAAGCGTTTAGTGTTTTCAAAACGTTTGTGAAACTTGTGGAGAATCAGAGTGGCAAGAAGCTTAAATGCTTACGCACTGACAATGGTGGAGAGTATGTTTCAAAGGCCTTTCAGGACTTTTGTGAGTCAAAAGGTATAAAACGTGAACTTACTGCTCCTTACAATCCTCCTCAAAATGGTGTTGCTGAGAGGATGAATAGGACCATACAAGAGAAGGTCAGAAGTATGTTGTCTAATGCACAGCTGCCAAATGGTTTTTGGGCTGAAGCTGTATCAACAGTTGTTCATCTTGTAAATAGATCTCCTAGCAAGGTTTTGCAGAAGGATTCAGTGCCAGAGATGGTATGGTCAGGCAAAATGCCCTCATACAAGCATCTCAGAGTCTTTGGCTGTGAGGCATATACTCACGTTCCAAAGGAATTTAGGAACAAACTTGAGCCAAAGAGTAGAAAGTGCATCTTTCTAGGCTATGGTAATTCTGGTGAGATGGGGTACAGACTTTGGGATCCCGAATCCAGAAAGGTTGTCTGCAGCAATGATGTTCACTTTAATGAATCCAAATATCATTCTAAACCAGAGAGGGTTGAGGAGATTAGAAGAGTTGTCTTCCAAGAAGATGGACCTGCACGTGCAAGACAAAATGTCAGGGCTCAAGAGGAGCAATGACAGGATAGAGTGGAACCACAGGTTGTGGCTGAGCCTGAGCCACCTATTGTACGTAGATCTGGACGTGTCACGCGACCTCCTGATAGGTTTGTTCCATCTATGAACTATGTCATGTTGACTGATTACAATGAGCCTTCATGTTACAAGGAAGCAGTGCAAGTGAAGGACTCCGGGAATTGGCAATTGGCCATGCAGTCAGAGATGACAGCTCTCCATAAAGACCAGACATGGAAGCTAGTTAAATTACCACGGGGCAAAAAGGCTCTACCTTGTAAATGGGTTTACAGGTATAAGATCACCGCTCATGATAGTCAACCAAAGTACAAAGCAAGGCTTGTTGCCAAGGGCTTTAAGCAAGAACAAGGCATTGACTTTGATGAAGTCTTCTCTCCGGTGGTCAAGATGACTACATTGAGATGCTTTCTTGCATTGGTTGCCATATTAGATTTGGTGTTGCACCAAATGGATGTCAAGACAGCGTTCTTGCATGGTGATTTAGATGTGGAAATTTACATGCAGCAGCCAGAAGGGTTTGTTAAGAAAGGCAAGGAAGATTGGGTATGCCAGTTGTTAAAGAGCCTTTATGGCTTAAAACAATCACCGAGGGCATGGTACCATAAATTCCACAAGTTTATGCTTTCTCAAGGCTACAAACGTAGTGAGTTCGATCACTGTCTATATACAAAGAAGGCTAAGGATGGCAGTTGGCTGATCCTTATTTTGTATGTGGATGACATGTTGATTGCTGGCAAGCACTTGGAAGAAATTTCAGCTTTGAAGTCAAAGATGGCAAAATCGTTTGACATGAAAGACATGGGTGAGGCAAGTCATATACTTGGTATGCGCATTGAGAGAGACAGATCAAAGAAGTTGATTTGGTTATCTCAAACAGAGTATATTGACAAGGTTTTGCAATATTTCAATATGGAGAAGGGAAAGGCACTGAGTGTTCCATTGCCACCATATGTGAAACTTAGCAAACAAGATTGTCCTGTGTTTGAGGAAGAACAGGCTGAAATGGATAAGATTCCATATGCATCTGCAGTGGGTAGTTCGATGTATGCAATGATTGCTAGTCGCCCAGACATTGCATTTGCAGTGGGAGTAGTAAGTCGATACATGTCAAACCCAGGCAAGAAACATTGGGAGGTAGTGAAAGGAATATTGAGATACCTGAAAGCTACAAAGAGTATGCGTATATGCTATGGGAGTCAGGAGCTAAGTGTAAAGGGTTTTACAGACTCAGATTATGCAGGTGACTTAGACAACCGAAGGTCTACGTCAGGGTATGTCTTTACATTGGCTGGTGGAGCAGTATCATGGCCTTCTAGATTACAAGATTGTGTTACTCAGTCTACTACAGAGGCTGAATATGTTGCAGCATCAGAGGCATGCAAAGAATCAATTTGGCTTAATCGACTAGTAACAGATTTGGGAATCAAAGAAGAGATGCATGTGTTATATTGTGATAGTCAAAGTGCTATACAATTGGCTCGCAATCCAGTTTATCACTCAAAGACAAAGCATGTGGATGTGAAGTATCATTTCATTAGGAAATGCTCGAGGATAAGCAACTTCAGCTTGTCAAAGTTCACACCACAGAAAATCCTGCTGATCTACTTACAAAAGGACTTCCCTCAGAAATCTTTGCGCATTTTCGCAAGTAGTTAGGTGTAGGGTAGTACATCACTTCTCTACATCTCTTGTATATTAGCTTGTATAGTAGCTTCTCTCACACTAAAGTACCACATTGGACTTTAAGTGGGAGGTTGTTGGGGTATAAAGCCCAATGTGGTCGCCCAGGTAAGTGGGCGGGCCGCCAGGTATGTACACATATTCTTTTGTAAAAACCTAATAAGAACTCACTATGCTCTACACATTACAGTAGAGCGAGTTCACCATATCGTCGTGCTCTTCTTCTCGCACTCTCTCTCGCGTCGCACTTCCGCTTGTACTCCTTCAATTTGCAGGAGTAGGTCATTTGTAGGCTGGTTGCAAAGAAAGGGGACCATCACAGTGATTGTGGGGGGCAACCCCCTTATTTGTTGTGATGTAGCCATGCACGTAGTGCTTTCCCATGTGCTAACACTAGCAAGAGACACCATCTGCTAGGAGATATAGCTGTGGACTTAATTTGTATCCCTCTTGATTCTTCCCTCTCTTACAATCTATGCCCCTTAAGATTCTTCACCCTTTGTGCTAATTGTGCCCCTTTGGATTGTTTAGTTTTTGCCTTGTGCCCCTTAGGATTCACCATTCATACCGCGTTCATGAAGCTAGTGCATATTCTTCATGAAGCCTTATATCATTCCAAAACCATAACACCTCCTACCTTCAAAGCTCACTGTTGTTGAGATTGTGTTATCACGATCACTATGGGAATGAGTAATCTGCATGATAGTGTAAATGTTTCAACATCTTCTTGGTGGATCCACATGTGGCATACATCTTGGCAAGTCACCTGCCTACTATTGTGCTTCTTTGAGTGTCATGTTGGAGAATCTCTCTCTCTCTCTCTCTCTCTCTCTCTCTCTCTCTCTCTCTCTCTCTCTCTCTCTCTCTCTCTCTCTCTCTCTCTCTCTCTCTCTCTCTCTCTCTCTCTCTCTCTCTCTCTCTCTCTCTCTCTCTAGCACCACGTGTCGGTGTGCGCCCTTAAAGTCAGTTCAAGGCTCATGGGAAAACACATGCACATGCATACACACACTCAATTTATCTCTCTCTCTCTCTCTCTCTCTCTCTCTCTCTCTCTCTCTCTCTCTCTCTCTCTCTCTCTCTCTCTCTCTCTCTCTCTCTCTCTCTCTCTCTCTCTCTCTCTCTCTCTCTAGCACCACGTGTTGGTGTGCGCCCTTAAAGTCAGTTCAAGGCACATGGGAAAACACATGCACATGCATACACACACTCAATTTATATGTGTGTGTGTGTGTGTCTCTCTGTGTGTGTGTGTTTCTTTTTTTAAAAACAAATCGCACCAATACTTATATAAGCAAGACAAAAAGTTCCTGAACAATCAAAGTACAAAGTCACCCATGATTCCAATTTCCAACACCAACAAAGAAGTGGAGGTCGTGATCTGTCAAAGGCAAATTCCTCAACTTAAGAATGTCTGATGACAGTAGCTGGTTGCCGCAACAAAGGCCACAAAATCCGGATGTTTTGGGCCTGCTAAAGGATGGTGGCCCATTTTTATCCTCAAAGTCATCCTTGAGAGCCTGCCAACCTTGTCGAGTCCTAGGCCCACATATGATTGAGTGTTTGTGTTCCAATAGTGCAGACACAAACTAGTGTAGCACTTGACACACCGTAAATTGCCCAACACCATAATGGTTTGCAATGTTGTGCAGTGGACCCCCGACACCCAAAAAATGTAGAAATATTGCCACCTTCTTGCACATGGACAGGGAACGTGTTGGAACAGCTTCTCGAATTTGTTGAGGGATTGCTCCTTGCTGCAACTCTTTCGACACTAGAGCACAAACATGGTAGAAGCAAGCTCTTGAAACTCTTAGGTTCTCCTCAAACCTCAGGTCATTCCCCTCTGTGAAACAGAAGAATGTGCACCAAAAGTGGTTGCTACATGGCTTCGCATGCCATATTCCAGCCGCTCCGTTCTTTCAACATCGCATACCATGAACACAAGCTGTGATGCAATTAATGCAATACATTGCCACAAATGTTAGATCCTCCTCCATTAAGTCAATTGCTTCAAGGAAAAGAGCATGGAATTCCACATAGAAAGCCAATGTTGCAGTGCTAGGTTCACTGCCACAAGTGTCAAGCCTAAGGTGCTGATAGTAATAGGTTTATGCATTGTAGCTAGCTTGGATGAAAGTCACTATGCGGCCAAGGTGTGTTCAGTAAGGGGAAGCGTACTGCAACATGCAGCCTAGGGAAGGCGCAGAGATCAACAAAGAGAAGAATAGTGGGAGGTAATAATTGTAGGATATTGAAGGAAAGGGAGATGTAGGGTAGTGAGTTTTGGGCACACATAAAAGGGAGTTGATGCAGGTGAGTGAGCTTCAAGGAAGGAGAGATGCAGGTGCATGGGTTTTGTGCACATAGACACAAACAATGGTGAGAGGGAGCCACCCAAAAGAAGTGCAAGAAGGTGCAGGCATGCTCAGAAGAGTAGAGTTTCTTTCTGAATGATTGTGGTGGGGATTTCTTCTCTTTGAATTCGTAGTAGCTGCCTGCATCCAGGTCGTTGCAGTGCCACAGCCAATGGCGGGGCTTTTCACTGGGAAGGCACTTTAACTCCTTTAGAATCGGTCTTGATGGGTCTATGTGGGCTACTGTGCACCACCACTATCAGCAAGACATCATCTCTATCACATGCTCTCTCTCTCTCTCTCTCTCTCTCTCTCTCTCTCTCTCTCTCTCTCTCTCTCTCTCTCTCTCTCTCTCTCTCTCTCTCTCTCTCTCTCTCTCTCTCTCTCTCTCTCTCTCTCTCTCTCTCTCTCTCTCTAGCACCGTGCGCCGACGTGCACTTTACAATAGTTCAAGGCAGTGCTCGAAAAAAAACTGTTTTCCAAAAACTTGGCAGACCTACGTATGTGAAACAAGAGAGGTAAAAATTAAATTGATAAAATTTGAATGTTTTATACCGAATTACACTTTTTTTTTTTCAAAATTTTGTAGGTTTTCTCATCTTCAAATATTAAATTTAGAGGTAAATTTCAAAATTTGTAGGTGGGATTACACTAAACCTAGGTTTTTTCGAGCACTGGTTCAAGGCAGGTTCTCTCTCTCTCTCTCTCTCTCTCTCTCTCTCTCTCTCTCTCTCTCTCTCTCTCTCTCTCTCTCTCTCTCTCTCTCTCTCTCTCTCTCTCTCTCTCTCTCTCTCTCTCTCTCTCTCTCTCTCTCTCACTTTACGACAATTCAAGGGGTTCAGGATAGATCTTTAAGGTCTCTCGTACGTCGTCGGATAGATCTTTAAGGTCTCTTGGGATAGTTTCGTACGTCGTTAAAATTCTCTTCTTCTCGAGGGGGGGGGGGGGGGGGGGGGGGGGGGGGGGGGGGGGGGGTGGGGGGGTGGGGGGGGGGGGGCGCTAATAAAAAAAGGAAAATGGTATAGTTTTTCAATCACCCAAATGTGGTAGATTGGTTATGCCATTTCCCACTTGAATAACAGGTATTGATTTCAACTCTCCTCATCGGATAGATGTTTAAGGTCTCTTGGGATAGTTTCCTACGAAGTTAAATTTCTCTTCTTCTTCTCTCTCTGTTTAGACAAAACCATCTCCCTTCAAAATTCAAGAAAAAATATACCAGTAACCTTTGCCTCTCAAAACTAACAAAGTTAGAATCTCCATAGAGAAACTAGTAAAAATTTGTTGATTTTCATGAGCAGTGATGTTTCAGAAAAATGTGTCTTAGCTTAATATCGTGCCATTTTCAATTTCAAAAATGCCGGTTGAGAGCAAGAGGAAAAGGAGAAGTTTCGCCCCAAAATACAGAAAAATAGTGCAAAAAACCAAAAAGATAACCTAATTAGCTAAAATTTTCTCTTGGCAAATTCAAGGAAAGGAACTTTATTTTTCCTGAACACTAATGAGCAGCTAAAATCCTAAATATGGTGCCTACCACCCACTACACTTGGTAGTGTAATACCGAATGAGGTTTTGAAAACAAATTTCAGTGTATCCTGCAAAGTACCAAATTAAAGAGATTGTACCAATTTTGGCTCTTTTTTGTATCTAGAAAAGTTCCCAATTTGATACTTTGGATCTAGTTTGTAAGTATGCAATATACAAAAAAGTACCCAATTTGGTATTATGCAGGTTACTTTAGGTGTGTTTGCATACTACCTCAAGGAATCCAGAGTAACAATTTGATACTTTTGGAAACTTCTTGCACTCAAATGTATGGTAATAAACTGGATTTTTGGTGCTTTCAGGGTTACCTGCAAAGTACCAAACAAGATGCATAATACCAATTTTGAAGCTTTTTGGAAAAATGAAAAGTACCCCAACTGGAACTACTGATCCAAATTGGCACTATGGAATATGCAAAAAAGTTTTTGTTTGGTAATTTGAATTCAGTTTGGTACTATGTATAAAGAAATGTACCCAATTTGATATTATGCAGGGTGCTTTGAGTTTGTCTATGTAGCACCTTAGAGATTCACAGTCTCAATTTGGTACTTTTGGGCATCACTCGCACTTGGTAGCATAATACCAAACTGGGTTTGAAAACAAGTTTGGTGCCTTTAGAGTATCCTACAAAGTACCAAACTGGATACATAGTACCGACATTGGCGCTTTTCTCTACCCAAAAAATCTAGCTTGGTACTAGGGATACAGTCTGGTACTATGTAGTTTACAAAAAAGTACCAATTGGGTATTATGCAAGGTGCCTGCGTAGAACCTTAGGGGATCCATAGTACCAAATTTGGTGCTTTTATGCAGTTGTTACTATAAACGGTGTTATTAATGTGTCTGTATAGTACCTTAGGGGATCCATAGTACCAAATTGGGTGCTTTTAAGCAGCATAATACCAAAGATTATATGTAATTGAATTCTTTTGGGCACCACTCACTGTAGATAGTATAGTTCTTAAAATAGAGTATCTACTTTTAGGGACTTGCATAGGTTACATAGAACCAAAATTGGTGATTTTCTACACCCAATTTGGTACTATAGTCTGATTTTTGGCAGTACAATGCCAAAATTTGGTATTTTAGAATGAGTTGGTTGTTTACCGTACTAAATTTAGTACTATAAACTGCTTTGGTGCTTTACTCTCTTTTTGTAATTTTATGAGCTCTAACGTGGATCATTTTTTGTTTATAGGTGGAGCTCTACAAAAGATTCAAGAGCACATATTCTTTAGTGAAGTTGTTACTTAGGTCCTTTCAGACACTCAAACAATTCTTTGTCCAAAAATTAAAAGAGCGCTATACTTGCTAATGTGTTTACCATATCCAGATGGTATACTTCAAGGATGCTTTCAGTCAAATGCACTAGAACAATCTTGGGCATCACGCAAAATAACATCTCGGGGGGTTCACATTCAATACCCCCTATATAACGTGCGTTCACGGGGAATTAAAAAAACCCCTCTTTTAACATGTATGAATGAATAAAATGACCTATTTTTTTCCAAAATTGAATATAAAAACCCCTTATTTTAATGTATCTCTGTTAAGTTGCCTAAATTTTTTTCATTATAAAACCCCTCCTTTTGAACTCACGTTATACATTAACATGATTACATAGTGCACCCCCCGAGAATAACATTTTATGTACATACTACATTTGTGGTACACATAATGCCGTAGGTGAGTGTTTTACAGACCAGGCAATTATCAGCACATAAGTAACTTCTTGGATTCCGTATTGTGCCCTCGTCCTATGGATCGTGAATATCATGCAGAGGTATGCTTTCTTGGAGAGTGCCCTAGATGTGTTGTAAGAAATTTTTCATTCTTCCCATACGAGACTGTAACAAATAGCAGTGAGGTGATTGTTAAGGTATTTAAGGATGTGGGTATTGGACAGGTTAATGTCAAAGGAAAAGAGAAGAAGAAAAGGACTTGGTCATGGAAAGGATGAAAAGTGAAACTTTCATTCATCTTTTTTCAGATTATCTGAAAGCTTTGCCAAGCATAACTTTGTGTTTAGGTGGCGGGCTCAGTAATTTAAAGACTACTTGCTTAAGTTTCCCAGAGATGTTGTTGTTTATTTTGTTGATTTTTCAGAGAATTATAGATTTAAAGTGAAGAATGAGATCCAATCCATGCATTGGTTGAGCGCTCAACACAGGTAACAATATTGGTGCACATCTCTTATATCAAGAATTCAGTAAGAGCTATTGAGAAGACTCTACATTTTTACATATTAGATGATAAGCTCCATGACACGCTCTTTGTTCAGTAGGGTTTTATGTTGCATGACAATTGGATGAAACAACAAGAAAACAATTTGCGTTATCATTGGGTATGGTCAGATGGTGCCGCTTCACAATTCAAGGCACGACGACCACACTATTTTGTAGCCAGTTATTATCAATTGATAGGTTTGCATATGATGCATAACTTCTCCACTTCAGGACATGGAAAAAGAGAGCTTGATGGTGCATGTTTTGTTACATCAAGAAAAATATGAATCCCAAAAGGGCCCTTTAGGGTCAAAGATGCTCTTGGAATATGCTCTCTACACCAATGAGAATGGGCTTGTGGCCACGATCCCACCAATTCTTGTTTTTTTTTTTTGAATGGCCATAACGTGAGCAAATTAACTTCAAATTTGTCGGACTATAGTGCATTTGGATTGCATTGCTGAGCTCTTCCCATAGATATATTACATGATATAGTTTTGAGGTAAGTAGATATGTGTTATCCATGCCCCCCTTTTATGTCCTATTGTTGATTCAAATATAATTGATTGCTCTTTAAAGGCCCTTTGTGGGTTCATATTTTTTCTAATCATGAAGAGCTAAAACCCCATGGCTGGTCGATAAAGTGTGCGGCTGATGTGGTCAATTTTTTGAATGAGAGGTTTTAGCCAACAAGGGAAGGTGGTTGGTTTCATCGAATGAGGTGCTAGGTTCTCCACTATGGGGCTGTAAACCAATTGCAAGCTCTCGCTCATTCCATTGTGTTGACGGTGTGAGCGGGATGGAAACACACACAACGCCTCTATAATGACCCGACACACACTCTTGGGATGATACACACACACATTATGGGGCACCACTCGGCTTACACAACCAGTCTGGCCGAGACAGGAAACACACAGACTGAGTGAGAAGAGAGAGATTTCCCACTTGCCCACTCAACACTCACACATACACACTCACACACACACTCTCAATTCAGCTCAAAGGAGTCAAATTGTTGGTGTTTAGACTCAATGAAGCTCAGCCCAACACCAATGGGGCAAATAGTTTACACAGTATTGAGGAAATACACCAGATACAACCACAAAGTTAAGCAGAGGCTTCACTCACCGGAGAAGATTACACAGAAAAACAGCAAAAAATATGTGAGGAATTTGGCAAAATGGACAGCGCCATTGCGTCTGGAACGCCCAAAAACTTCACCCTACAATGTCACAGTGCTCAAATCCCGACCTCGGATGAGCAGTTTCGGGCCAAAAAATGCTCCAAAAACAGCAAAAACACACTTGCGGCTGTTCCTCCTCTCTTCTCCATGTTTTTTATGGTCTTCTCTCAGTTTTTTCAGTTCCCACACTTAGCTTTATTAGTTGGGCACCCGTGGCCTTTTAGATGACCTCAAACGGACCCCGAATAGGCCAAAAACTGACCTCGCAGTGCATAGATGTCACCTTTTTGTATCATCCACACACCTGGCACTCAGTTTTTCCAAATAATGCATCCCGCAACCACGTGAAGTGTCCCCAAAAAGTGGTCCTCATGATGACCTTTCTGCATAAGTATCACAAGAAAACACCCACGCCGTGTCCATACTTCTCTGCGTGCAAGTATTGACCCCGTTCGACCTCCTAACGCCACTCGATGCCATCTGACGCACCTGCTTACCTCATGTCGTCGGCCCGCGGATAGCTTTCTCGAGAAGTTTTACACGCTACCAAATCCTCCTTATTATAGAAAAAACACAGTGGTACTGGTAATAGTGAAAATCGATGCACTATGTACACCCTGTCCTACCTGTACACATGTGGGCCCCACGTAACCACCTGGCTCTGAAAAATGGGCAATTCTTTATTTGATGCACCATGCATGTATATGTACATATGCGCAATCTCTTGCTCCAAAAAACTCCTGACATAATTTGCCCATCTCCTAGCCTGCTAGATCATTCATGATCAGCAGCAGCAAAGAGAGATATGAGACTCGCCGCATCACAGGTCTCCTCATCCCTCACCAACACTGCTTGATCCACAGACAGCTCATCTTGATCCACCATCATCAATCTAGCATGATACAATTTAAGACGCAATCCATTTACCCTTGACTTATGTAGAACACCATCCAGGTTAGCCAGCTGATATGTGCCATTTGGAAAACACTCCACTACCTTGAAAGGGCTTTCCCACTTAATTTGAAACTTCTTTTGGAAGGTGTTGTCCAGCTTACTGTTGTAGCACAAAACCAAGTCATGTTTCTTGATACCCTTACTTTTGACCTTTTCATTTATCTTTTCCAAAGCCTTATCCTGCATCTGCCCATAATGCTCCAATGCGCTCATCCTATCCAACTGGACCTCTTGTAACTGCAAGAGCCTCTCTTTGAATGCATCACTAGGCAGCCCAAGCAACTTCTCTAACATCTTGACCGCAGGCAACTCTACCTCCACAAGCAATAGTGCTTCCTGAAGGGGATCGGGGAGCACCACAGACTGAGAGTGAGAGAGAGAGAAGGAGACACACGACACAGATATGGGTGGGGAGACTCCAAAGAGTGAGCAGCCCCCTATACACTTATGCTATGTATAAGGTATACAAGTCAGTGGGCGCCCAGACTCTGGGCGGCCGGGCAAGGCACAGACGCCTATACCCCAACAACCTCCCACTTAAAGGCGACTGTGCCTTTAAGCAAGAGAACCTAGTCTAAAGACTACAAAAGCCGAGAGAAAACCGCTCTCAACCGATGCCCACTGGCTGGCTGTGATCGTGTGCATCCGGCTGTCCTGCTCCCGTGTAAGTCCATACACCACCAGACGTACCGCACACGTACTGCAAGTATGTACGCAATACCTGCATATCTCCCTCGTGCACTATGCCATCATCAGTCAACAAACGACTGACAACCCCAACTGCAAATGCTCCCACTGCAGCTGCGATATCCGGTCTCAAGATCAGCATCTCATACATGAGACCACCGAATGCCGATGCAATGCTAGCGGGCCCTGCTAGCTCTACGGAGCATGCATCAACATATATGTCCCTGGCAATAGGCATCTCGGACTGACAAGGCGTGTCAGCCACATGCATCTCCTGACTGTCCGCAAAAGACGCATCAACCTGTCGTGCAACCTCAGAGCAAACCAGCTGCTCTAGGTGTCTGCTGGAAGACATATCCTGCACAACTATATCCCCATGCTCACTGCCGAGCATAGAAAGGAATGACTGCATAATCGCTGACATCTCAGCCTCCTCTGCAATCATCCACTGCAAACATGACCACTCAATCTGCTGTGACTCACTAGAGCTCTCATGCTCTAACTCCGTATGCATAGACTCTTGCACAACGTCCTCCTGTCGTGACTCACTAGAGCAAGACTGCTCTACCTGTCTATCCTGCATAGAAGTATCTCGCACAACTGACTCTCTGCTTTGCTCAGTCACTAGCAAAGCATGCATGTCTGACTCTGTCACCTCTCTGTGTGACTGCTCAAGTCGTGCCCCAACTGTGTGCACAACGAGCTCACTACTCTGCACTCCATGCAAAGTATCCTGCAACCCATGAGCAAAAGAGACTCGCCTGCTCTCTCGCTGTCTACCTGGCTGCATGATCACAGAGACAACACCGTCTCTCGCGTGATCCACATGCAATGGGTAACCTGTACCACTCCTGGCACCTCTCGCAATCACTAGCGAACCCAAATGCATCACAAAATCTCGCTCTCGTAGCGAAATTTGACATCCACTATCCCGTAACTGTCTGACTGAGATCAAATCCCGTCTCAGATCTGGCACATAACGCACATGACACAGGGTAAATCTCATACCACTGGGCAAGGACAAACATACGTCTCCTGTACCCTCAATGTCATACATAGCACCATCAGCCATGTGCACACAACAAAGTCTCCCACTAGAAAACGTGCTAAACCACTCACGATGCGACGTGACATGGAAAGTAGCATCTGAATCTAGTAACCAATGTGAAGACAATGTGCAATCCGATATGCAATCCGTAGACATAAGATCGTCTGAAGACAAGCTAGATGTAAATGTGACATCGCCATCACAAGCATACTCAGTAACCACCGTACTGATCTCACTAGCATCTGTCATGCCCAAATCTGCATCACGCATCGGTCGCCTCCGTTGTCTCAAACGCCTGAAACATCGACGCCTAATGTGCCCTCTATGTCCACAATGCCAACATGTCACATGTCGGCGTACTCGTGAATGTACATGTCTCACACGAGTCCGTGATGACTCAGATCTATCATACATATCATGTAATCTGCGCCAAAGTGCTCTCGAAGTAGTCTCATACATAACAAGAGCATATACAGATTCCGCAAGGTGTAAAGAGAGCGTAGATAGTGCCATCTCCTCTAGCTCCTGCCACTGATCGTCAGACATGTTTGAAGGTCTACCTGCATCACCACTCAATGGTCGATGCAATCCTCGCTGTGTCAATGCATCAAGCATACACTCTCTCCATGCCGCAAAGTCTGACCCATCAAACACGTGCATCTATAAGAGGTCACAATCTGATCGATCACCTGTCTCTGCCATGAGCACAATGTAGCAAACTAGAAAGCAAAACCACCTCACCAACAACACCTGGAAACTGTCTACCAATATGGCCAGAAACACAATGTAAAACCTGTGAGACACACTCCAAAATAGAGCTCCCGCAATGTCAATACAAGCCTCGCATGCTCTAGTATCACACTGCAATCTGTGAGCTAATCACCAAGCCCACACTGTGCGGTATCGATGCATACACACGCACAAATCTCCCACCTGCAGAGAACACCGCACGCAAATGTTGAGTGCAACCCGCAATCTCTACCTAGATCGCATAAATGGTGCGCATAAAACTCCTGGGAAAATTTCGCCAGAGTTTCGTCAGTAAAACGGCCACAAAACCAGTAACCAAACTGACTGCACGCTCAAAACCATGAGCAACCAAAGCGCATCAAATCACACTCCAAATTCATGCACCAATCTCCACACTTTGCATACATCATTGCAAACACCTGCAAATCTAGTACACAAATATCTGCTCTACCTGTGACTGCCAAAAAACATGCTCGAGGCATACATTGTCGAGCTCAAAATGCAATCACATTAGTCTCCCTGAGCATCAAACCACATAAGGCATACATCGTATCCTCCCACCTGTGAGGAAACTTGCAGCAAAGATCACTCTCACATCTGAGAGCAAGCCATGTGTGAAATCCTCGACACACAATAAACAACTGCTGCTGCAGAAAATTCAGCGTTCAGAATTTTAAAATTCTGATATGACGAGCGCGTCCGGAGCATGCCAAAACCCCAAGGTAGACTCCTGGATCACATGTATCCGAGTCCGAGTGTGCAAAATATGCCAAAAAACACTGTTTTCGGCCCAAAAACGCAGCAAAAACTTGCTGCTGCTGCAGAAATTTCAGAGGTCAAAATCAGCTCAAATGGACATCACCATTGCGTCCGGAGCGTGCCAAAACCCCAGGTTACACCTTAACCTTGCATAAATCGCATTCCGTATGCAAAAGTTATGCAAAAAACACTGTTTTTGGGGCCCGAAAAATGACCTGCGGAAATGAAAATCTGCATTCTTCCTGCAAGTATGGCTGCAAATAACCATACACACTTGCAATACACTCTTCCCTCAACCTTGGAAATTCTCCTCAAGCTTCCATGAGCACAGATCTGGTGTTTGCTCACCGATCTCAAGCTTCCACCGAAAGCGAGCTCACCATAGCCGAAAGCTCACTTCTCTGTAGCACTCCATCTGTCGTGAAGCCAAAGCTCTGATACCAATTGAAGGGGATCGGGGAGCACCACAGACTGAGAGTGAGAGAGAGAGAAGGAGACACACGACACAGATATGGGTGGGGAGACTCCAAAGAGTGAGCAGCCCCCTATACACTTATGCTATGTATAAGGTATACAAGTCAGTGGGCGCCCAGACTCTGGGCGGCCGGGCAAGGCACAGACGCCTATACCCCAACACTTCCTTTCCATACACCAAATGAAATGGAGTAAACCCTGTACCTATCTTCACCGAAGTATGGTAAGCCCATAATGCACTGGGCAATTCCAAATCCCAATTCTTTCCTTGGTGCTCTGTCACTTTAGAAAGAATTTGTACCAACTCACCATTGAATCTTTCATTTAAGCCATTACACTGCGGGTAATAAGGAGTGGTATGCCGGTGCCTAATCTTCATCTTTGTGCATAAGAAGTATAGCAGTTTAGCTCTAAATCCTGGCCCCTTATCTGAAAGTAGCTCTAATGGCACCCCAAACTTGCAACATATTTCATCATACACAAATTTTGCCACATCCTTTGCAGTGATCTGTTTTACTGTTATAGCCTCTGCCCATCTAGAAAGATAGTCCACTGCCGTCAAGATATAGCTTTTGCCCCTGCTTGTGATAGGTAACGGGCCTATTGCATCAATCCCCCACTTTTCAAACACATCAAACGCCATAATGGTTTTTCGTAGCTCTGCCTTCAACACTCTCTTCCCAAATGCTTGACACCTATTGCAAGACCTACACCAATGGTGAACATCCTTGAGCAAACTAGGCCATACATACCCCTCTTGCAAAATCTTATGCAAGGTGACCTTTAGAGAAAAATGGCCACCACATGCGCCTTCATGATTCTCTTCCAACACTCTGTAAAGCTCCTCCCGCCAAGGTACACGTCTCAACACGACATCAGCCCCTTTCATGTATAAGACATCACCAATCAATTTGTACCTGTATGCTCTACGCACAAAGCCATACTTCTTAGACTTCTGAATCTCCTTTGGAATGATTCCTGTTAGCAAAAACTCCTCTTCTTGAGCCAAACTTTCCCGGCCATGATAAAGAGGTAAAGTGGTCCTCAACACAAATAGCTCCCCAATCATGCCTTGAGCTGCTTCATGTGCCTCTCCATTTAGAGCACGTTCAATGTGTCTGATGATCCATGCTTTGAACTTTTTTAACAGGCCTTTAATTCTGAAGCACATTTCCTTCAATGAGGTGTTCTTGCTCTTCCACACACCCAGCACTTGCTTCACCACTAACAAGGCATCACCTTTTATGCTCAACCTTCGAACCACATGCTTCAAACAAATGTGTAATCCGGCTTCCAGAGTAGCATATTCAGCCTCATTGTTACTATGAGCATGCAATTTGAACCCTCTCTTGCATACTAGCTTCCCCTCTAGGTCATAAAGTGTTATACCCCTGAAGCTGCATCATGGCTCTTTCTGTATGAACCATCAAAGAACAACACATGTGCATTGCTGATTTGTGGCACTTCTTCAACTACCTTTCTCACCACCTCTTCCTTAACAATAAGGGGATTCTCCTTGTAGGTCAACAAATCAGCTAGGGTAGCCCTTGTACTATTTTCCACTAGAAAAGAGAACTCAAACTCCTGCAGCTCAATTACCCATTTCTTCACCACATTTGACATGTTAGTACCATTAATTAACTGTGGCAAAAAGGCATAACTCGTCAAGAAAACAAAAGGCCGTGGTAGCAAGTAATGACGAAATCGTCGACAAGCAAATATTACACTGGCCATCACTAGCTCTACTTCCGAGAACTTTCTCTCCGCTACCAACTTCACTCGGCTTGCACAATACATTGGCCTCATATAATGGCTGCCCTTCCCCTTTTGCAATAAATAGCATGGCTCCAATGGCATCATCCCCTACTGATGGATTTACATAAAACACTTTCTCCCAATCAGGAGCCTGCATGGCTAACAACCCCCCTAGCACCTCTTTCACCTCTTGAAACACTTCTTCACACTTTCATCCCATTGCAATGGATCATGCTTTGCCACTTGCTGTAATGGATATAGAAGCTACGAAGACAATGGAATAAACCGTGCCATGTAGTTCACTTTGTGTATAAAAGTTGCCAATTGCTTCGTACTCGTAGGTGATGGAAGAATAATAATAGACTTAACCTTATCTGGATCACCCTCAATGCCATTTTCTGACACCATGTGGCCCAATAACTTCACCCTTGGCTGTGCTAGATGATATTTCTTTGAATTTAGTTGTCCTCCACATTCATCATATCGAGCCAATACCATCTGCAGCTTCTCATGGTGTTCAGCCCTACTGCTATAAACACAGAAGTCATCCATAAAAGCTTTAACACAACTACCAATGAATGGTTCCAACACCCAATTTGCTCTCTCTTGATAGAAGGAAGGTCCATTTGACGACCCAAATGGCAATACTGTGTAGCAATAGCAGCCCCATGGCGTAATAAAAGTGGTCTTTGTGCGGTCTTTAAGAGCAATCTTCAATTGAAAATAGCCTGAAAAACCATCACACACACTGTACCTCTCATAACCTGCCACTGAATCCAAGATCTGATCGATGAATGGAAGAGGATATGGGTTCTTCTTAGTGGCTGCATTTAAGGGTTTAAAATCTACACAAATTCTCCACTTCCCATCCTTCTTTGGACTGACTACAACTGGACTCACCCATTCTGTGGTCGCCACAGGGACTATGAACCCTGCCTTCAACAACTTGTCCACCTCTTCTCGCAAGGCTTCCATTTGCTCTTGACCCATCCTTCTTAGCCTTTGCCGCACTGGCTTAGCACCTTCTTTTAGCTCTATATGCATCTCTTTGCCCTTGAACCCTCTGATCTCTTCATATGAAGTAATCAACAAATCAGGAAAACTAGCCAGCATGTGCAAATATATATCCTTCTCCATAGCTAAGAGGTCTCCACTGATCATTTGTTTCATCAATTCCTGCTTCTTTGACAACTCAACCTTGGTTTGCATCAGCCCTTCAATCACTTCATAAGGCCCTTCACTTTCATCTTCAACCTCATTCGCAAATGCAACTAAACCAAACTCCTGGATTTCTTTGTCCATCAAAAGAAATGCAACATCAGCATCCTCATCACTGCTGGTAGTGCTATCACTGTCCTCATCTGTCACCGTGGAAGAGTCTTCATCACTAGACTCATCCTCATCTTCATAAAGCTCCTCTAATCATTTCCTTGTGTCCATATTATAAAGCTTCTTTGTACCTGTCTTTCCATAGAGGCTAATCGTACCATGTCGCCAATCTTGAACAGCTCCCACTGCACGTAACCATGGACTGCCCAATATAATAGGATATGCTCCCAACCCTACTGGCATCACATGAAAATCAACCACTGCCTTTGCATCATATGCCTCCACTTCTAAGCTCTTTACAACACCCAAGCATTTTACTTTTTGATGGTTTGCCAATCTAATCCGGAAACCTGACACCCCAGCCACTGTGAGACCCATCTTCTCAACGCATGAGTGTGTTATGACGCATATTTGGGCTCCGCCATCCACATAACCTTGTCCCAAATTTTTCCTTTTATGCCACACATCTACTATTGGACAAATGTCTGGTAGCTCATCCATTGCCAACACCTTTATTGAACCTCTCTCTGGCTCTTTCTCCATTGGGTTAACCATCCTCTTCCACTGTCGCTTTAGCTTAGGCACCATCTCTATAAGCTGCCCAAAAGTAACATCTGCCTTCCTGCTCGTCAGATCCTCCTTCAAGTCATAGCTTAATTTCCCATCCCCTAGTGGAAAATCTGAAACATGAAACTTTCGACGAGCTCTCCTTTTCCTCTTGGCCTTGACATCCTTGCCTTCATGGCTCTTTCCTTTCTTCTTACTAGGACCTGGGGCACTTCTTCCTTCCTTATCCTCTGTGGTCCTCTTCCCAATAGGAATCACTAATGTATCCTCTAGCTTTGATTCCTTCTCCAAGGTGACTACACTTAGCACTTTTGTCTTTCCCTTTTCCTCCTGGGTCAGTCCACTGGTTTCTTCGTCTCCCTTAATTTCGATGCCATAATCATTTGACCTAGTTAGCACCTGTCTTGGCAATGGATACATGTCTCCCCCCATCCTTGGTGGCTTATCACATTGCAGGCTGATGTGACCCAACTCTCCACAATTATAACATGTGGGCGTCTGCCTCCAAAACCTACCATTGCTTTGTCCAACACCATTCCTAGGCCTTTCTTCACCTCCTCGCTGATTTGCAAACCTCCCTCGACCTCGATTATTTCCCACTTGACCTAGCATGTTTAGGCTAAGATTCTTCATCAAATCTACCACTTGCCTCATGTCTTGCCTTAGCCCATCATCTTGCACCGATGTAGTGACCACTGCTGGCATAACCTGAGTAGTAACAGGAACCACTGGTTCATGATGAACCCCTGACATGCGACCTTGTAAAGACCCTATAGGCTGAAATTCAGACCTCATGGGCAAAGACTCCACTCCTAACTGGCTCATTTTCCCCAACTTCCACTCTTTGTTCCTTGCTACCTCTAGTGCATCTTCATATGTCCTAGGCTTCTTTAGCTCCACTGTCCAACGTATATTCTCCCAAAGACCAGCCAAGAACCTGTCCTTCTTCATCATGTCAGGCGGGGGTTCCTCTGGTGCTAAGGCCTTGCACATCCGCTCCCATGCCAATGAGAACTTACGTATGTACGCATCTACTGGCTTACCTTCCTTTTGCACCAAACCTTGTACTTCTTGCCACACTTTGTCAGGATCTTCTATCTTCACAAACTCCACTTCCAACCCATGCCTTAGATTGTCCCAACTCAATCTTACAGGTGGATCCGCTGCACCCAACTCCTCTTCAAATGTTTTGGACCAGACTCGTGCATCACTCTTCAAACAAATTTGGAGAAGACGTAACATCTGCGCAGGGTCATGAATCTGGTTGCTAATGCAGGCAACCTCCATCTTTTCCAAAAAATCTTCCACATCTTCATCACTTCTTCCATGAAACTCCGGATAAGAGAAAGCCATGGCTACCCAAGTTACAATGCTTTGTGAACCCCTTTGAACACACGTGCAAGAACCCAAAACTTTTGACTACCCAATCCCCAGAAACTTCAATGGAGCTCAACTTTAGATAAGGACAAACACATGCACATCAAATGAGTTTTCATAATTGATCATCGGAATTACAACAGGCAAAGGACATTCCAAGATCTCTCGTAATCTTCTCGGCCCGAACATAAAGACTATGCGCTGCTGGAAAAAAATCTTCCTGGACACATGAACATTTATCTGGATTCTTTGAGTTAAATGAAATGGAGTGAATTGAGGGCCATTTTGATCATCCATTAAAGCCAACCATGAAGCTCCCAAGAAGGCACACCTTACTTAACCTCTGATTTTGCCAAAATTTCAGCAGCATAACAGCATAAATGGCTCAAAAGACCAAAAAACCAGCCATCATAACTTGGAAAAATTTTGGCAGAGTTTCCCCAAAAATAGAGCAGTAGGAACCCAAAATATAGACTGTATATGTATGCATAAACTGCCAACAATAGAACCCGAGCATCAAGTACGACTCACTAGTACATAGCCTATGGCGAGGTCACAAAAAGGGTGCTCCAGCTACCTGTATCACCGAAAGGATCTCCACATTTGAGAATCCCCCAGATCAATAAAAACCTCACGCTATCGACCCTCACACGAAGGCTAATGCAAATCGCGTATAGTCGAGTCTCAGAAATGACTATCTTCCAGACCAAGTCTCAGAAATGGCTGGGACTGCCAAATACAACCAAGTATGGCTTCACAAATGCGTACAATGGCAGTTTCCACAAGTAACGTACAATCCAGCAGACAATGCGCTCAAATAGGTGCCAAGTGATGCATACCCACAACAACTGCAAGTGACATCACTGCTAGTATATCAATGTACTCCAGCTACCTGTACTTGTGTGAATCACCTGTACCTGTACCTATCCCTATAACCTGTAGCCCCGAATCTCGAAGCTTGAAGCTCGAAGCAGAAGGTACTCGAAGAAGATCCTCCGTGGGGGTGCCAAAAGAATATGAGCGGGATGGAAACACGCACAACGCCTCTATAATGACCCGACACACACTCTTGGGATGATACAAACACACATTATGGGGCACCACTCGGCTTACACAACCAGCCTGGCCGAGACAAGAAACGCACAGACGGAGTGAGAAGAGAGAGATTTCCCACTTGCCCACTCAACACTCACACATACACACTCACACACACACACTCAATTCAGCTCAAAGGAGGCAAAGTGCCGTTGTTTAGACTCAATGAAGCTCAGCCCAACACCAATGGGGCAAATAGTTTACACAGTATTGAGGAAATACACCAGATACAACCACAAAGTTAAGCAGAGGCTTCACTCACCGGAGAAGATTACACAGAAAAACAGCAGAAAATCTATGAGGAATTTGGCAAAATGAACAGCGCCATTGCGTCCGGAACGCACGAAAACCCCACCCTACAATGTCACAGTGCTCAAATCCGACCTCGGATAAGCAATTTAGGGCCAAAAAATGCTCCATAAACAGCAAAAACACACTTGCAGCTGTTCCTCCTCTCTTCTCCACGTTTTTTCTGGTCTTCTCTCAGTTTTTTCAGTTCCCACGCTTAGCTTTATTAGTTGGGCACCCGTGGCCTTTTAGATGACCTCAAACGGACCCCAAACAGGCCAAAAACTGACCTCGCAGTGCATAGTTGTCACCTTTTTGCATCATCCGCACACCTGGCACTCAGTTTTTTCCAAATAATGCATCCCGCAACCACGTGAAGTGGCCCCAAAAATTGGTCCTCATGATGAACTTTCTGCATAAGTATCACAAGAAAACACCCACGCCGTGTCCATACTTCTCTGCGTGCAAGTATTGACCCCGTTCGACCTCCTGACGCCACTCGATGCCATCTGACGCACCTACTTACCTCATGTCGTCGGCCCGCGGATAGCTTCCTCGAGAAGTTTTACGCGCTACCAACTCCTCCTTATTGTAGAAAAAACACAGTGGTACTGGTAATAGTGAAAATCGATGCACTATGTACACCCTGTCCTACCTGTACACATGTGGGCCCCACGTAACCACCTGGCTCTGAAAAATGGGCAATTCTTTATTTGATGCACCATGCATGTATATGTACATATGCGCAATCTCTTGCTCCAAAAAACTCCTGACAACGGCTACTCAATGCATAATTCATGTGATGTGCATTTTTGGACACTGTCATACTTTTGTGATCCATGTGTGAATGGGTAGTGGAGGAGATGTAGTAATAATATGTCTCCATCAAGCCATTGACAGAGTTGATACAAGAAAATATTGATGAGGATGAGGATGATGATCATAACTATAATCACCTGTTTTCCTCACAAATGACTCAGGATTTAAGAATGTATATGTATGAAGGGGATCCTAAGGTGTTAAGCAAATTACTATCCATTGGGGATAACTTTTCAATGAAGGCAACCGAGGAGAAAGAGGACTTATACCTTCTAAAGTACACAAACACCATGTACTAAGCACCAAGAGTACTGAAGGACCTTTGGCATAACAAGATCGTAAAAGGTGGAATTCTAGTTGAGGGTTTGTACTATGCCTAGGGTGAGGGAAAAGTTGATACCTATACCCTATTGAATAAAAAACCACCGGTGATGATCGACTCCCATCTAGTTAGAGCCATACAGTTCCCTATGGAGGCTATCACTGGCATGCATAACCACTTCAACCTATCCTCAGAGATATAGAAAGATATCTACAATAGTCTGCCATATGAAGAAGGAAGTGGGAAGGAGGGGAACCATACAATGTTTACCCCAACTAAAATTCTAATAACCACAACCAACATTTGTAATTCTCTTGGGTAGAATATTACTTGATATCAATACTATCAAATTCCATTACTGTGTTATCAATCTGGTACTCTACAATACCAAAATTTGGTACTCCACAGTACCAAACCTTGCACTCTACAATAAAAAACTTTGTTCCAGTGCTTTCTATTTTTAGTTGAATGATGTGTTACTATAGAATTGAATTTTGGTACTATTCTTTATTGTTTGCAGCTGACTACTGTAGTACCAAATTTGATACTCTATGTTACCATACCAAATTTGATACTCTATAGTATTGTAGTACCTAATTTAATACTCTATACTACCCACCTTTGGTACTATCTTCTACCTTTAAAATTATTCAATTACTACTATGTTATACAATATTAATATTTGTTGGTAATATGCCACCGAATTTGGTATTGTAGTATCAAATCTTAGTACCGTGCTAAATGGTTTTAGTTGATTGATGTGTACAAATCTTTTGAAACAAGATTTATAAATCCCATTCTTATTGTGCTATAAGAATCCTTTTTGGTACTCTGTAATAATTATCCCCTTCCTCTTACTCATCCTCCCCTCCCTTGCTCTCATCATCTCTCTCCCCTTGCGTCATGTCATCCTCTTCCTTCCTCTAATGTAGCCTTGAAGAGGAACTACTAACCTATAAACTCCCACATTTTACTAAGTTCAATGTCACCCTTGTCAACAAGTAGTAAAACAAATTCCCAAATACGTAGCAATAAAAAGTACGTGTACAAAAAGACAAAGTTCACTATTAAAAATTGTTAGAGGACCAAGACACACGCGCAATGATAATTTTCATGAAATTTCCAAAGGCAATGTGTCATAAAAACTAATATCTAGTACTCCCAAATGATTTTCTCATGTTAAACTGATCGTTTTAAAATGGAGAAGTACCAGGGGAGTAAAAGCTAGAATATTGGTAAGGCTGCCACCGATCTCTATTAGGGATCCAAACAGGGACAATCTACAAAAGAGCAATGTGATTCAATGGGGCTTAATAGACCTAAGGTTCAGCTCCATTAAGACTTCCATAGGCTAAAGTTCCTAAATTTAATTCAATTGTTTAATGGCCAAAGTAGGGGAAAATTGGATGGTCATGGGAAGAATAAAAAGTCTTCCCACATCCCTAGGAAGGAGGGGGCAAGCCCTAATATTAGGGGATGAGAGGAACACACACACACACTCCGAAGATCTCCCCAAAAAGAAGAATGGACACTTGGCAGACTCCTAGGCCAGTTGCGCCCAATTTCCCCTCAAATACTATTGGATGGCCATAGAGGTGGACCAATGAGAATTAGGCTAGAGTAAAATTATTCTACTCAATTTAAAAATGCTTGATAAAAGAACCAAAAAAAATTTAACCTCCCTAGAAGACTATAGGACACTCTATCAAGGGGTCCAATGAGCATCCAACAGCCCAATGGCTTGCCTGATTCCTATAGGCCAGAAGACTAAAAGGTCCAATGAGAGTTTAAATGAATTATTTAATTACCTAAAGATCTCACAGAGGGGGAAACGGGGACACATGTCACAAGGCTATCAATTATGCTTCTAAATAGTGATTGGGTAAGCTTTTCAAGAGCCAATGGGAGTCCAGCATGAATAAATAGCAAAAGGGGACCAAGAAGAGAAAGAGGGCTGCATTTTAGTCTAACACATTGCCACACACAGACACACACACACACACACACAACTCATGTGTGCAAGAAGAACTCCATCTCCTTCTCCAAGCATTGGGAAGTTGAGGCCTACACCAACAACTCTTGGCTATGGAATGAAAATCCAACCAAGAGCCAAGCTTCAATGGCATGCTCATCTCCTCTACCATGCTAATTACTAAGCTAAACTATCTTATTAGAGTGATTATGTGAGGAGAATACTTCTTTCTCATAAGATACATCTTCTTCATCTCAATCTATCCATGGATTTCTTCAACATTTGCTAATCCCTAATTCATCATGGGAGAGCATATCCATGAATTTTATCTTTGGATTGCCTAACAAGCAAACAAGCACATTTCATACCTGTCAAAAGGACTATCAAAGCCCATCAATTGGCAACCCTCTTTATATCACAAATCTTCGAGTACCATGGCTTTCCAATGTCCATAGTGTCGGATAGAGATCCTAGAATGACAAGTAATTTTTGGAAGGGTCTCTTTGAGAATTTATGGACAAGGCTAAACTTCTCTTTGGCCTATCACTCGCAAACGGATGGCCAAAGTGAAATAGCTAACTTAACAATTCTTGATCTACTAGAAGCCTATGTAATGGAAGTAGATCAAAGGTCCCAATGGGAGAAGTGCTTACTATTAGTGGAGTATGCCTACAATAACACTGTACATACCTCCATCGAAAAACCACCTTTTGAGGTAATTGAGGGAAGATCCAAAAGTCCCCTGCTACTTAAGGTACACGGGAAGATCTTCGCTGCAGATGAGTATAGCCGAGACCTACAAGAATCTTTCCAAAAGATTAAGGATGCTATCTCTATCTCACAGCAAAGGCAAAAGGCCGCTGCTAATAAGCACAGAAGAGCTCAAGCCTTTAAACAAAATATTTGGGTCTTGCTTAAATTTCCCAAGGCTCGATTAAGGCACACAACGGGCAAGAATCCTACGGGACACCAAAAGTACTATCCGAAGTTAGCAAAAAGGTACTATGGTCCCTTCCAGATTCTTAGACCAATCAATGAGATGGCCTATCAACTCAAGTTTCCCAGTTATTGGCTCATACCCAATGCTTTCCATGTGAGCCTACTAAAGCCTTACAAAGGAGAGCCACCCCAAGAACCAACTATTGAAGACCCATCGGAGATCAAGGACCAAGAAGAGGTGATGTAGCCCGAATCCATTCTCCAACATGAAGACAAGGAATTGAGAGGCAGTAAGATTATTCGGCTGCATCTTATTAAGTTTAAGAACTATCCTTTTGAAGATGCTAGATGGATGCAAGGCATACAATTAAAGGATAATCTAAACCTTGTCAATGCTTACAATGCTTCCCTAGAGTAAGCAAATGTAAATATGTTCAAATGAACAAGGTTTTTGTCTTATAAGACTCTCTTTTTCTTTATTTTTCACAACTGCTAAGAGTATGCATGCTTAGGATCATGTTTGTGGAGACGACATCTCCCAAACACCAAGTAGAGCTTGTCACTCGACTATGGAAGACTAATACGGACTAATGTGCAGACATGCTTGTGGCAGCTAACACTCTCAAGCACCAAATGGACTAGTAATCCATTCTAGAATGGTGTCATGGGGTAAAATAGGGATCCTCTACTCGCTAGCAAACGGGCTAATGACTAGGCTTTATCTTCTCTACCTCATAGTCAAGGACGACTATGATTTCAAGAGAGAGAAAATGTCACAATAACTAATATCTAGTTCTCCTAAATGATTTTCCCATGTTAAACTGATCATTTACTATGGGGAAGTACCAGGAGAGAAAAACCTAGATTATTGGGAAGGCTGGCAAACCGATCTCAATATGGATCCAAAGGACGGAAAATAGGGGTCCAAAGAGGGACCATCTCGAAAAGAGAAATGTGCATGAATGGTGCTTCAAAGACCTTAGGGTTTAGCCCATCAAGACTTCGAAAAAGCTTAGGTTCCAAAATTAAACGAAATGCTCAATGGTCAAGCCTTAGGGAAATCTGGATGATTTTGGGAAGACTCAAAAGTCTTTCCACATCCCTATCAAGGAGGTGGTGAGCCATTTTTGTAGGGGATGAGAGAGACCACACACACACACACTCAAGGCTCCCCTTTACACAAAGGGCATAATGGACACATGTCAGGTTCCTAGCTCAGTTGCCCCCAAGGTGCATTTAAATCCTATTGGATGGCCATAGAGGTGGACCAATGAGAATTAGGCTAGAGTAAATTTAGTTTAATTCATTTAAAAACACTTGATATTGGAGTTCATTGGCGTGTGCTTACAAAAGGATTTGGAGCACAAAATTTGCAGCCATGTATGGGATTGTGGAGTTGAGATCATTAAGCTATTTTTAACTCATTTAGGAGCTAAATTTGATGGGATTTGGGACCATTTTGTTGTGGTTATTTGACCCATAGTGTGGTAGATTAGTAGAAACAGATTATCACAGGTGTATTTTTTGGCCTGAGAAACACATTTTTTTGCCATAATTTTCTCATATGGACTCAGATCTATGCAAACCAAGAGTTGTTTTTACGGATTTTGGCATGTTTTAAACGCAATGGTGGTGTCCATTTGACCTAATATTGATCACATTTTTTTGCAACAATGTGCACAATATCAATATCCTCACACACACACACTGATTTTTAAGCTTTGGTGTAATGGAATTGGCCTATTTAGTTTGAGACTAGCGGAAATTAATGAGAGTACTTTTGAGAAATGACTTTGTGAGCATAGCGGGTGAACATAATTGAATATAGCAACATAATCATAGCAATTAGTTAACTTGGCATGAACAATACTTTTGCAAGAGAGAGAATTTAGAGAACATAACAACAGTTGAGGACCGGATTTATGTGGAGCTGGTCCCCCCTCCAATAGGCATTTGTATTATGATTTCTCCCATTAAGAGAGACTTGTTACAATACAATCTTTGTGTTCCTTGTGACCTAGGTGATGCAGTAAATATGGAAAGCTTCATGCATCACAAACATAACATAAACTTGAAGAAAGCTTTAACTATCCCAAGCCTCAGTCCCAAGACCTCAAACACCTTCAAAGGTGGAGAGAGCTAGCAGGGAATGAGTGTAGGGAAGAGGAAGAAGAAACATTTCGTAGGAGAAAGAATTAGTTCCTCACTTTATCATAACTTTTGTTGCTAGCATACATAATAGCATAGTAATGAAGAAGAAGGAGATGGCAAGCTTAAGCATTGAAGCATGACTCTTGGTTGGATTTGCACTCCATATCCAAGAGTGTTGGTGTAGGCTCTCAACCTCTACTTACTTGGAGAAGGAGAGGGAGCTCTTGCACTTTGCATAGCACACAATGAGAGTGTTTGTGAGTGTGTGTGGGTGAGTATACCCCCTAAGCAACCCCCTAGCTTGCTTGGGTCGACCCCCCGTTGTAGCTCATGCTTGAAGCTCATTGGACCCCTTCAGGCCTAGCCAATCACAAGCAGGAGGCATTACAAGCAGCAAGGGTAGCCTTGAGACACGTGTCCCCCTTTCCCCTTTGAGAGAGAGGTCTAGATAAATGCTAAATCAATTAATTAAATCTCCTAAATTATTATTGGACCCCTTGGGTGGCCAACCAATAGGCTTCAGGCACACCATGAGGGCAACATGAGGAGGAACTTGACAAGTGTCCCTCTTGCTTTCTTTGTACCATGCATGCCTTGTGTGAGTGTGTGGGTGTTCTCTCTCATCCCCCCTCATGTAGGGCTCACCCCCTCCTTGTAGGGATTAAATATTTGACTTTTTGACACCTCAAGCCCCTCATACATAGGCCCAGTTCCCACCACAAGCTTTGCCGTTAAGCACTTTAAGCTTGGGCTAGGTTCTCACCTTAAGTGCAACCCTAGCATGTCAACCACCTCAAGCATCTCAATAATTAATCACCTCAAGCATCTCAAGCACCTCAATCATCAAGCACCTCAAGCACCTTAGCCATCAAGCAGGACAAGCACCTCAAGCTGGGTCGGGTTCCCGCGCCTCAAGGTTAGCCCTAGCTTACCTAAGGTCAAAGGACTTACACACATTATTGGAGGTCTTCAATGAATCTAACCCTAAGGTCTTATGCTCCGTTGGTTAGCCTTGCTCTTTGATAGACCATCTCTCATTTGGGCCCCTTTACCATTTGCCCCATGTTGAGATAGATCTATAAGCACATGTCTATATCTTAACCCTTGTTCCCGTTTATTCTCCCACATTAAGTGATCAGTTTAATACGAGAGAATCATTTGGGTTGGTTAGATATTAGATATTAGATTTTATGACATTACCTCTCTCTTGAAATCATAAGTAGAAGAGATAAATCCTTAGTCATTATTCAATTTTACTTAGCGGGTAGAGGATCCCTTTTTACCCTACGACATCTTTCCAAGATGGATGACTAATCCATTTGGGGCTTGGGAGACATAGATGCCACAAGCATGTCTGCTCTTTAGTCCATTTCATTCTCCCAAAGTAGAGTGACAAATTCTACTTGGTGTTTGAGAGACGTCATCATCACAAACATGATTCTAAGCATGCATAATAGTTAAATTTGTGCACAATTAAAAAGAGGACTAGTCTTATAAGACAAAAACATGAGTCATTTAAAAGAAATTTGTACATTTGCTTACTCTAATGTAGCATTGTAAGCATTGACAAGGTTCATACTATCCTTAAATTGTATTCCTTGCATCCATCTAGCATCTTCAAAAGGATAATTTTTTAACTTAATAAGATACCGTCGGATAATCTTACCATGTCGTAGTACCTTGTCTTCATGCCGAAGGACAGCTTTGGGTTGTAGCACCTCTTCTTGGTCTTCAACTTCGGGAGGGTCTTCAATAATTGGTTCAGTTGTTTGGTGGCTCTCCTTTGTAGGGCTTAAGTAGGCTTACATGAAAGGCATTGTCTATGAGCCAATGGTTGGGCAACTTGAGTTGATAAGCCGTCTCATTGATGGGCTTCAAGATTTTGAAAGGACCATAGTATCTTTTTGCTAGTTTAGAATAATACTTTTGATGGCCCATAGGATTTTTGCCCGTCATTTGCCTTAATCGAGCCTTAGGAAACTTGAGTAAGACCCAATCATTTTTTTTGAACATTAAGGCTCTTATGTGCTTATCAGCAGCAGCTTTTTGCCTTTGTTGAGAGATGGATATAGCATCCTTATTCTTTTGAAAAGATTCTTGTAGGTCACGGCTATACTCATCGGCGGCGAAGATCTTCCCATGTACTTTGAGTAGCAAGGGACTTTTAGGTCTTCCCTCAATGATCTCAAAAGGTGCTTTTCCCATAGAAGTATGTACAGTATTATTGTAGGCATACTCTACAAGAGGTAAGTACTTTTCCCATTGTGAGCGTTGATCTACTTCGATAACATAAGTCTTGAGTAGATCGAGTATCGTAAGATTGGCTATCTCACTTTGACCATCCGTTTGTGGGTGATAGGCCGAAGAGAAATTCAATCTTGTTCCTAGATTTTTAAAGAGACCTTTCCAGAAATTACTGGTCATTCTAGGATCTCTATCTGACACGATGGATGTGGGTAATCCATGGTGCTTGAAAATTTGAGATATGAAGAGAGTTGCCATTTGATGTGCCTTAATAGTCTTTTTGACAGGAATAAAATGTGCTTGCTTGCTAAACCTATCAAGTATTGTCCATATTCTTGTATTCCCATGGATAGATTTGGATAATCCAAAGATGAAATCCATGGATATACTCTCCCATGGTGAATTTGGGATAGGCAATGGCTGGAGTAATCCAGGTTGCTTCCCTCTATCATACTTGGTCTTTTGGCATACTACACATTTTGAAACATACTCTTGTATGTCCACTTTCATGGTAGGCCAATAGAAGTACGTCTCTACTCCTCGGAGAGTAGGTTGAATACCTCTATGCCCCGCATATGGAGGAGCATGGGATTCATACATAACTTTCTCGCGAAGGGAATGGGTAACACATAGCCTATTGCCGTGGAGAAGATAACCATCCTGCAAGGTGAATGGTTCCTCTTTCTTCCCCAAAGCAAGGGCTAACATTATGTCTCTAAAGTCAGGGTCAGTAGCATACTCATATATCATAGAGGATAGATCATTGTGAGTCGCTATAGAAACCGCATTAACTTTGGGTCATCGTGAAAGTGCATCGGCCACTTGATTGTGCTTACCAGCTATGTGAGCAATATGGAAATTAAATTGCGAAAGAAAATTTGCCCACCTCATTTGTTTGTCGGATATCTTGGTCTGAGTCATGAAACACTTGAGACTTTGGTGGTCGGTTCGTAGGATAAATGGAGTCCCCAATAGGTAGTGCTTCCATGTGTCTAGGGCATGTAGAACAGCTAAAAGCTCTTTCTCATAAATGCCCAAGACTCGTTCATCAATATTGAGCCTTCGGCTCTCATATGCTATGGCATGCCCTTCTTGAAGCAAAACTGCTCCAAGGCAATCACCACAAGCATCACATTGGACCTCAAATGGCTTTGAGAGATCCGGAAGCACGAGGACTGGTTGGGAAGTAAGCTTCTCTTTGAGATTTTCAAAAGCATTTTGCTCCTTAGCAGTCCATACAAACTTAACGTTCTTCTTAGTTAAGTCGTGTAGTGGTCCTTCTACTTGAGAGAATTTTGCTATAAAGCGTCTATAGTATGCGCACATACCAACAAAGCTTCTTATCTCATGTAGATTTCTTGGGTTAGGCCATGCTTTTATTACCTCTAACTTTGATGGATCCATTCGAATACCATCTTTAGAGATAATATGACCTAGGTATTGAATCTCTTGAAGGAAGAATTTGTTTTTCTTTTGGTTGAGAAAAAACCTATTCTCCCTCAATGCTTGAAAAATCACTTGGAGATGTTGCTTATGTTCCTCCAAAGACTTGGATTAGATGATGATATCATCAAAGAACACTCCAGTGAATTTGCGGTATGGTCTAAAAATTTTCTCCATCAAACGATTGAACGTAGCTGGTGCATTGGTCAAGCCAAAAGGCATGACTAGATATTCATAAAGACCAAACATTGTGCGAAACGCGGTCTTTAAGATATCTTCATCCACTATCCTTATTTGATGATAGCCACTCTTAAGGTCAATCCTACTGAAGTAGGTAGAGCCTTGTAGCTTATTGAACAGATCTTCTACCCGAGGTACAGGAAATATGTTTTTGATAGTGATATGGTTTAGTGCTCGATTGTCCACACACATACTGTATGTACCATCTTTCTTTTGTACTAGAAGGACTGGAGAACAAAAGGGAGAGGAACTAGGCCTCACCATCCCTTTGTCTACTAGCTCTTGTACTTGCCTCATGATCTCCTCTTGTTGAGCTTGTGAGACTCGATAAGGAGGCTTGTTAGGTGGTGAGCTTCCAGGAAGGAGCTCAATGCAATGGTCATCATCCCCTTGTTTTGGAGGTAAGTCCATAGGGATCGATGAACACATCTTGGAATCCTTTTAGAAAATTAGACAACTCTAACTTTTCTTGATTCCTACCATTTACATTTGATGAATCATTAGTATCTTTTAGAGACTATTTGACAAAAATCATGTACGCAGAAACTGAGCTCTTCATTGACTTATCAAAAGCAAGAGGATTTACAAGTGGAATAATGCAACCACACTCACTAGCATCTATATACATGTTCTTTCCCCTGTAGGTGAAGTAGATTTTCCGTTCAGGGAACTTCATGTTGGCAGCCATGCGATCAAACCATGGTGCCCCTAGGATAACATCCTCATGTTCGAGAGGAGAGATGAAGAAGTCTTCTTTGTCGACATAGATTTGGACATGAAGCCTCAACTTCCCAATCAAGGGAGTAACAGAGGCTTGTTGTCCCTTGAAAGTTGCGTCAGCCACTACTATATCTCCCATCTCAAAAGCTTGAATGCCCAACTTGGTGGCCAACTCCGTTGATATGAAGTTGAGAGTAGAGCCAGTGTCAAACAAGATGAAGGCATCATGCTCTCTTACCTTTCCCCAAGCATAGGAAAGTGATGATCCTTTGCAATGAGCATCCTGTTTTGGAGCTTCGATGGTGGAAGCCCTAGGAGTCTCATTGCGAGTATTCTTCTTGGGGCAAAAACGATAGCCATGTCCTTGCTCCCCACACTTGAAAGACTTATGCTCCTTGAAAAAAGCTTCAATCTCTTCAGGAGAGAGTTTGTTTTTACCTTTGTAAACTCCCTTCTCCTTGGACCGATTGTTGTTGTTGTTGGAATTGACTTGGGAAGTATTTTGAACATTGGTTTTCCCCTTTGCATCATTTTTGTCTTTGTTTTCCATGGGCTTGACATTACGTCTAGCCCCTTGATGGAAATTGATGCATGAAGCAACCATGGTGTGATGGATTACTTTGCTATTCATACCAGGCCGTTGAGAGTTGATGTATTTGGCCATCTCTTCAGGTAATCCCGCACAGAATTGTTGCCTTTGCTCGGCAAAGTCTATCTTTTGAAAGACAGTAGCCTTGAGATGTAAATCCCAAAACTTGTCTACATATTTGTGGATAGACTCATGGGAGAGGATCTTCAAGCTGCGCCATTCGTTAAGCACTTTGTCCTTTGCATAGCTTGCAAGGAATTTCTTCATGATGGAAACTCGTAGAGTTTTCCATGTCTTTGGGGCTTCACCATTTCCACGAAGGCTAGCCCACCATTGACGAGCTGATTTTTGGACGTGCATAGCTACATGGCGTAGCTTGGAGGACTCTGTGAAGCCCTCATCTCCAAAGGCCACATCAAACTGCTGGATGAAGGCCAACACTTTGTCGGTAGCATCGAAGGTGCCATCATAGGTGAGAAAAGAGATACTCTTTCCTCCCTCCTTGAAATTATTTAGCTTTTGTGACCTTCGCCATGCAGGAAATGATTTGCAATGTCCTCCCCTCTTGTATTCTCTAGGAGAATAGCCATAACTTTCGTGAGAAGAGGAGGAAGGTGAAGAAGAAGGAGAAGAGGGTGACCTCTTCCTAGCCCTTTTCTTCCGTTGTTTCCTCTCTTGCCTTTCAGAGTGATGAGGAGAAGGACTATGTGTTGATCTTTTCCTCTTGGGAGGAGTGGGCGATCGTCTAGACCGCCATCTTCGTGGAGCCACATCTTCAGAGGAACTTAAACTTTCATTGCTTTCTTGCTCTTTGGATTCCTCCTCTCGAATGGGAGAGAGTCTTCTTTTGGGGGTCTCTTCAAGAGGCCTCCTAAGCTCTCTCTCCTCTTGGAGAGGAAGGGAAATTCTATAAGCACGAAGCTGTTGAGTAACTTCAGCTTGCAAAGCAGGGTTGCCCATAGCTTGCTGCAACCTAGTGACGAGATGATTCACAAACATGGGAGCATCATCATTAGCACCTTCATGTGCAAAATCAAAGCTATCAATGTTCATTCTACTCTCTTGATTATTGTCAGCCATGTTAACAAAATTTATGTATGTACTTAGTGTATGCTTTGGCAATTCAAAACCTTAGTTGCCACTCCTCTTAGCCTTTGAAAATCAGCTCTTAAGTATCTACACCCACGGCTCGAAGTGGTTAATTATAGAGAGTAGAAGATTAGGTCTAACATAGCAGATTTGCCAAGGGCTA
The DNA here is from genome assembly GCF_014529385.1 of Adiantum capillus-veneris. Classification (NCBI taxonomy): domain Eukaryota; kingdom Viridiplantae; phylum Streptophyta; class Polypodiopsida; order Polypodiales; family Pteridaceae; genus Adiantum; species Adiantum capillus-veneris. The sequence goes on along the minus strand of NC_140938.1, from coordinate 41,593,698 downwards.
GCTCCTTTCAGACTTCTTATGACTCAATAATGGTAAAGCCGTAGGCAAGTCTAAAAAGACTCCATTATTAAGTCCAAAGCTCCCGAGGTGTGCACCATCCCCCACATAGTGGGCTCAACAAAACCGATAATAGATCCCAGTTCCACTTACCCTAATATAATTAACAACATCAACCATTTATAGGCTACTTAGGGATCTCTCTTCTTAAGCAAGAAAAGAGAAACCAAATGCTCTGATACCAATGTAATGGAATTGGCCTATTTAGTTTGACAGTAGCGGAAATTAATGAGAGTACTTTTGAGAAATGACTTTGTGAGCATAGCGGGTGAACATAATTGAATATAGCAACATAATCATAGCAATTAGTTAACTTGGCATGAACAATACTTTTGCAAGAGAGAGAATTTAGAGAACATGACAACATTTGAGGACCGGATTTATGTGGAGCCGGTCCCCCCTCCAATAGGCATTTGTATTATGATTTCTCCCATTAAGAGAGACTTGTTACAATACAATCTTTGTGTTCCTTGTGACCTAGGTGATGCAATGAAGATGGAAAGATTCATGCATCACAAACATAACATAAACTTGAAGAAAGCTTTAACTATTCCAAGCCTCAGTCCCAAAACCTCAAACACCTTCGAAGGTGGAGAGAGCTAGCATGGAATGAGGGTAGGGAAGAGAAAGAAGAAACATTTCGTAGGAGAAAGAATTAGTTCCTCGCTTATTATAACTCTTTTTGCTAGCATACATAATAGCATAGTAATGAAGAAGAAGGAGATGGCAAGCTTAAGCATTGAAGCATGGCTCTTGGTTGAATTTGCACTCCATATCCAAGAGTGTTGGTGTAGGCTCTCAACCTCTACTTACTTGGAGAAGGAGAGGGAGCTCTTGCACTTTGCATAGCACAAAATGAGAGTGTTTGTGAGTGTGTGTGGATGAGTATACCCCCTAAGCAACCCCCTAGCTTGCTTGGGTCGACCCCCCCTTGTAGCTCATGCTTGAAGCTCATTGGACCCCTTCAGGCCTAGCCAATCACAAGCAGGACGCATTACAAGCAGCAAGGGTAGCCTTGAGACAAGTGTCCCCCTTTCCCCTTTGAGACATTGTCGCAGGAAAGGACATGAAAAATAATTTATGTTTATTGCAAAGAAAGGATAGTAAAGCCCTTGTCATATGTTATGCACCTCCTAAGAGTAGTGTGAAGATAGAGGAGCTCAATGTGGTAGAGTCTCCACATGTTGATGTCATTCTTGTCCTATCTCAACTTTCAAATGTACAAGTCTTCACTTTTCATCTGAGTCGAGAGGCATTTTTAGCTCTTGATAAATTCTATGTGTAGAATTGGAGTATTGATTCAAGTGCTAATTTCCATGTTACTCCTCATAAGGACTATTTCTCCAATTATGATTCTACACATGGTTCAATTAAATTGGGTAATTCTAATTATCTTGAGATATGTGGCATTGGAGATGTAAAATTGAGTACCTTGTTGAATCTCTGAGCCATGTAGGTATAAGATCTCTTCAATGATGTATCATAAAAAATACCGCAATGATTGGCTCTAAGGGAGCCAATGGCCCCTGATTCACACTCTCTTTAGTCAAAATATTGCTCACATGGTAGGGTTTCTAATGGGTAAAACCTACATGTTCTCAAATACATCAAGAAACAATTACTCTTGCAAAACCTTGACCTGTCACCTCTGTGGTTTCTTCCCAAATCTCCAAATCAAAATCACCTCAATTTGTAGTGCTCTAATCTTCACAATCTGCGTAATAAACACTTGATGGCTCTATGAGCTTATAGCCACTCTATTATTCCAAAATCTTGAATTGATCAAACAATTTCACTTTTTGCACAAAACCTATCTTAGCTTGCAAAATCTTCCAATGATGTGAAAATTCAATTTTTAAAAGACCTCTATACTTTTGATAACTATCTCTAGCTATAGTATTACTTGGGGTTTATTCTATTGTAGGGGAACATTGATTGTGATCAATTTACCTCAGTGGTCAAGTGTGATGAAACTTTGTTCATAGCTTGCTCTTGGTACCGAAATTCCAAAAAGATGAAAAAAAAAATATTTGGACTGGTTTAGTTCAGCTGAAATTGAAACCCTAGATCCAAAATTTGCAGGTTTTTTCAATGTATTGTTTTTGGCCTTTTGGTCTACTTTTTGATGTTTTTTTACAATTTTGTTTTTGGGAGTATGTTTTTATTGGTCTCTGCTACAAGATGTATAGGAAATACCCAAATATTTAGATGGAGGACATGGATCGCGATTTATGTTCCATCTCTTATAGACATGAAATTTTGCCAGTTAGAAAACCCCCAAATTTGGTCAGATAGACTAATTTTAGGTGATTTCTCTCAATTTTCTTCTTTTCAATGTGTTTTTTATCACAATTTGACCCCAAACTTTGGTTTCTATAGATTGAAGTTAATGTTTATCAAATTGATCTCAATTCTACACTAATCAGTCTTTGGGGACATGGATCACAATCCACGTTTGCTTCTAATAAGTTTTATGAGGTCCTTTAGCACCCTCTTTTTGGTTTTGGATCAGCTTTTAGGTCTATCATCAAATTTTCAATATTTAATAGTTATGGTATTCTTTGCCTAAAATATGGTTTTCTATCCTTTTTTCCTTGATCTTTTCATCTCAAAGATTCAAAAATTTGCATATGTCCTTTCTCAGCACTCTTGGTCATCATGCTATTTCAATGACCAAATGGATTTGGATAGCCATGAAACTTTAAGGGAAGTTATTTTAGGTCTAAGGAGAAAAGTCTACAAAATATGACAGCATTCCAACAAGGTACAAAAACCACAATCCATCATTTACTAGGTCATCAAAATTGCACCAAAATCATGCAAGTAGGCCACCTTAAGGTCTAATACCACTCCCCTATATTAGTCAAATTTTCATAAAACAATTATTTAACCACTCTCTTTCTTGCTCAAAAATGGGCTCTCTAGAAAGTGTGAAGGTGTTGCAACTATTAAAATGGGGCTTCTCTTATCCTCTTTAATCAAATATTTCTTCTCTCTCTCCTTAGGCAACATGGCCTTTTGGGGTTTTCATTTCATTGGTTCATTTTGAGCCTTTTTTGGTAAATCCTGGGGCCAAGTCGGTGCCTTTGTGCTCAAGGGAACGGGTGGGCACTTGTCCAGAGGACCAAAAAGGGGAGGAATCACTTGCGAAGGTAGTGTGAACAGATGGAAAAAGGTGCCCCCCTCTCCTTTGAGTCCTCGAGCTCTCTCCCACAAGCTCCTCACCAAATGATTCAAACAAAGGGAGCTCCTCACTTGCTCTATATATCCCCCATCCTCTCCTTACCCCTTCCCATGTGGGATAATTCCCATGCACATGGTAACTTCCTCCACAATCCTCCCAACTCCCTCATGCCCAAGCTAATTTTCAGCTCCTCCTTCAAGTGAGAGAACTTCTCGGACAACTTTCCAGAAGCATAACTTGCTGCTCCAGTCACCAAATGACACACTGTAAAGTACGGCTTGGAGCCCATCACCTTGGCTACTTCTAGAAATTTCAAATCTCATCATTTCTAATTTAGATCATCGAGTTGGCCCAGTTGCCTTTTTTGCATGCATCTGCAATCACTTTCTAAGTTGAGACGGCCCACTTCGGACGCACATAACTCATGATGTACAAGTCCGATTCACAAGCTATAAAGAACGGCTGAAAATTTTTATTGGAAACCATGTCTTGGGGACTTGAACAACCCAAAACACTAGTACACAACCCCACAAAAACCAAACCTTTGTACATGAATTTTTACATGGTCACTCCCAAGACTTGCAGGCCTATGTACACATATATACATGAGGCTAGTTAGCAAGCTTTTTGGCACGATCTACAGGCTTTATTCTCATCCAAAAAAAAGGCTGACAATGTGAGGTCACAAATTGCAACAAAACTTTAAATGCTTACTTTTAAATGAAAGAGCAAGAGAAGAGAAACACAATGCAAGTTTTAGAATTCAAAATGCATTACCCAATCATGAGAAATGTTGATTACAAAGTTAATTTGAGAGGCTTCTTGATAGTGCATACAATAGAGCTCCTTTCTTTATCCAAATAAGTGTCTCTTTCAAGCTAGAACTATTGGCTTTTATACCTAGGGCTTTCAAAATTGGCCATTGGCTGGCTACTCTAGGCCTGGAGTACATAATAAATCATTACAACTTAGAAATTTGTAAGGATCAAATTTACATAGCTCATATGCATGGTTATCGGAAAAAAATAAGGTACAATATACTAAAAATGTGGCTTTGAATTGTGTGCCCGACTAGGAGGGTGATCATAAGTTGTACTGGCCTAACAATAATCCTCTTTTTGCTAATCAAGCTTACATTCACCATAGGGCACCTTCGCCTTTGGGATTGTGAAAATCCATGACCACACTTACAATTTATGGTAATTGTAAGTGAAATTAGCAATTGAATCAATTCCTTGTATAGTTTTTGCATCTCATTGTGTTGAATTTTTGCCTACTTTGCACCACTTTAACTTTCATTTTAACCTCATCACACAAGTTTTGTGTGTTTGGACTGATCCTCAAAGCCATTCCATAGATTTCTCAAGGCCCTTCCATTGAAGCTCTCAAAATAGCCTTTTGCCTCAGCTTCTAGTAGATCCATTAAGCAGTTAATTTGAGCATCATTATCTATCTTACTTACATTTAGAAAATAGGTGTGTGTGTGTGTGTGTGTGTGTGTGTGTGTGTGTGTGTGTGTGTGTGTGTGTGTGTGTGTGTGTGTGTGTGTGTGTGTGTGTGTGCACTATTTGTGTGGGAGCCACTCCTAAAGAGGAGTCCTCTATAATCCTTATTCTAGGTAGTTGCTTTAAAAAGTCAAAGGGAAACGGCCCTTGGCCCTTCACATACACAAGAGACCATTCTCACACTGTGACTCACACGTGGCTAGCAGCATTTGTTGTGTGCTCAAAGACATTTTTCCACACCCCTTGGACATACATTGCATTGCTCCACACTGGTTGTAAGCATCATACAATGCATCAACACTTTTGGGGGAAAGCATTCGAGGTGAGAGCAATCAAAAGCTCGTTGCTACCTTGTTTTTTGGCACCCTTTTGGGTACAAATCTACCCACTTATAGGCTCCCTTATCGCATTTAAGGCCCTACCTTCTGTGTCATTTTAGTGCCTATTGCACCTGGTTGCCATCACTTGCTGATGCAGCTATCAAAATCACTACCCTTTGCTCTATGTTGGAGCCCTGAGTCAAGCATATGTTGGGTCTCCAGCTACTCACAACAGCCCACAAAAATCTACTATTCATGTGGAATTTATTTGTCCCATCAACAGCTTCATCCTGTCTATAGATAATTATTTACGACATCATCACATGCCTTGGACCCAAAACTTGGCATCATCTAGTATTTGCAGCTCATAGCTTATAGCCCCATGTCTCCTTAATCAAAACACTACTCATTGAGCCCATTTTTGGCTTCACAAGGAGCCACATGCTTTTACTTCTCAAGCCCCATCGGCCCCATTGATTGTGGCAGGCTATAGGAAATGCCAATTTTTCCATGTTATTATCGTGCCACTCACAAGCTTGTTAACGGTGGAAACAGCCACTTGACAATGATTTAGATGGATAGCTAGGTTGGTAATTACCAAGGGTAGCTACAATAGTAACCAGTACAGTAAACATTCTGTCAGAGGCTAAGTTGGAGGGCTATAAATAGAACCCACTATTCATTTTGTGGATTACATTGTTCCACTATCATAGAGTTTAGAGTCTCAAAGCTCATATGCTCTTGTACTTTTGTCATTAATCCCAGAGCTCACTTGGCTCATACTCTTGTACTCCAATATATTGATCTAAATATATATTCTAGTTGTCCCATTCCTGTTTCCATTTCAGTTTCCATTCTAGTTCCAATCTTGCATTTCATTTTAGTTTATGTCAAGTTCAATATCTGAAGTCTTTGTTTGATCTCAATCAACTCTAACTGGCCAACCTGAAATAGTTTTCATAAGTGATTAGCTCATTCCATTTAGCTATCACAGTGGCTAGCTACATTTCTCTTGATAGATGAACTATCTCACAATTGATGTTAGAGCTATCTTAAATCCATCGTGCGACCCAAAAGAGTTGCATGTGGCAGAAAGCAAGAGACCAAATTCATGGATGATCTTGATCATGTTGGCAGTGTCCACAAGAAGAGTCAGAGTGATTCTCTGACACTGAGAGAGAACCTGGGAATAAGAAAGATGTTTCTCTAGAGCCACAAACAATTGACAAATTGCAAAATTCTCAGCACTCCACCCATTCTAGGAAAAGACAAGCAGAGAGAGCATATTGAATATCTTGATCTAATGGATCTCATTGAAGAAAGAAACATACTAATGATGGTGAGGGTAGTAGGTGCAGTCATAGGTCAGTAAAACATAAGCCAATATAAAAGCATGAAATGGATATAGTGACTAAGACTGATGACATTCATTAGAAAGTTGACACAAATCATTGCAATAAGAGACAATCCAAGGATAGGAAACCAATTCAAAAAACCAAAATTGGTCATCATGAATGCTCTAATGATCTAAAAATTTAATTTCTAGTCTTCAAGGGTGGAAAGAGAGATGATCTAGACATACACATTCGGGTGTTTGAGCAATGAGTGGAGCTAAAGGACATTGATGAGGATAAATGGGGAGAGTATTTTCCTCAATCATTGAAGGGGGTAGCTAGAAAGTGGTATTACCACTATCCAACCTTCTAGCTCAAATCCTACAACAAGCTAATTAAGGAAGTTTTCTTGGAATATTTAGATAATAGAGGAGATGAGAATATATTGTGCAAGCTTGATAAGATAAAGCAAGGCAATTTGTCGGTCAAAAGTTATCTAGAGAAGATCAAGGAATTGATCAAACAACTGTAGGAATCTCCATCAGGGAAGAGGATGAGAGCTTGGTTCCTTAATGGATTTAGGAGTAAGAAGTTGAGAGAATGAGAAGTTAAAATCCCCATAAAGAAGTTCAATGCTCTAGTTCAAAGAGCACTGGAATTGGAACAATAAGCCAAAAAGGAAAGGAGACATAAGGAAAGGAACCCTAGTGCTAGTGAAACATTGACTGAAGCATCGGAGTCTAGAAAAATGTCCAGCTCATCTAAGAGCGACTCATATGAAAATGTAAAGGCGAGAAGTGAGGGTCATGGACCAAAAAATTAAAAACAATGTCAATGCAAATAACTGAAATGGATAAGATAAGATATTCACTCAAAAAGATGGAAATTTGATGTTCAAAATGCAGATAAAGAGAGCACATATATGATGATGCTCATAATGTACATATTGCAAGGCTTGGGGGCATGTATGGAATAACCATGGAATCAGGATTCATCACTTTAAAAAGGGAAAATACTTATCAATGATTGTACTAACGAATCCTGAAGCAATGAAAGTAGATGGGGAAAATTACTCCACGGAAAATGAGACCAGTACAAGTATTGGTAGTGGTAGAGGCAAATACTAAGGGGATATTGTACGAGACAAGGGCAGAGGTGACTTCGGTAAAAGGAATTTAAATTTTCATACTTGTGATCACTTTTCATCCTAGTGCTTGGATGGTGCCAAACCAAAGACACCTAAATAGAAAGCACTTGAACCAGTGCCAATAAGGGTAGTAACTAGAAGCAAAGATGTAGTAATTTAAGAAATTCTAGAAAAACCTGAGAAGAAGCAAACCGTTGAAACCAAGAAGTGAGAATATCAGCAAGACACATGGAATGCCAAGGGCAAAGGAAAAGGTGAATGGCAAGAGCAATGAGACATGCCAAAACCAATATTAAAGAGAACCTAGCGAAGAAGATGCCAAAACATCAATAATGTTTAGAGACCAGGGTAATTTAAAAACTACATCCAAAGCCTTTAAGGTCTTAGGAAGAAAAGTATCTCCTCACAATTGACTAAGGAGAAATCATTATCTAGATTAAACAAATCCACTATATCTACAGTTCAAAGTTTGGTTGAGGAAGTAAGGCAAGTCACTAGAGGAACTGACCTAGTGAAGGATCAATTAGAGAGTCCATCACAAAATTAGCCAATTTCCACACATAGGAAGACAACCTAGTGAAACTATGAAGATATCCAAGTAGAAGAAAGATCTTCCATTTTAGATAGTAGCTCTCATAGGAACAAAATGAGATATATGTGAAGGTCTATGAAAGAATCCAAAGTTGACAATAGAGCTAGATGACATCAGACACACATTACCAAAAGCTGCAAACTTAAGTTCATTAGACAGAAGACGAAGCCTAAAGCTAAGGCAAGAGAAGTAGACCTGGCATCCATAAGGGATGATGAGGTTCTATTTATTCAAGCTAATTACAAGCTAAGGAAGCAGTGGAAACCATTATCAAGAATAACACTAGGTGAGGGAGATGGATTTAATATTCTCAAAGAACATTTGAGATAGAAAATGGGAATTCAAGACTTAAAACTAGCACCATTTAGGGTAAGAGTGGTTGACTATAGGGTATTCAAGGCCATAGGACTCATTGAGAATATGCAAACTAGAGTGGGTAAAGAGAAATTTAAACCCAGATTTCTAGTTCTAGATGTACAATGAGCATATGGGATGCTTTTAGGAAAACCATGCCTCAGAACTGTTGTTGGAGTGCATGATTATTCCACCAACCACTAGCAATCTTGGGACCCAGCATGAGAAGCTGGATCAAGACACATAATACAAGGAGTAAGAAAAGGCTCTACGACCAAAGGAGCTTTGTGACAATTATGAAATAAAGAAAATAAAGAGGGTGTTAGCCTCAATGAACATTTTTCCTTTGACAAAAATAGACCTGGCCATTATTCTGATGAACAAAGAGTAGGTTGATATGCAGATAAAGAAATACCCAGATTAGTTCATAGAGCTCAACATTGGGAAAAGGATAGTCCAGTTAGATGGGCAGGCACCAGAACAACCAAAACAGCTATACTAGTCAAAACATGACAAGTTTGATTTCAGACCAGCATTTGCAGATGAATATAGAAAGTGCATGTCAAACCATTGAAAGAGCCGGTGGAGCCTAGACTGGCAATGTTAGGCAACCCATTCAATGAATATGCAGCAAGAATTCATATAGAGAAGGAAGAATCATTGGCCAAAAGGAAGGAAGGATGCCCAAACTAGCTACTCCCAATGATCAAGAGGTATAAGAATGGAAACTCGGCACATATGAGAACCCTGAAATGGTCAAGATCAACAATCATCAAAAATTGAAGATAAAGGAAAAGGCCAAATCTTTATTTAAACAATGATTTATTTGTATGGGAACACACTGTCTTCAAACACACAAGGATATATATATATGGGAACACATTAAGTTGAAAGGCATTGACCTTGAAGTGTTTCATCATAGGATACCATTAAAGCCCGATGCTAGAACAATGAGACTGTAGAGATACAGAATAAGCCCCAGCTATGCAAAGAAGGTCAAGAAAGAGATTGATAATCTCCTAAAGGCTGGGTTCATCATTGAGATTGTAAGAAGTTGCTGGCTATCCCCAATTGTAGTGATTCCTAAGAAAAATGGAAAGCTAAGGGTCTATGTAGAACACAAAATTCTCAATGCTCAAACTATCGAAGATCTCTTTCCACTCCCATTTAAGGATATGGTACTTGATGAGATTGCAGGACATGAGATGTATAGCTTTATGGATGGCTATAGTGGCTACAATTATTTGAAAATTACACCCAAATATAGAGCCAAAACAATGTTTATCATTGAATGGGGAGCATTCAGTGAATGTTTACACAAGATCTTAGCAATCTGTATGGATGGTCTCATTGTTTTCTCCAGTGAGAGGAAATGCATCTACTCTTCCTAGAAATGGTTTTTGAGATATGTAAGGAAAACAGGGTTGGTTTGTATTCAAATCAGTGTTCATGGTGTAGAAGGGTCAGCTCCCTGGATATATCATCTTCAAAAATGGCATTGAGATGACCAATGTGTTTATGTACGCTTTGCTATACGTGTCAAAAGCTGGGAACTTGCCTATGCACTATATGCGTGCCTCGAGAAGGCTGCAAACACACAACTAGAAGATCCTAGCAAGCTCAAAGGGGCAAGGGTGTGTCACTCACCACTCAATGCTTCCGTCGTGAAGGATCTTGTGCTTCAAAGAAGAAAGATCCGTTGCCGATGCCGCACTCAACCGCCTCGCTGCCGTCCTAATGCTCGATTACACACACCCTCTCTCACTCTCACTCTCAAGCATACACACACACACACACACACACACACACACACATACACACATACACAAGTGAGCATACGAAGGAGAAGGAGACAAAGGTGGAGCAAGAGCACTTCTTAGCTTACACCTCCAAGAATGAGGATTTTTAGGTCAAATGGACCTTTTATAAGAGTTTGGCACATTCACACATTGACGCCCACAGTGGCCGGTCATTGCAAAACTACTGTAAAAATAAGATAAGTGGTGCACCTCTTATCGACGATCACCTACACACCTATTGGACCGACAAGCCCGAGCCATGACTCAATTAAATAAATAATATGCATCTATCAAAGGTGATAGGGTGTTCGTTAACATGCCCCCCTTCCTAATGTAGATTCCATCCTTGGAAGCTTTTGAAATGAAGCCCATTCGTCAAGGTGGAAGAGCATCCAAGATTGAATTTCTTGAGCCTTCTTCACTCACTACAAATTCAACCAAAATTGGCACAGTAATTGCATTCTCATATACAATTAAAAGGAAACCAAAGTCATATATCTGACTTTGGTTCCCTTTTCTTCGAACCCCCAAAGTCTTTTCACATTGATTCAATTTTGATATGTGTGCTTATTTTGTATGCCTTGGGTTTTTTGCTTTTCAAGGACAAGCGCCCACACCACTAGGAACCTCTAGGGCTCTAGTACCATAGGCAATACATGTGAGTGAAGTACCAAATCAAGCTGGAATTTCTCTTCTAGCTTAAGATTTTACATTGTGGCACTTTTGATTTTTTGTTTATTCATTTTTAGAATTTTAATTTTGTAACTTTTGGGGTTCATATAACATTGTTACCCTCCCCAGGCTCATCACACTAGTAAACTCCCTTTACAATACTTAAGCTAAAGGTCAATAGGAACTAAGCCCACGAGAAAGCCCTAGTATATTGCACACAATATTGCTTAAATTGGATTAAGAGCCTAAAGTAAGCATTGATTATTAAGAAGGCATTCCCCATGGTATTAAGAGAAGATCTCTAACTCCTAACTTGGTCAAACTAGCTTAGTCAGACTGCTTGATTTTGAAACCTAGATAAGAGATTATGACAAAAAATTATATAGAATCTAATGTTTAATCTAAGCAAATGTGCGGAATTACCACTCACATTTAAAGCAGACAAACGTGGATGCAAAAACAAAGAAAAGGGGCAATGCTAATGGTGAAGAAACACTTGTTTGTGTTGATGATTGCACTTGATTTGAAGAGTGAAGGAGAGAAAGCTTCCATGAAGTTCCAAATCCTAACAGCAGCAACACATTCTTGTACACACTAGAAAACACAAGGAATACCTTAGAAGGCACATCATTGGGAAGAGGCACCAACCTTTATTGAACACAATCAAACAACACAAGGCAGCCTAACCTAAAGTTTGCACTCCCCCTAGAGAGTCAAGGGAATAGAATATTATAGAGATGAGGTAGAAACCCTAAGTCTAAACCCCTATCCTCATCATCGTCAAGGAAACCAAAGTCATCATCCGTGAGACCATACGTGCCATCTGTGTAATCATGTAAATCTTTTTCATCATTAGAGGCATCAATGTTTACTAAGAAGGTCACTAGATGTCTATAGTCATATAGTCATCTTGGTCAAAAGGGTAGACTTGTGCAATGGGAGAGACGCTCTCTACTATATATGGATTAGTCATGGTCAAGAGACGTATCAACCATTCTAACTCCTCAAAATTCCTCTCATATGCTAGCGTACCTACCAAATCCCATTCACAGGCAAGCACCGAAAAGACTATGTGAACCAATTGTGAAAAGTAAAAAAGGGGACCTCTCACCCAAGGTAGGAGTGGATGACTAGCATACTAGCCATATCTGTACACACAGATAGATGATTGTTAGAGAGCAAAGATTAAAAGGGTCATGTCAAAAGGTGGTGTCCCTGTGCATAATGTGTTTTTATGATTTTGTGTCATATGTAGAACTTGTAGGTTTCCAAATTTCTGTTTGGTGGCTCTTGCTCTTTTACTTTTTTATTTTGGTTTTTGTGAGTATAAGGCTTTATATATACACTCCATACGATTGAAGATTGAGAGGTCAGGGAGAAAGGTTAAGAGGGGAGTGAGTGAATGATGAAAATCAGCAAACACTCCCCCCTTCCTTGGGTAGATCACACCTTTTGGAATGATGTCATCACCTTTTGAAACCAATTGTTCCAAGTTTTCATAGGTGAAGACTTTGACCAAAAGTTTTTGATTGCCCTAGGCATTTTATCTAGTTGCAAGGGTGGTAAGGTATTCTGCCATGATTTTATTTGCAACGCTCTTGTATTTGGTGAACTTACAACGAGAGGTGAAAAATCTTTCTTGTTTGTATGGATATGTACAATGGTAGGTGGAGGTTGTGTTGAAGCTTCTATTTTTTTATATGAACTACATGAAGAGCAAGAAGCTTTATTCAATTTTTTTATGGTTGAGCTGAGCAATACAAGCCTTTCTCGCTTGGGAACCCATACTAGCTCCGAATCCGGTGTATAGTGTTCTGTGATTTTTTCTTTCCCATGATCTTCCATCGGCTTTGTCGTCACAAAATTGGCTTGCATGGATCTTTAGTAGGTGATAGGAGAGAACAAAAGGTACGTTTAGGTAGCCATATTTTCATCATTTCTGTCATACTAGCCTTGGGCTTCTAATGGTCTCTTAGGAATCCAGTGTAATGTTTCTTTACATTTCTTGGGGTGAGTGGGACGTTTCTTACAAGGATTCTGTTTTGAACCAGATTGAGCATCAAAAGTGGTTGTCAAAGAAACTTTAAAGGGACCCATTTGTATATTTTCTTAGTTATATTGCGATGAGTCTTGTCAAAAGCTATATGCATTGCTTCCATCATATTTAAAGGTACGAGTGGTGCCATTTCATCCCCCTTAGGTGTTACCCAGGTTGCCCCCCTATTTCCCCAAGTGTCTATGGTTGCTGCTAGGTTGACCCAACCAACATTGTCATACTCAGTAATCCCAGGTAGAACATCCATATAAGAAGAATCTTTCCCAACCTCAGTGTCCATTTTACATGTGTAACAATACTGCAATGGGGTCGCGTGAGTTGTGGTGTCAAATCTACGATAAATTATAAAATATGTTTCCTAGAGGATGTGCTCAACCAGTCACAAGATCCAGTCATGACAGAATCTTGAAACTGCAAGTAGACATGGTTTTTAGACCAGTCATGCACCATTTTTTCTTCCCTCATGAAAGTACGTCCTAAGATCATTCTAGATGACATAGCGTGCTTGGAGAAATCCATAACAATGAAGGTATTCCTTATCTTGTGTCCAAAGACCTTGATCTTGAGATCTTCTAGCATCCCGATACGTTTAACAATAGTCCCATTGGCCATCTTTACTACTATGTTTGTGGTCACAAGGTGAGGTCCTCCTATAGTTTCCCAGAAATTTCTAGTCACAATGCTAATCCCAGTGCCACCATCAAGGATTCCCTTCATAGCTAATCCCTTGGTAGAGGTTGGTATGGTGGCATTGGATTCATCACCCTCAATGTATTGTCCCAACTTGTTAAAAGGTGTTTCTACAATAGAGTTCTCATCTAGGTTGGGTTGTGGATCTAAGTGTTCCTCCTCTATTGGCATCTCCCTAGCTCTATCCATCTGTGCAAATTGTGGTAGCCCAACTTTCAGTTCTCCATTGAGGAAAGCTCAAAGAGATAAGAATAGCTCAGGGTCTCCATATATCTTAGACATAATGGTGGTTCTAACTTTTGAAGCCATGAAATCCATCAATTTTTTGGCAATATTTAACGGCACTTTTTGGGCTTCAGTCCCTTGACATGGGGAAGATGGGATCTCCATTTCTTCAATAGGGTCAGGTAGTCCCTCTATAAACATTCTCTCCAACAAGAAGGGAGTTTGTTGCTAGACCGTGGGGACTGGACCATGCAACTCTCCACCCAACCATGCCATATATAGATTCCTAGTCTCTAAATATAGCGCCCCTTGACCGCATGTCTATCCTGGCCCTTGGCCTGACATTACTCCCCCCTTGGAGAAGCGTTTTCATCCTCAAAAACACAAGTGGGAGTATCTTCGTAAGAACACTGATGTTTTCCTTATTGGCATCCCATACGCGGGCCAATTGTCCATATGACCAATACTTGGTGCAGTGAGGAGGTTCAATGAAACCAAGAGCAACATCTTGATTTTCAACATTGGTGTCCTTTTGCAACCACTTGTATATAAATGGTAACTCAATTTATAACTCACTTGAGTACTTTAAAGGAGTAACCACAACTAAGAGGTGTCTAAAGGTATGAGCAGTTTTCAAACTTTTTGAAGGTGCTGGGAACATGAAGAAAACCTCGATGCAACTTTCCATGAAGGTGTGATCTAGATTTCCAACTCGCGTGAGAACCTAGAAAAGCTCATAGGTACTAAGGGAGAAAATAGGGAGTGTCCTCATGTCAGACTTCTGAACATGTTTGAACACACCGTACTACATGTTCACCCTTAGTAAAGGTTACATGCCAACATACTTTGTGAGCACATCTACTAAGTCCTTGACTTATGAAACTATTGAATCGGTATCCAACCCCACCACAACAGGTGTTCAAAGTTGAAAACCTAACCTAAGCAAATTCTAGAATAGGTAGAGCATCATTCATTCAAAATGCTTTGTGCTAACGTATGTGCTTAGTAGATCCTTTAGCACTAGAAAGAATACTTGTAAGTTGCCCATCCAACACGGGATGAGTATTAGTAGTAAGAGTGAGGTGATTTCCCCCAACCACTTACAGATAGTCTTCCACGACTAATGATAAACTATGACTCACCAAGTGAGGTTCCAACCATATACGGGGTATGGAGTGGAGACAACCAACTAGGTTAAAAGCTGATTGGAGTTTAGAACATCCAATCACAACACCCATACTGTACAATTATCTCATATGGCAAGGTGTAAACTCATAATAAATCTGCAAGAGTGATTGCACTGGCAGTGAAAAGAGTGTCAAACCATGAATTTTCATGCCACTCCAAATAAATTTATGTTACACTAGGACCCATAACACCTAGTTTCCATGCATTTAACACAAACATATCCGAACCGCAATCCAAGGACGAGACTTTCCAACAAAAGTTGCACAATAAAAGAATGTGAAAACCTAGTCACACCAAGGTATCCACCATGAGACATTCTCATTAACATAGCATACTTGGCTATATGTAGAAACAACCCTCCGTTAAGGTGGTTTCATAGCACTTGTAATTGTAGCAAGTCTGTACTTAGTACCCGACAATTTTTGGCCACTAAAACTGTTCTTAATATTGTGTGCCCATAATGGTCTAACCAACGGATGCAATCAGCACCTAGGGACTTTGTCGCAACACATCATTAGGAATTAGGCGTCGGTATCTGTCTGAGAGACTCATATTCTCCACATGTGGAATATGTCTCAAATAAAGATGTCAAAAAAAATGACATCCATCAAGTACGAGCTTGTACTTGTGTGTAGAGGTAACTACAAACAATCTACAACATGAGTGAGAGGGACCCTCATTATCATAGCTCCACACTTGGCTAAACTGAACTCCTTGAGTTCCTAGACCATGGTGTATCCCATGTGACAACATGTGCCAAATCGAACCCTACACGTGGATTCATAATAGCATAATGCAGAAATGTATATTGGACACTACGGCCCATAATACTTTGCTCCGACCTGCCCTTGGCATGCCTTTAAAACATTCAATCATATTTCTATGACTTGAAAAAAACAAGCAAAGCATACTAAAAAATGAAATAACACCAAATCAATAGATGTGTACCTGGGAATTGAACTTAATGTTCACCTACCTGTATTCAAATGCAAAGGAGCACGTCTCCCACCTGTGAAAAAACAAGCAACATTGCATTGGGAACCCTGGGTGTTGCGTTTGCAATCCAAACCCTTTGGTTATAATCTACTTAGTCAAACCCCTTGGTAAGACCCTTTATAGAATCTGCTCAACTAGCAAGTCACGATAATCAACATATTCGACCGTGTACAAAAATGATTGAAATCAATTGGAAAAGTTGAATTGTGTCCACTACCCAATGGTAGATTGCAAACTTTTTCCTTAAAAGGAAAACTATGATAGATCAAACTGTGATCCTCAATGCCTATGGAGTGATTTAGTAGTCACCCATTGGGTCTTACCCCAAAATTGTGCTTCCATAGACACTGGTAGTGTTATAGAGAGAGCAGGAGATCCACACAAGTGAAATGCTTAGCTCTTATGGACAGCCGTACTATCTCAACTGTTTGCTTCCTCTAGACTCTGTGATACAAATCAGCTAATGTGCATTTAAGATTATTAGAAGCTCAATGCGAGCGTCGCACTAAAAACATGTAGTTCAAAAATGACACCCAGAACATTGAGAATGGCAAGACTCTTGCTTGGCCAGTAATGTTAATGGGTACTCCCCTGGGTAGATTTGTTCAAGCTAGAGAACAATCACCCAAGGTTTGACAATGGCTCTTAGCCTGTGTGGCAATAACAAATTAGTGTTCAATCGATGGACTGATGAAGACTAATTGGGTTGGTGTCTTGGCCACTTTCTAGCTGAGAGTTAGAGCACCTTGGCTTAGGCTGACTCACAAGCAAAACATGTATCAAAAGCTTCTTAGGAAGTTTTAATTATTCTTGGAGAGAAATAAGAAGCTGGGCTGAGGAACTTTCCTTAAACTACTATGACGTGTATAGCTTGTTCCCATACTCTTGTGCATCTTATGCCTAGCGTGCAGCATATCCTATAAGCATGCAACAATCTGCCTGTATGACGCTCTCATCGAGAGAGGTAATAGAAAACACAACTCACATCTTGACCCACCTACCATGTATGGGGTCATGACTATACAAAAATGACTTGAATATGGAACTTTGCCGGTGAATTAAGTCCTAGATCTAGGTTCTTTTTAGTGGTGTTGTGTGTTGACAGCAACCAAAAATCACGTTAAACAATCCAGAACTTATTGTGTCCTTGACAGAGTGTCTGGTGTTATAGCGGAAGCATAATCCATGAGGTAGTGAATTTCATTCCACCTAGCTAGCATGCCTTGGATGCAAATTGTAAGCCCTTGTCTACAGTGACGGCCCCAAACATAAAAGCCAAAATCCTAAGTGCCTTGCACAATTGATACTGGGAGAGATTTGGTGAAGTAATATCCCGATGTTTGCCAGTTCCCCAAACTAGTGTGCCAATGCCCTTGATGCCCAGTCAAGAAGCAGTATCTTAGCATGAGTTAGAAGCCTTGCTTCACGTGAAATTGTCAAAGCATTGTTCATCTTGTTGTAACCAGTTTTCCTGAATTTTTGAGGGAAGAGCTCATTCCCATATGGCTCATAGCCTATTCTGTTGTGCTAATGAGAGCTGTCACGTGTACCATATACACCCTCAGCTAACAGTTATGCTTGTTGGGCACGTAGTGAAATATCCTGCAAGCATAGTGGCAAATCCCTCATGAGCTTGTATGCTCATAGCATATGCCAAACTTGGGAGTCTCAATGCAAAATGCATAAATTGAAGCCTTGCTTCACATAACTACTTATGAAGTTCCTAAGAGCTCATAGCTACTGGATATTCATGCTAACAAATGGATGTCGTATCAACAGAAATTCAACCTTGTCAATCATTCACAAAAAATAGACCTTATCTACTTGCAAGTTGGCTGGAAAAACAAAATAATATGTACAAATTATGCATCTTGTACATACTCGACTCTATGATTGAGATCCTTGATCAATCATAGACGCCCATTGCATACCATACTTATCAAGCACGTCCTCAATAAACAAATATCAACTGCGTACCTCATGAAGTACACCTACCGATGAATTGTGCCGTCATAAGAATCGAATGAGTTGCAATCAAGGTTCAATAGTTGCTCGACTTCGTGCTGCCAAGGGCCTTGCCCGATTTTCAAAGCAAATTGGAAGCTTGTGAGCAACTTCAATGCTCTAGTGTTGTTACACAAACCATACCCATGAGCAACTTTGGAAAAGCCTTGCTCCCGTGGAATCCCATTGGATGAATTCATGCCGGCACGCTTTGGACGGTCGTACATGTACATTAGCATAGCAAAAACTAAGGAACCAATCAATGCATACGCATAAAGAAGCCGTGCTTCAGAATGACACCTCAAGGATGAAAGAAAACCTTGCTATGTTGAAATGATTGGGTTCTTACGCCCATAACAAGCCGTGCTTGTAATTGATGGCGATAACAACCCCGTCTGCAGAAGTCGTGCTTGTGCCATGATGCAACATGCTATGGAGGAAAGTAATATTGTAACAGGACTTGATTTTGAGGTGTTTTAGCAATAAATTTTGTTTTTCTAGGAAGTTTTGGTCGTTTTAAAGTTAGTCCACTGTGTAGAAAGATGTGTGGGTTGTTTTCGTCCAATAAAAAATTTTGATCCAAAAGGCACTTTCTGGGGCATTTTTGAAGGTGTTAACGTGGGATTTTGGAAAAGTGTTGTATGAAGCGATTGAAGCCTGTGTTATAAGGAACAACTTCGGTTCTCTGAGTCTTTAGAGATTTTGATGTTTTGACGCTCGTTGAGGGCCAAAGATTAAGAAAAAAGTGGGATTTGCTGTTTTTGCATCGTTTTTATAGAAAATGCTGTTTTGCAGGTTGATTTTCAGCAAATCAGAGCAAGCTATGGAAATTTTCAATCACATAGTCGTCGAAGAGCGCAATGAGGGCAACAAGATTGTGTGAGACGGACTTGGGCTGTTTTGGCTCCGTTTGGGAGTTATGTTCATTTGAAGACAGCTTTAAAAATCTAACCTTTACGGATCGCTTCGCGATCACGTTCTTACCTTATTCTCGCAGGTATACTTGGCGCGCAAGTCGAGTCGACTGAACGCCAAAAATAGAAAAGCGGCTATTTTGAGAGGTCGCATGCTTTTGGAGGAAAAATCAGAATAGAAGGACGGGTGGTGCGTTTTGGGGATCATTCACCGATCTCTTCTTTTGCGAGTGCGAGTGCGAGTACGAGTGAGAGTGCGAGTGCGAGTGCGAGTGAGACACTGCATGCAAGCGAACTGAAGCTCGAGGGTGGTCGGGAGGTTCGAGCTCCGTACAACAGAGTGCACCCATATATTTTATTGCTCCTCTGTTGTATTAAAACTCTGCAAAATCCATCAATACAAAGATCTCTTTCTCTATCTTTTGCTGTCTATTTCTATTATTCTGTTCCTGTGACAATTGGTATCAGAGCAAGCGGTTGATTCTGGACATGGACGCATACGAGAAGAAGATAAAGGAGCAAGAAGACCTGATTCGGCGACTACGAGAAGATTTGGAAATTTCAAATCGGGAGCGTGCTGAGGCTCTGCGGGGCAAAGCAGCACGAGACCCTGATATCTATGTGGAGCTTCATGGCGAACAAGAAGACGGGAACCATGCTATTCCACCAGGAAACAATAATCATCGAGTCGGCGTTGGGGCACCTAGCGATGGTGATGGTGGGAACGGTGGTGATGGACGTCGAGGTCGTCAACACGGAAGAGAACGGGATGACGGCGAAGAGGAAACTAATGAAAGGAGAGGACGAAGAAGGAGACGTGATGAAGAAGATGCAGATGAAGATTCTGAAAGTGTAGCTTTGCAGCAAGTCTTCAAGAAGGCAAAGATTAACGATTTTAATGGCATCGAGAAAACTGGCGAAGATCTCGAAGCATGGATTGAAGAGTTAGAAGATTATTTTGCATTGAAGAAGTTCTCTGAAGAAGCAAAAGCAAAGGTTGCATTTGTTCATCTTCGACAAACCGCAAAGCTTTGGTGGAAAGCATACCTTAAACAGCGAACAAAGGTTACTCCAATCACTTGGGAGGAGTTTAAAACGCAAGCGTATAAAAGGTACTGTTCTCCACACTATGAAATGGATAAAAAGATGGAGTTTTACAAGTTTCAGCAGCAACCTGAGGACGAGCCAAGTCTTACTGTACATGAGTATAAGGAGAAGTTCATGCGACTTCACAAGTATGCACCTGAAGTAGAAGGAGAGGCGTTGACAAACAAATTTATCGAAGGACTGCGTAAAGATCTGTATTATCAAGTAAAGGGTGCGGGGGCTACCGATTTTCTGGATGCTATTGCGAAGGCCGAAAATTATGAGAAGAAGGTGAAGTATGAGAGCCGCAAATCTACTCCAAGTAGAATTATATCTACCGGGCATAGAACGCAGAATAGGCCTTTCCAAACAAACACTGAACGAAGGAATTTTTCAAATAATCAGAGAAGACCACCTAATAATTTTTCAAATCAGAATCAGAATTTCAATCGAAATCAGAGTACAAATCAGAATGCTGTAAACAACCGCAATCAAAATTTGGGTCAGAATGATGCAAATCAGAATCAAAGAAGACGACAACCGCTGCGGTGGCAACATGATCCTGCTTTTCTAGAACGAGCAAGGAACTTTGGGTTATGTTTCCGTTGCGGTGAGCAAGGTCACAAGACGTTCGAATGCCCAAATAAGGAGATCGATCAGGCAGTTCTTGCACGAATGGAAGCCAATATGAATGCGATGGACACCACGATTGAGGAAGCGAGAGAGGAAGGTAAGTGCTCTGAAATTCCTATGAAATGTATGACAACGTCTATTCATCATTTAAGGGCATCCATTATAAGAATTCGGGGTAAGATAGAAACTGAAATTGTGAATTTTCTCATTGATTCGGGAAGTACCCATTGTTTTATGTCTAACAAGCTTGTGCAGACTTTGAAATTGAATTCTGATTCCCACATTAGGAGACCTGTAGAATTGGCCAATGGGAAGAAACATTATACACAGGGTCATATTCAAAACTTACCTTTTTTGTTGAACAAAGAGAAACATTCGGGAGAATTTTATGTTATTGGCATGGGTGAACGGGATGTAATTCTGGGAATGGATTGGTTGGCTGTGAATCATGCTTTGATTGATTGTGAGAGGGGTGAATTGGTTTTTAGAAAACAGAGATGGTCATGCGATTAAAGCTGAGGAGAGAAATACTAAATCACTTCTTATTTCTGGCATGAAACTTTTGAGGGGGGTGAGACAAGGGTGTGAGACATTTCTTGTGTTTGCTAACGAGATTAAAGAAGAATGTGGGAATAAACACAAAGAAACAAATCCAGAATTTGTAGAGGATCTCTTACATGAATTTAAGGATGTGTTCCCGGACGATCTTCCTGGTATGCCTCCGCCTAGAGCGGTAGACCATGCCATAGATCTATATCCAGGAGCAACACCTTATTCAAGGGCTCCATACAGGTTCAACATTGATGAGCTTAAAGATCTCAAGATACAACTTGATGATCTTTTGAAAAAGGGTTTCATTAAACCTAGTGTATCTCCTTGGGGTAGTCCTGTGTTATTCCAAAAGAAAAAGGATGGTACATATAGGTTATGCATTGACTACAGGGGATTAAACAAACAGACCATCAAGAACAAATATCCTCTTCCTCACATAGATGAATTGCTTAGCCATTAGAGTGGTGCCACAATATTTTCAAAGGTCGACCTTCGTTCTGGCTACCATCAAATCCGCATCAAGACTGAGGACATTCCAAAGACTGCTTTTCGTACACGTTATGGGCATTATGAATTTACAGTTCTTGCTTTTGGTTTGACTAATGCACCATCAACTTTCATGTGCTTAATGAATAATATTTTTCACCCGTATCTTGATGACTTCATTCTGGTATTCTTGGATGATATTTTTGTGTATTCTAAGAATGAAGAAGATCATGCATTGCACTTAAAGAAAACATTTGAGGTTTTGCATGAACATAAATTGTATGCCAAAGCAAGTAAGTGTTCTTTTGCAAAGGATCAGATTGTGTATTTGGGAAGAGTGATTTCTAAAGAGGGGATTCACATTGATCTTGACAAAGTTAAGACTATTGTGGAGTGGCCAACACCTAAGTCATTAAGGGATGTGAGAAGCTTTATGGGTCTAGCACAATATGAGAGAGCACACATTAAAGATTTCTCTAAGATAGCAAGTCCTTTGACCGAATTGACCAAGAAAGACAAGGGTTTTATGTGGACTTCTACCTGTGAGACTGCTTTTGAGACCTTGAAGGCTAAAATAGTGGAAAATTGTGTTTTAAAAGTTCCTGAGATGGGCAAACCATTTGTTGTGTCATGTGACGCTAGTGGTGAACAATTAGGTTGTGTTTTGACACAAGAAGGAAGAGTGGTTGCATATGAGTCTAGGAAATTAAGACGACATGAAATGACTTATGCAACATATGATCTAGAATTGCTTGTTGTTGTTCATGCATTGAAACATTGGCGTCATCTTTTGCTTGGTGTCAAATTTGAATTGCGTACTAATCATCAAAGTTTGAAGTATATTTTCACTCAGCCATTGTTAAACAACAGAAAAAGGAGATGGATTGAATTGCTGGCTGAGTATGATTTTGATTTGAAGTATTTGTGTGGAAAAGAAAATAAAGTTGCAGATGCATTGAGTCGTAGGCCCATGTGTAATTTGTTGACTATTGTGCAGTCCAATTTGATTGATGAGATACATGCTGAAGTTAAAATGATTCCTTTTATATGCCTATTTTGAAATTCTTGCGTGAGAATATTGGTGAGATGTATGAAAACACATATCACTTGTATAAGGGAAATCTGTATTATTATGACCGCTTATGTATTCCTCCAAATTCTTCTTTTAAGAGTCAAATTCTGCATGAGTGTCATAATTCACCTTTTTTTTATCATCCTAGGTTAAATAAGACATATGACAAGATTAAAACCTCATTCTTTTGGCCGCATATGAAATTGAATGTTAAGAATTATGTACGTGAGTGCTTTCAATGTCAACAAGTTAAGATTGAGCATAAGAGGATGCATGGTGACCTTCAACCCTTAGACATTCCTTTACAGAAGTGGGAGTCTATATCCATGGACTTTATCATTAGACTTACTACTACTCGTGGAGGGTATGACTCGATCTTTGTGGTGGTAGATAAACTCACAAAACAAGCTCACTTCTTTCCTGTAAAAATAAGTGATACTGCTTTGACCATTTCCCGCTTGTTTGTGAAAGAGATATTTCGTTTGCATGGCATGCCCAAGAGCATAGTGTCTGACAGAGATTCTAAGTTCACTTCTCATTTCTGGAGAGCGACTTTTGACTCTATAGGTACCCAGTTACGCATGTCTACTACTTTTCATCCTCAAACAGATGAGGAAACGGAGAGAGTGATCGTATTTTAGAAGATATGTTACGAATGTATGTCAATGAAAACCAATCTAATTGGAATGAATATTTGCCTTTGGTTGAATTTGCATACAACAGTTCATATCATTCATCTATTAGGATGACTCCGTTTGAGGCCATGTATGGCTATAACTGTCCCACACCTATTCATTTTCTTAACTCGAGGAATAAGGTAGAACTGTCACGTGAGATGCTTGAGAAAATGGATAACGATTTGGCCAAAATCAGGGGGAATATTAGAGAAGCTCAAAAGAGACACAAATTGTATTATGACAAGAAACATCGAGTTGTGGAGTATGAAACTGGTGACATGGTTTTCTTAAAGGTTATTCCCAAGAAGTCTCATTTGATTCTTGGAAAGGATGAGAGATTGTCTCCACGATTTGCTGGGCCATTTAAAATTTTGAAGCGCATTGGTTCATTAGCTTACAAATTGGAATTGCCTTCTCATGTCAAAGTGCATCCTGTATTTCATGTGATTTTATTGAAAAAGTATGTTCCTAATGTGCATCATGTTTTATAGGACAACTCTAAGTTGAAAGATGATGGAACATTGACAGTAGAACCAGACTGAGTGCTAGATAGGCGTGTCAAACATCTGAGAAATAGAGACATTGTGGAAGTTTTGGTTAAGCGGCAGAACTATCCAGTAGAGGATGCATCATGGGTTGATCTTAGTGTTTTGCAAAGTGAATTTCCCTCCTTCCAACTCTGAGGACAGAGTTAATTTTGAAAAGGGGAGATTGTAACAGGACTTGATTTTGAGGTGTTTTAGCAATAAATTTTGTTTTTCTGGGAAGTTTTGGTCATTTTAAAGTTAGTCCACTGTGTAGAAGGATGTGTGGGTTGTTTTCGTCCAATAAAAAATTTTGATCCGGAAGGCACTTTCTGGGGAATTTTTGAAGGTGTTAACGTGGGATTTTGGAAAAGTGTTGTTTGAAGGGATTGAAGCCTGTGTTATAAGGAACAACTTTGGTTCTTTGAGTCTTTAGAGATTTTGATGTTTTGACACTCGTTGAGGGCCAAAGATTAAGAAAAAAGTGGGATTTGCTGTTTTTGCATCGTTTTTGTAGAAAATGCTGTTTTGCAGGTTGATTTTCAGCAAATCAGAGCAGGCTATGGAAATTTTCCATCACATAGCAGTCGAAGAGCGCAACGGGGGCAACAAGATTGTGTGAGACGGACTTGGGCTGTTTTGGCTCTGTTTGGGAGTTATGTTCAGTTGAAGACAGCTTTAAAAATCTAACCTTTACGGATCGCTTCGCGATCACGTTCTTATCTTATTCTTGTAGGTATACTTGGCGCGCAAGTCGAGTCGACCGAACGCCAAAAATAGAAAAGCGGCTATTTTGAGAGGTCGCATGCTTTTGGAGAAAAAATCAGAATAGAAGGACGGGTGGTGCGTTTTGGGGATCATTCACCGATCTCTTCTTTTGCGAGTGTGAGTGAGAGTGCGAGTGCGAGTGAGACGCTGCATGCGAGCGAACTGAAGCTTGGGGGTGGTCGGGAGGTTCGAGCTCCGTACAACGGAGTGCGCCCATATATTTTATTGCTCCTCTGTTGTATCAAAACTCTGCAAAATCCATCAATACAAAGATCTCTTTCTCTATCTTTTGCTGTCTATTTCTATTATTCTGTTCCTGTGACAGTAATAAACAAAAAGAAAGTTTATTGCCTACCTCAAAAGTACACTAGAACAACATGCCGTGTTGGTGACATGGCCTATGTTGACGCACGTCCATTCCATGGAACTTCATGCGATAGAGGCCGTTCATCACCCTCGACAACACCCGTGCTTGATGAAGTTGTACTTACATAGGCTTGCCTACATGTCCCTTGCATGCTCGTGGCCTTTGGTAGTATTTGCATTTCAAATTTTTGGCAATCTTGGAAAATTTGGCAACGAAGTTTCGTGGCGTGGAAGGCCTCGGTCAAAGCCAAGGTAAACACAAGGCCACGACCAAAGCCAAGGCGAGTACCTTGGCTGCCCGTGGTGGGAGGGGCCCCTAATATGGCCCCTTGGGCACATTAGGGCACCCAAAAAAATTTAAAAAAATGTAAACTCAATTCCCTGTAGTGATGGCGGCAGAGAACAGAGCGCAAGAGAGGAAACTTGACTTGTAGACCGCCACAGGGCTCCATGGCCCCTGCGTCCCTCATGAAAAGGAAACCTCAAGCCAGCACAAATCCATAGAGTCTAGCCATGTAGAATTTGACTTGCAGACCACCACAGGGCTCCATGGTCCCTACGTCCCTCGTGAAAAGGAAACTGCAGGTCAGCACAAATCCATAGAGTCTAGCCATGCAGAATTTGGAGCAGGTCGGGTTGGCTTCGACTTCCTTCACAAAACCTCATGCCCATGTTGTGGGTCATGTCAGCTTTGACTTTCTTAGCTCTGCAGGGACCGCTTCCCATAGCCATGCACCCCAACTTTGCAAGCCATGCACGCAACCTTCCAACCCGCCTCCTCCATGGCCTTCCTCCAAACCTGAGTCATGCTTCACCATGCAAATGTTTACAAACCAGAGAGAGAGAGAGAGAGAGAGAGAGAGAGAGAGAGAGAGATACCTGCATTCATGACCATGCAAGACCTCCTTCTCCCCTCTTCCATAGCTCCCTTCCTCCTTCTATCCACCTTGCTTTGATACCAATGTTAGACCGCGAGGGACTGGACCATGCAACCCTCCACCCATAACCATGCCATAAATAGACTCCTAGTCTCTAAATATAGCACCCATGGACCGCATGTCCATCTTGGCCCTTGACCTGACATACGCCCACATTTCCATGACTTAAAGTCACTTTCTTCTTAGATGACACTAGGTATGCCTAGTGGTCTATGGACTTTGTGAGGATACTTTTGCGTAGAGAACAGAGCACAAGAGAGGAAACTTGACTTGCAGACCGCCACAAGGCTCCATGGCCCCTGCATCCCTCATGAAAAGGAAACCTCAGGCCAGTGCAAATCCATAGAGTCTAGCCATGCAGAATATGGAACAAGTCGTGTCGAATTCGACTTCCTTCACAAAACCTGGTGCCCATGTTGTGGGTCGTGTCGGCTTTGACTTTCTTGGCTCTATAGGGACCGCTTCCCACAGCCATGCACCCCAACTTTGCAGGCCATGCACACAACCTTCCGACTCACCTCCTCCATGGCCTTCCTCCAAACCTGAGTCATGCTTCACCATGCAAATATTTACAAACCAGAGAGAGAGAGAGAGAGAGAGAGACCTTCATTCAAGACCTCCTTCTCCCCTCTTCCATAGCTCCCTTCCTCCTTCTCTCCACCTTGCTTTGATACCAATGTTAGACCGTGGGGGACTGGACCATGCAACTCTCCACCCACAACCGTGCCATATATAGACTCCTAGTCTCTAAATATAGCACCCCCTGACCGCATGTCCGTCTTGGCCCTTGGCCTAATATACGCCCACTTTGCCATGACTTAAAGTCACTTTCTTCTTAGATGACACTAGGCATGGCTAGTATTCTATGGACTTTGTGAGGTTGCTTTTGCGTAGGGAACACTCTGTCCGTAATTTGGATCTGCCTAGGTGCTAGCTCTAGATCCCTTTGGGTCTCTTCCACTAGACTCCTTAATTGCTTGACTCGCTCGATCTGGGTCATGAGACGATCTTCCTCGTTGGTTTCTTTTCTAGTGGTCATTTTGGTCTCCATGGTTTCAATTGAATCAGAATCCTCTTCAACATCGTTCATATATACGGGGTCATCACCAGTCCCTATTTTGGTCTTTGAGCTAGGGTTTGACTTTGTTGCTTTTTGTGATCTCTATCTTCGTTTTTTCTTCTTCTTCTGAGATTGGGAAATTGATGCCGTGTCTCTTTCTTCAAGAATATAATTTTGTTTTTGGAGCATCAATCGTGTGAGTACATTTACTGGTACCACAGGTGTACTTTGTGTTGGCTCCTCACTAACCTGAATTAAATTTAATGGCGTTCTCTTTGGTGCATTTGGATTATTAGGACAATGGGAATCAAATGATCTATGCCACATCAATTACACATGAGTATCGACATTGTAGATGTGCTAGCTTAACTGGTTTGCATCACTATGGCATTCTTTTGTAGCCTAATAGGACACTTGGCTACACGATGTGGACCTCCACACTCATAGCATTGAAGGGTGGTCTCTTGGAAGTGTAATTGATATTTTTGCCTCTTGCAACAAGAGGAGCTACTTGATAGAGAGGTTTGACTTGCCCCAATAGTCCTTCATGTAATATTGTGGACTTTCTTCAAGTGCATCAATCCCATAGGCAATATTAGCGTCTATATCTTTCTCACATCCTTCCAAACAAACAATAGATGACTCGCAACCCACTTGATTGACAGAAGTGATTATCGCATGTGGTGGTTGAGGTCCTAGCACTGGTGGAGGTAAGGGTGTTGTTTGAACAACATTTTGGGTCCTAGGGACCATGTGTTGTGATGTTTTCTCAAGAGGTGGGGCCGGCATCAATGCAGACACTCGATGTGGGTCTGTCCATGTTAAGGTTGGTCTATTAGTTATTGTTCATCTAAATACTATGCAATCATTAGCTTGGACATTCCCACCACATAGAACGCAAGACGTGGGCTCCCACCGCTTAACCAGCAGTCGTAAGATTCAAGAGCCCTTAACCAGGAACTCTGCCCCCTGTGAGATCAGGAGGGGGTTCGGACTAGTATCAACATTGGAAATAGAAATGAACAGGCCGAGCTAAATTTTCCCTATGAAACATCCTTTCCTATCTCAAACAGTATATCCAACAATCATTCTTTCCTACTTGAAAATTAAAATATATTTCAATTCAAATGCCGTGATCTCCGTTGGATTTCTCCAACATGTTTAGGGATATGTTCTTTCCTAACTTATCGAATGCAATGTTAAATTGAGCAAAACTTGAATTAAAAATGTGACCTACCTCCACAATTTCCTCATCATTGCTCCGTGAGTTGGTCGTACTTGGTCGACCATGGGAGCTTTTCCCTTCCCATGTGTGTTGCTTGTCCCAGCCTCGCGGTCGTGGGAACCACCGAAACAAGTTCTCTTTACCGGGGCCATATTATACTCACTACTTAAATTGACAACTTGGAAAAAGAGAGCTAATATTCGAGAGCACATACGACCAAAATGACGGATTAGTTTCAATAAGCAAACTCCTTTATACGAGAGGTTTGATTACTTCAAGACATAGAAATTTCTGATAGCCCCTTACTTGTTCTATGGGAATTGGCCCTAAGGTTAATTATTTGGCCTAGGTAATTAAGGAATTTCAGATTTCTACTTGATCTATTTACTAGAGATGAATTAGGCATGCTTAATCACTTCCTAATGCAAGTAGAGATTTGCAGATTTACCGCATGCATAGGTGAGAGGATTCCTTTTACCTAGTGAATTAATTGTGGAATTAATTACACTAATTACATCCTAATATTTGAACACATTGAATCTAAACATAGCTATATAAACATTGTGTGGTAATAGAATGAAATAAACTAACCTTATCACATTGCTCGCTTGATTCTATCATTCATTAACTATAATGACTTAGTGGATAATTCTCTTATTGCTAATCATACATTAATCTATGATTAGGAGAGGTTAATTGTTTGCATAATTGACAATAGAATTAAGAATGTGCAATGGAATAATCATATAGCAATTTAGAGAGTGTCTAATGAGAAATCTAACTGTGATTATGCATACTAGCAGCGGAATTATGAGAACCATAGAAGGAATTATAAGATAACGTGAAATTAGTTTAATGTTACCGTAGTTTGGGCTGAATCTGAATCGATTTGCTGATCCAAAGGAGCTTCTTGTGGCGAGAATTGGGCAGCACTTCCGTCTTTTGCTCCTTCTCCAAAGGCTATGTGTGCCGGCAGCACCTCCCCAAGGTGTGTGTATGTGAGTGTGTGTGTGTGTGTGTGTGTACTTAGTGTGTGTGTGTGTGTACTTAGTGTGTGTGTGTGTGTGAGCATGTATAGTGTGTGTGAGTGACCATGTACTTAGTGTGTGTACTTAGTGTGAGTGTGTGTGTGTGTGAGCATGTACTTAGTGTGTGTACTTAGTGTGTGTGGTGTGAGCATGTATATGTGTTTGTGTGTGTGTGAGCATGCTCTTATATAGGCTCACAAGCTCAAAATTTTGAAATCACCTGCTATGCTGGTCTGGAGTCCACTCAAGCCTTCATGGGCACGGTTACTTGCATGGGGTGCATGGGCTGCAAAGTGTCCCATTTGCTATTATAACTCACTCATCACTATCTCTCAAGCTGGGAAAGTGGCCCACGAGCTCTGTGAGTGTGTGAGTGTGTGAGGGCGCCCTCTACTTGCCATATCAACTCAGTAGTGGCCTGGAGCCGGTTCCCACACAGCTCCCGAGCCCCATTGCCTCCCCGCACAACCTTAGGAAAAAATTGTTTTTAATCCTAAACGGGCAACTCTAATCAGATGTTGATGCCGAAACTTGCTATGCTAAGCTAGAACTAAGGTGCATAATCCCGAGTACCTGCCATATTTAGCAGCCCCCAGCGTTCGAAAATGCATTTTCTTCAAATTTGGGTTACGGGTGCAGTTTGTCGAGACGGTCAAAACAAGATGGGTCAAGCGACCAAAAACTTACTATTTTTGGAATTTTTCCACAAAAAATATTTTAATTCACTTTTGAAAGCTTTATGACATTCTAAACATCATGCAATCGACAGATTTTGGAAAACTACTAAAAATAGTAACTTTTTCCATTATGATTATTTCATGGTACAATGGTGTTCTTTTAGCTCCGGGTCAGAGACCTTACATCCTCCCCAACGTGAGAAATTTGAGATATCCTCATCTCAAGAATACATCTGGATAAACTCTATACTAACTACTTAGGTACATATATTCTTTGTCTAAAGTAAAGACATCCTTTGATAATAGAATAGTCTTTACCTTTATGCGTCTTATTCTGCTGAACTTTGATGAGATCCTGGTGCTTGAATTATTGTTCACTAGGATTAGCAGTTGTAGCATACAGAGCTACCTTCTCATCAGCTTCGTCAGCCACAGTTGGTTGTCTCACTGCGGCATTAGCGAAAGCTCCGCTTCCTTGTCCTATGTTTCCTCTTCCTCGGCCTTCTCTTCCGTTTGGTTGACCTCACCCGTTGACGTTCAGAGGTACATTATCAACACCGGATGTTTGGGAAATCCTTTTTGGACATCGGCTTTTGTAATGTCCATACTCCTGGCACTCAAAGCATCTTATATTGGGAAACTCGATAGTTGTCGTAGTAGCTACTACCGGACGATGGTCGTATGCAGGGTTGATTGGTCTGTTATTCCAGTTGTCTAGCCTGGCCCTCTTTGACAAATAGTATTGAGCTAACGGTTCGGGCCTTAGCAAGGCATCTTGCAGAGTTGCTAGCCTGAGAGCTTCTAGTCGGTTGTTCAAGGGGTCGATGAGTCCTTGACAGAACCGTGCTACTTGTTGTTCCAATGTCATCCTAGGAGCATATCTCCGAAGTGTGACGAACTTTGAATAATATTCTTCGATGGAAGAAGGCAGCTGTCGAAGTGAGAAAAACTCATTCATCTTCAAGGCTTTGTGAGCGGGTGGTAAGTATCGCTCCATTACAGCAGCCTTGATGTCTTCCCATGACTGGAAAGATCCCTTGATATCCAAGTCCCTGCAATGTTGTTTCCACCAGATCTTGGCATTGCCAGACAAGCAAAACATCGCAAGCATGGTTTGGTTCTCGAGTTGAGTTCCCGCAGCTTCGAAATAGTTGTCCATTGCTTCCATCCATACTTCCGCATCTCTCTTCACATTAACCCCTTCGCCTTTAAAGGTTGGAGGCTGAGCTTGCTTAAGGAGAAGCTTTTTCTCATGAACGGCGGTATATAGCACAGTAGACGGTACCTATCCAATGGTATAAAACTCATTACTATAGCACTCTTCTCAAATGAACCTAGGCTTTTCCATACTCAAGAAGAAATTTAACTTTTTGGGCTTAACCAGCCTACTTAATCTATACAGCTATCACAAAGGATTTCATCATTCCGCCATTAGTTTAAATTCCATTGAATACATCCAAAATTTTCCGATAAATAATGCTAAAAACTTTACTCAAGAGCTTTGGTCCATACTTATAACTTTATGTGCATCAACACGCTACCTGCCCGCAGCACTAGTCGCACCAACGACTTCTCAAAAAAACATCATGTGGAACCCACTGAATCCCAACAAGCTCAACGAGTAAAACTCTTTAACATCACTCAGGAGACAATCCACTACACAAATCCAATGTCATTATTATGGGAAACATCATGCTCAAGCTTTGAGTACGAGCTATCCTACTATCCCTTATTTTTTAAAATTTCAAACAACATCATTTTCCAGTTCGTAAACCTGTAGCTCGGATACCAGGTGTGATGTCCCCACCCTGTAGTCTCAAACGACGGATCTGATGGTAAACCTGGTGGCCACTAGATCTACAGCAGAAGCAAACAAAGTGGTTTATGTTTCATCTAGCGGACGATCTCTCATCACAAAGTGAGTCGAGTTCGAGCCTACTAGCATCGAGATCTAGTTCCACCTCGCAGGGGAAGCGTGATTAACTTATCTAGCGATCCTAAGACCTACCTTCCAAGACGAGAGAAGTCCCGAGTGCCTTTTTCCCCATGTTTCAGAGGCACGTACACTAGAAACTTTTTCGCTCTAGGGGCAATGAGTAATACTAGCATCAACTTATAGAAGTATGGGAACGGAGAGTTCCCGACTAATCGAGAAAACCCTTCTCATAAAGGCATTGGCAACCTGAGCCAAGCCCCCACTTTCCACCCCATACTCACACTTCTTTTTTGTTATCTAATTACTACCACAATGGTTGTTCAACATACAAGTTCTTTGTTTATTTTTCCGATTCACAAGTTCTTTAATATAGCCCTTCAACCAGTATTGCAAAGCGGCACCAAGACAATAATCCTAGTAAAAATTCTACTCAAACTTATTCATTTAAATTCCAATCTTCTCGAGGTACAACATCCCCCCTCCAAAGAGAGTTTACTGCTCCCGTTGTCGCCTAACTTCCCATACAACTAGGTATGTCCACCGCTTAACCAGCAGACGTGGACATTTCCACCGCATAGAACGCAAGACGTGGGTTCCCACCGCTTAACCAGCAGATGTGGGTATCCACCGCTTAACCAGCAGTCGTGGATTTAAGAGCACTTAACCAGGAACTCTGCCCCCTGTGATCAGGAGGGGGTTCGGACTAGTATCAACATTGGAAATAGAAATGAACAGGCCGAGCTAAATTTTCCCTAGCAAACATTCTTTCCTATCTCAAACAGTATATCCAACAATCATTCTTTCCTACTTGGAAATTGAAATATATTTCAATTCAAATGCCGTGATATTCGTTGGATTTCTCCAACATGTTTAAGGATATGTTCTTTCCTAACTTATCGAATGCAATGTTAAATTGAGCAAAACTTGAATTAAAAATGTGACCTACCTCCACAATTTCCTCGTCATTGCTCCGTGAGTTGGTCGGTACTTGGTACTTGGTCGACCATGGGAGCTTTTCCCTTCCCATGTGTGTTGCTTGTCCCAGCCTCGAGGTCATGGGAACCACCGAAACGAGTTCTCTTTACTGGGGCCATATTATACTCACTACTTAAATTGACAACTTGAAAAAAGAGAGCTAATATTCGAAAGCACATACGACCAAAATAAAGGATTAGTTTCAAGAAGCAAACTCCTTTATATGAGAGGTTTGATTACTTCAAGACATAGAGATTTCTGATAGCCCCTTAGTTGTTCTATGGGAATTGGCCCTAAGGTTAAGTATTTGGCCTGGGTAATTAAGAATTTCAGATTTCTACTTGATCTATTTACTAGAGATGAATTAGGCGTGCTTAATCACTTCCTAATGCAAGTAGAGATTTGCAGATTTACCGCATGCATAGGTGAGAGGATTCCCTTTTCCTAGTGAATTAATTGTGGAATTAATTACACTAATTACATCCTAATATTTGAGCAAATTGAATCTAAACATAGCTATATAAACATTGTGTGGTAATAGAATGAACTAGACTAACCTTATCACATTGCTGGCTTGATTCTATCATTCATTAACTATAATGACTTAGTGGATAATTCTCTTATTGCTAATCATACATTAATCTATGATTAGGAGAGGTTAATTGTTTGCATAATTGACAATTAGAATTAAGAATGTGCAATGGAATAATCATATAGCAATTTAGAGAGTGTCTAATGAGAAATTTAACTGTGATTATGCATATTAGCAACGGAATTATGAGAACCATAGAAGGAATTATAAGATAACGTGAAATTAGTTTTATGTTACCGTAGTTTGGGCTGAGTTTTAAGCAATTTTCTGATCCAAAGGAGCTTCTTGTGGTGAGAATTGGGCAGCACTTCCGTCTTTTGCTCCTTCTCCAAAGGCTATGTGTGCCTGCAGCACCTCCTCAAGGTGTGTGTGTGTACTTAGTGTGTGTGTGTGAGCATGTATATGTGTTTGTGTGTCTGTGAGCACACTCTTATATAGGCTCACAAGCTCAAAATTTATAAATCACCTGCTATGCTGGTCTGGAGTCCACTCAAGCCTTCATGGGCAGGGTTACTTGCATGGGGTGCATGGGCTGCAAAGTGTCCCATTTGCTATTCTAACTCACTCACTCACTATCTCTCAAGTTGGGAAAGTATCCCACGAGCCCTGTGAGTGTGTGAGGGCGCCCTCTACCTGCCATATCAACTCAGCAGTTGCCTGGAGCCGGTTCCCACACAGCTCCCGAGCCCCAGTGCCTCCCCGCACAACCTTAGGAAAAAATTGTTTTTAATCCTAGACGGGCAATTCTAATCAGACTTTGATCCCAAAACTTGCTATGCTAAGGTAGAACTAAGGTGCATAATCCCAAGTACCTGCCATATTAGTGTTCTTTTAGCTCGGGGTCGGAGACCTTACATCCTCCCCAACGTGAAAAGTTTGAGATATCCTCATCTCAAGAATACATCTGTATAAACTCTATGCTAACTACTTAGGTACCTATATCCTTTGTCTAAAGTAAAGACATCCTTTGATAATAGAATAGTCTTTAGCTTTATGCGTCTTATTCTGCTGAACTTTGATGAGATCCAAGTGCTTGAATTATTGCTTACTAGGATTAGCAATTGCAGCATACAAAGCTGCTCTCTCATCAGCTTCATCACCCACAGTTGGTTGTCTCACTGTGGCATTAGCGAAAGCTCCGCTTCCTTGTCCTATGTTTCCTCTTCCTCGGCCTCCTCTTCCATTTGGTTGACCTCGCCCGTTGACGTTCAGAGGTACATTATTAGCACCGGATGTTTGGGAAATCCTTTTTGGACATCGTCTTTTGTAATGTCCATACTCCTGGCACTCAAAGCATCTTATATTGGGAAACTCGGTAGCTGTCGTAGTAGCTGCTACCGGACGATGGTTGTATGCAAGGTTGATTGGTCTGTTACTCCAGTTGTCTGGCCTGGCCCTCTTTGACAAATAGTATTGACTATCTTGGGTAGTCCTCTGAATCTCTTTAGCTAACCGTTCGGCCCTTAGCAAGGCATCTTGCAGAGTTGCTGGCTTGAGAGCTTCTAGTCGGTTGTTCAAGGGGTCGATGAGTCCTTGACAGAACCGTGCTACTTGTTGTTCCAATGTCATCCTAGGAGCATATTTCCGAAGTGTGACGAACTTTGAATAATATTCTTCGAAGGAAGAAGTTAGCTGTCCAAGTAAGAAAAACTCATTCATCTTCAAGGCTTTGTGAGTGGGTGGTAAGTATCGCTCCATCACAGCAGCCTTGATGTCTTCCCATGACTCGGAAGATCCCTTGATATCCAAGTCCCTGCAATGTTGTTTCCACTAGATCTTGACATTGCCAGACAAGCGGAACATCACAAGCATGGTTTGGTTCTCGGGTTGAGTTCCCGCAGCTTCGAAATAGTTGTCCATTGCTTCCATCCATACTTCCGCATCTCTCTCCACATTAACCTCTTCGCCTTTAAAGGTTGCAAGCTGAGCTTGCTTAAGGAGAAGCTTTTTCTCCGCAACGGCGGTATATAGCGCAGTAGAGGGTACCTATCCAATGGTATAAAACTCATTACTATAGCACTCTTCTCAAATGAACCTAGGCTTTTCCATACTCAAGAAGAAATTTTAACTTTTTGGGCTTAACCAGCCTACTTAATCTGTACAGCTATCACAAAGGATTTAACCATTCCGCCATTAGTTTAAATTCCATTGAATACATCCAAAATTCTCCGATAAATAATGCTAAAAACTTTACTCGAGAGCTTTGATCCATACTTATAACTTTATGTGCATCAACAGGCTACCTGCCCGCAGCACTAGTCGCACCAATGACTTCTCAAAAAAACATCATGTGGAACCCACTGAATCCCAACAAGCTCAACGAGTAAAACTCTTTAGCATCACTCAGGAGACAATCCACTAGACAAATCCAATGTCATTATTCTGGGAAACATCATGCTCAAGGTTTGTGTACGAGCTACCCTACTATCCCTTATTTTTTAAAATTTCAAATAACATCATTTTCCATTTCATAAACCTATAGCTCTGATACCAAGTGTGAGGTCCCCACCCCTTCGTCTCAAACGACGGATCTGATGGTAAACTTGGTGGCCACTAGATCTATAGCGGAAGCAAACAAAGTGGTTTATGGTTCATCTAGTGGACGATCTCTCATCACAAAGTGAGTCGAGTTCGATCCTACTAGCATCGAGATCTAGTTCCACCTCGCAGGGGAAGCGTGATTAACTTATCTAGCGATCATAAGACCTACCTTCCAAGAGGAGAGAAGTCTCGAGTGCCTTTTTCCCCATGTTTCAGAGGCACGTACACTTGAAACTTTTCCGCTCTAAGGGCAATGAGTAATACTACCGTCAACTTATAGAACTATGGGGACGGAGAGTTCCCGACTAATCGGGACCACCCTTCTCATAGGCATTGGCAACCCGAGCCAAGCCCCCACTTTCCACCCCATACTCACACTTCCTTTTTGTTATCTAATTACTACCACAATGGTTGTTCAACATATAAGTTCTTTGTTTATTTTTCCAATTCACAAGTTCTTTAATACAGCCCTTCAACCAGTATTGCAAAGCGGCACCAAGACAGTAATTCTAGTAAAAATTCTACTCAAACTTATTCATTTAAATTCCAATGTTCTCGAGGTACAACATCCCCCCTCCAACGAGAGTTTACTCCTCCCGTTGTCGCCTAGCTGCCCATAAAACTAGGTATGTCCACCGCTTAACCAGCAGACATGGACATTGCCACCGCATAGAACGCAAGACGTTGGTTCCCACCGCTTAACCAACAGACGTGGGTATCCACCACTTAACCAGGAGTCATGGATTCAAGAGCCCTTAACCAGGAACTCTGCCCCCTATGATTAGGAGGGGGTTCGGACTAGTATCAACATTGGAAATAGAAATGAACAGGCCGAGCTAAATTTTCCCTAGCAAACATTCTTTCCTATCAAAAACAGTATATCCAACAATCATTCTTTCCTACTTGGAAATTAAAATATATTTCAGCTCAAATGTCGTGATCTCCGTTGGATTTCTCCAACATGTTTAGGGATATGTTCTTTCGTACCTTATCGAATGCAATGTTCAATTGAGCAAAACTTGAATTAAGAATGTGACCTACCTCCACAACTTCCTCGTCATTGCTCCGTGAGTTGGTCGGTACTTGGTACTTGGTCGACCACGGGAGCTTTTCCCTTTCCATGTGTGTTGCTTGTCCTAGCCTCGCGGTCATGGGAACCACCGAAACGAGTTCTCTTTACCGGGGCCATATTATACTCACTACTTAAATTGACAACTTGGAAAAAGAGAGCTAATGTTCGAGAGCACATACGACCAAAATGACGGATTAGTTTCAATAAGCAAATTCCTTTATACGAGAGGTTTGATTACTTCAAGACATAGAGATTTCTGATAGCCCCTTACTTGTTCTATGGGAATTGATCCTAAGGTTAATTATTTGG
This sequence comes from Adiantum capillus-veneris, assembly GCF_014529385.1. Classification (NCBI taxonomy): domain Eukaryota; kingdom Viridiplantae; phylum Streptophyta; class Polypodiopsida; order Polypodiales; family Pteridaceae; genus Adiantum; species Adiantum capillus-veneris. Next base: position 41,556,144 of record NC_140938.1, on the reverse strand, counting down.
CCTAGGTAATTAAGAATTTTAGATTTCTACTTGATCTATTTACTAGAGAGGAACTAGGCATGCTTAATCACTTCCTAATGCAAGTAGAGATTTGCAGATTTACCGCATGCATAGGTGAGAGGATTTCTTTTTCCTAGTGAATTAATTGTGGAATTAATTACACTAATTACATCCTAATATTTGAACAAATTGAATCTAAACATAGCTATATAAACATTGTGTGGTAATATAATGAAATAGACTAACCTTATCACATTGCTGGCTTGATTCTATCATTCATTAACTATAATGACTTAGTGGATAATTCTCTTATTGCTAATCATACATTAATCTATTATAAGGAGAGGTTAATTTTTTGCATAATTGACAATTAGAATTAAGAATGTGCAATGGAATAATCATATAGCAATTTAGAGAGTGTCTAATGAGAAATTTAACTGTGATTATGCATACTAGCAGCGGAATTATGAGAACCATAGAAGGAATTATAAGATAACGTGAAATTAGTTTTATGTTACCCTAGTTTGGGCTGAGTTTGAATCGATTTGCTGATCCAAAGGAGCTTCTTGTGGCGAGAATTGGGCAGCACTTCCGTCTTTTGCTCCTTCTCCAAAGGCTATGTGTGCCGGCAGCACCTCCCCAAGGTGTGTATGTAAGCGTGTGTGTGTGTGTGTACTTAGTGTGTGTGTGAGCATGTATATGTGTTTGTGTGTTTGTGAGCATGCTCTTATATAGGCTCACAAGCTCAAAATTTTGAAATCACCTGCTATGCTGGTCTGGAGTCCACTCAAGCCTTCATGGGCAGGGTTACTTGCATGGGGTGCATGGGCTGCAAAGTGTCCCATTTGCTATTCTAACTCACTCACTCACTATCTCTCAAGCTCGAAAAGTATCCCACGAGCCGTGTGAGTGTGTGAGGGCGCCCTCTACCTGCCATATCAACTCAGCAATGGCCTGGAGCCGGTTCCCACACGCTCTCGAGCCCCGGTGCCTCCCCGCACAACCTTAGGAAAAAATTGTTTTTAATCCTAGACGGGCAATTCTAATCAGATTTTGATGCCGAAACTTGCTATGCTAAGCTAGAAATAAGGTGCATAATCCCGAATACCTGCCATATTTAGTAGCCCCCGACGTCCGAAAATGCATTTTTTTCAAATTTGGGTTGCGGGTGCAGTTTGTTGAGACGGTCAAAACTAGACGGGTCGAGCGACCAAAAACTTACTATTTTTGGAATTTTTCCACAAAAAATATTTTAATTCACCTTTGGAAGCTTTATGACATTCTAAACATCATGACATCGACAGATTTTGGAAAATCGCTAAAATAGTAACTTTTTCCATTATGATTATTTCATGGCACAATGGTGTTCTTTTAGCTCGGGGTTAGAGACCTTACACCTCATACGTCCGTGCACTACGAGGGGCTACCTCTATGACATACCACCAGTTTGGTGCAGACTTTGTAGGATGAAATACCACCTGGAAGAGCCACATAACTTACATGACTGTTTCCAAACCACCAGTCCTCTAAAATTGGATGTTAAACATTTACATACTTACTTGTTCACAATACTCAAGTAGGAAAGTGTCTCGAAGGTCTGTCCATTTTTTGGTTGAATCCACCTCAAGGAAACCTGACTCTCCTCTACACACAGTAGCATTGTGGCCCTCCATCTTTGTCTTGAATCATTGCACATCGAACAAATCCACAAACAATCCTCTATAATCGATCCTCAAAATGTCTTGTAGCGTGTCGAAGTAAGTGAGTTCCACCACCACACGATCCGCATCAGAGGACCGTCGTTCACTAGATTGTTCAAATTTTACCATGATTCCACAATCTTGTGTAAAATGCTTTTTGTCGATCCGTTCCACCCTAAAATGTCAACCTTTACACCATGTTGCCACCGTGTATGACTTATACTACAACCAACAAAGATTATGAGTGGCCATCCAAACATCTAGAAAGCCACAAGTTGTACATTGCAAACTTACCTTGGTCACGAAACCCCGAGAGTACTCTCACTCCTCATCAGTCACTTGTTCATCGGATTGTTGTGCACTTTTCAATTGGTTGTGCAACCATCTTAAGCTCATGAATGTTGATACGCTCTCAAGGCCCGCCAGATAATGCATCGGTGGTCATCTACCCCATCTCCACTCGATTCGTGCCCTTTGTCACTCTTGCTTTCCATCTTCGTATTGTGAAATCCACTTTTGCATAACTGGATTGTGAAGTATGCAAAATCAATTGATCTTAGCCTCTAGATCTTCTATCATTTATTCTCAACACCGAGATTGCACATGGCAATCCCAGATATGAGCTCGTCATCTATGGTTTGCCATAGCATGTCTCGGGCACGATCAAATCCGTCTAGCCACTCTCCAATGTAAACTAGGGACTCTCATACCAGTCAACCTTCTACCATGCTACCCTCCGGACGTGCCTTCTGACGCACATATCCCTTGAGCGTTTTCATGAAATGTTCTAAAAAGAACATCCATCTGGAATGCATTGTGCTTGCTATTTCCACCTCATAAACTATGTGAACAAGAAGATGCACTTGAATGGTTAGCATGGTAGTAGGAAAGTGTTTCTCAACCATGCATACAACCTCCAGAACGTTTAGTGTGGTGGATGGTATGGAACCTACATGGATCTCCTTTTGGGAAATCCATTGCACCAACTTCGCAAGTTTGTAGATTGTGGTAGGGACGTCAGGAGACAAATATCCCTCAATGGTGGCCACCGGTAAAATAAACTACAAAACACGTCTAGCAATGGTATTAAAGTCCACATACAGATATGCTACACAATTCCCACTATAATATATTCCACTTCAAACATACCTGACACGTTTTATGCTAGTCGTGGGACTTCAAACCAGTAAGCTTCCCTTCTTTAGTGAAACATGTTCGAAGTGAGTGTATTACGTTAGTGGGCATCCGCACAAATCGTATGATCTCTTTTACTTTGCATTCTTGGCCTCTTGTCAAAATCCATAGTGCTTTAGAGAGTTTTATCAATCCATCGGGTGTTGTTTGCGGCCAGTATTGCTCCATACGATCCACATTTTTAAGGTGAATTCCGGGTCCCAAAGTATCTTTCTTGTCGATAAGATGGTCCCACAACAGATTACCTACATTCTTGAATATGTGCATTGGATCAAGCACGTTATTGATCATGAGTTTGGGCCAATATGGTAACTCGTACCATAGAGAGAGTCTCTTCATCCTTGGGGGAAAACCGTCATCGCACGTCTCCTTTTGCTCTAACTATGCTCGAGCAGACATCCTTGGTGGATCTCTTCCCAAAAAACCATCGCATAACTCGTGATTCACTGGAAGATGCACTTGATGACCCTTGTAGATTTTCTTCTTCAGTGAGGGTGCCCAACGTGCATTTAGTCTAGGTCCACGTGTAACACATACTCTGTATCTACTTGTTTGAAGCAGATTTTCTTCTTCAGTGAGGGTGCCCGACGTGCATTTAGTCTAGGTCCACATGTAACACATGCTCTGTATCTGCTTGTTTGAAGCCCTGCATGTATACACATGACAATAGATAAGCTTGAGAAAAACAAAGGTTTATAGTGTTTGAGTTTGAGTATCACCTGAGCATTCTGTTAGTGTGGGATAGTCATGCATGGTCCACATTAGAATGCCTCTGATCAAAGCATTGCGTCGACCTATGTGTAGGCTCATATCCACCAGTTCTATGGCAATCCACAATTGTTGTAGCTCTTCCAATAGTGGATGAAGATACACATCCATATTCTTCAGCTTATACCGCCCCGGCACAATCAAGCTTAGAAATAGGTGGCCCTTCTTGGTAGTCAACCACGGGGGAATGTTGTAGTTAACGATGACAACTGGCCATACACTGTAAGATGTTGACCTCTGACCAAATGGATTTACGCCATCCATAGCCACGCCGAGGCGTAAATTTTGAGCTTCCCTGGAAAAATCAAACCATGCGTCGTCTATATGCTTCCAAGCCATGCGATCTGCAGGGATCTGCAGCACACCATCCAAAGATCTATTCTCCTCATGCCATGATACTAGAGCGGCCATGGACTGACATTCAAAGAAATATTTTATGCAAGGTAGCAGAGGAAAGTATTGCAAAACCTTTTGTGGAATTTTTTGTCCGTGAAGATCTACTTGATATCTCTCGAAAACATTTCGAACACTTCTCTGTGTCTATGTATTTCCCTCTAAAAAGAATGCAGTCGTTAGGACAAGCGTGAATAGAAATGTAATCCATCCCCAAGTTTCGCAAGATCTTTTTTGCTTCCTCTCTGGAATCTGGCATCACATTATCAACTGGCAGTATGTGCTCTTTGAGCAATCTACACAATGAAAAAAATGTGAGTACACGTGTAAGTAATCTATTGGATCATTATACATTTAGAGTTTTTTATTGAAGTAAACACGTTGTAATGGATCACCTGAAAAGTGCTATGACCGTAATGTCACTCCATCCAAACTTTGCATGCATGTTGGGAAGAACCAGGAGCGCCTTCAATCTAGGCACATGTGCTCCACCATACAATGGTGTATCGGTTTCACTTTTCATGTCATCATAGATAAGCCTTTCTGAATCCATGATCGTCTTGATCATTTCTTTGATCTCGGGCTCAAGCATAGCCTCGTTGGAAATGTGATTTGCATGATCACCCTTCGAGCTGTGAGAGGCTACATCTTATGGCCTTAGGTTTGCTGCTTGACTGAAGCGCCAGCAAACATGTCTATTGGGTTGCAAGATTGCTGCATGTTGGCCAGCATTAGAGTCCGATGAGTTGTAATTGGCAAACAACTCAATCTATAATAGATGGGTCAAACTTCCCAAGTTTGCGAACCTGCTGCAAAGAAACGTGTCTTGTTTGTCACACAGTATGTTTGCATTGATTACAAGGACATAAGATCCTTGTTGAGAGAGAGGCATTTCGGTTGGACGGCCCCACATTGTCATCACTACTCATAATGAATGTAAAAACCTTATAACCTGAACATAAATTTAATCTTCTATTGGCATCCTCCATCTCTTATCTCTCTCTCTCTCTCTTAATCTCCCTCACAATCAAGAAACCATAGATCACACTGTAAACTACCTCAAGTTCTCTGGCCATGTGCGACCCCTCACACCTCGGTCTAGAGGTGCACGGAGATCAGAAGCACCAGGTTATAATCTTGTTTTTATTGGTCAATGCCTGTATTTGTGGGTACGAGAAATCTACACACCCACGTCTACATGAAAATGCATGTAGTGGACAAAACCCCTTTGCCTCTTGTTTAGCTGTAGCAATTCACAACAGCTTAACATCTCTTCACAACAATTCCTTGTTCGAGGGATTACTCTGCACATTACATTCTACCTCCATTCTGAGTATCATGCCATTGAAAGCTTTCCAACTTGATGCGGCATCTGTGGAGAGAAAGAGAGAGATTACCATAAACCTAACTCTAAATTTAAATCGCAATCCTGAAGCTAAATTTTAATATAAAAACTAAATCCAAAATCTAATCTTAAATCTAACCTAATCTCTCTCTCTCTCTCTCTCTCTCTCTCTCTCTCTCTCTCTCTCTCTCTCTCTCTCTCTCTAACATGCATGCACATACACAGAACAAAAATGTAGACTTTTCAAATGAAAATTGCTCTTGCTATGTTGTCTGCTTCAGCTGCTCTAATTTCTACTCAGCACCAGGAGTGCTCCTTCCCTCTCTCTCTCTCTCTCTCTCTCTCTCTCTCTCTCTCTCTCTCTCTCTCATACATACACAAGACAACTTGATACGTTGTGAAAGTCCTGAGTTATCCACTTTCCTCTTCCATCACTCAAGCTCAACAGAAGGAGAACGCTTTCAGCAGCTAGTGTTGATGCCTACCCTTTGAACATTCCAAAGCTAACTAGCTTCAAACACCTTTAAGCTCTACAAAAAAGAGAGAGATGGTTGGGACTCTTCTTCAACTCTAAACCTTACATCTTGCATTATGTAATGGAATTAGCCTTTTGAGTTGGAGTGGTAACATATTGAGCATTTCCTTGAGCATTCCTTTGTGTGTAGATGTAGAGTGAGAAAGAAAGTGCTTGGATGGAGAGAGAGTAACACTAACACATTACTTCATTAACATGGAATGAGCAATAATTGTAAAAGAGAGTGAGATTTTAGAGAAATTGATACCAATAGAGGACTGGATTAGTTGGAGCTGGTCCCCTCTCCAATAGGCATTTGTATTATAGATTCTTCCATGATGAAAGACTTGTTTACAATACAACTGATTGTGTTCCTTGAGGCCTTCATGATGAGGTGAAGATGGCAAACTTCACTCACCAAGCATTAGCATAACAACAACAATAAACATGATTAGCATAAACTTGAAAAATGCCATGCTCAATCCCAAGACCTCAAACACCATGAAAGGTGAGGAGAGTTGGCAGGGAGTGAGGAAGAAGAGAGAAGTAGAAGTATCTCTATGAGAAAGCAATACCCCCTTGCACATAATCACTCATAGCTCTTGTAGCATAGCTTAGCATAGTGATAATGGAGATTAGAGAGATTGATAAGCAAGCATAAGCATTCTCTTGTGTGGAGTTACATCCATAGCCAAGAGCTTATTGTGGTAGGCACTCAACTTCTCAAGCTTGGAGAAGGAGATGAAGTTCTTGCTTCACAAGAGTGTGTGAAGAGAAGAATGAGAGAGAGAGAGAGAGAGAGAGAGAGAGAGAGAGAGAGGTAGCTTGGTCGACCCCCTTTCCTAGGCTTCCCTTAAAGCTCATTGGGCCATGTAGCCCTCTAGCCAATGAGCGCTTGGCTCCCTTTGGGGCAAGTTGTGTACTCTCTTAACAAGTGTCCTTCTTTCCCTCTTGTGAGGTTAAGATAGCACCCCCCTTGCTTAAGCACAGTCCTTGCCTGCTTGAGCAATGTGCCTCTCCACTTGACATGTGGTCCCTTTCCTCTCATGAGAGTATGGCCCCTTGGTGAGGTGCATACATACTACTCACATCCCTCCTTTGTAGGGCTCGCCCCCTTCTTTGTAACAAGTTCTTTGAACTTGGTAAGTAGGCAGGCCCCCTGCTTAAGCACAGCCGTTGCTTAAGCAAGTTGTCCCCTTGCCTGCTTAGACCTTAATTGACTAAAGTTTAAAAATTGAAGACTATGTCTTAAGGCTTCTAACACTTACCTTTGGAAGCTTTAATTAAGTCAACCCTAAGGTCTTTTGCTCCATTGACTAGCCTTGCTCTTTGATAGACCATTTCTCATTTCGGCCCCTTTACCATTGGCCCTATGTTGAAATAGATCTATAAGCACACCTATATCTTAACCCTTGTTCCCGTTTATTCTTCCCCATTAAGTAATCAGTTTAATATGAAAAAATCATTTGGATTGGTTAGATATTAGATTTTATGACATTTCCTCTCTCTTGAAATCACATGCATCCTCGACTATGAGACAGAAGAGATAAAGTCGTAGTCATTAATCAATTTTACTGAGCGGGTAGAGGATCCCGTTGTACCGTACGACATCTTTCCAAGATGGATTACTAATCCATTTGGTGCTCGAGAGACATAGCTGCCGAAAGCATGTCTGCTCTTTAGTCCATTTCATTCTCCCAAAGTAGAGTGACAAATTCTACTTGGTGTTTGAGAGACGTCGTCATCACAAACATGATTCTAAGCATGCATACTATTTAAATTTTGTGCACAATTAAGAAGAGAACCAATCTGATAAGACAAAAACATGGATCATTTAAAAGAAATTTTGTACATTTGCTTACTCTAATGTAGCATTGTAAGCACTAACAAGATTCCTTGCATCCATCATCTAGCATCTTCAAAAGGATAATTTTTTAATTTAATAAGATACCGTCGGATAATCTTACCATGTAGTAGTACCTTGTCTTCATGGCAAAGGATAGCTTCGGGTTGTAGCACCTCTTCTTGGTCTTCAACTTCGGGAGGGTCTTCAATAATTGGTTCACTTGGTGGCTCTCCTTGTAGGGCTTAAGTAGGCTCACATGAAAAGCATTGTGTATGAGCCAATGGTTGGGCAACTTGAGTTGGTAAGCCGTCTCACTGATGGGCTTCAAAATTTGGAAAGGACCATAGTATCTTTCTGCTAGTTTAGCATAATACTTTTGATGGCCCGTAGGATTTTTCCCCGTGGTTTGCCTTAATCGAGCCTTAGAAAACTTAAGCAAGACCCAATCATTTTCTTTGAATGTTAAGGCCCTTCTGTGCTTGTCAGAAGCAGCTTTTTGCCTTTGTTGAGAGATGGCTATAGCCTCCTTAATCTTTTGAAAAGATTCTTGTAGGTCACGGCTATACTCATCGATGGAGAAGATCTTCCCATGTACTTTCAATAGCAAGGGACTTCTAGGTCTTCCCTCAATGATCTCAAAAGGTGCTTTTCCCGTAGAAGTATGTACAGTACTATTGTAGGCATACTCTACAAGAGGTAAGTACTTTTCCCATTGTGAGCGTTGATCCACTTCGATAACATAAATCTTGATTAGATTGAGTATCGTAAGGTTAGCTATCTCACTTTGGCCATCCGTTTGTGGGTGATAGGCCAAAGAGAAATTTAATCTTGTTATTATATTTTCAAAGAGACCCTTCCAAAAATTACTCATCATTATAGGATCTCTATCTGACACTGTGGATGTTGGTAATCCATGGTGTTTGAAAATCTGTGAAGGAGTACGAGCGGAAGTGCGACGCGAGAGAGAGTGCGAGAAGAAGAGCACGACGATATGGTGAACTCGCTATACTGTAATGTGTAGAGCATAGTGAGTTCTTATTAGGTTTTTACAAAAGAATATGTGTACATACCTGGCGGCCCGCCCACTTACCTGGCCGACCACATTGGGCTTTATACCCCAACAACCTCCCACTTAAAGTCCAATGTGGTACTTTAAGTGTGAGAGAAGCTACTATACAAGCTAATATACAAGAGATGTAGAGAAGTGATGTACTACCCTACACCTAACTGCTTGCGAAAATGCGCAAATCTCTCTGAGGGAAGTCCTTCTGTAAGTAGATCAGCAGGATTTTCTGTGGTGTGAACTTTGACAAGCTGAAGTTGCTTATCCTCAAGCATTTCCCTGATGAAATGATACTTCACATCCACATGCTTTGTCTTTGAGTGATAAACTGGATTGCGAGCCAATTGTATAGCACTTTGACTATCACAATATAACACAGGCATTTCTTCTTTGATTCCCAAATCTGTTACTAGTCGATTAAGCCAAATTGATTCTTTGCATGCCTCTGATGCTGCAACATATTCAGCCTCTGTAGTAGACTGAGTAACACAATCTTGTAATCTAGAATGCCATGATACTGCTCCACCAGCCAATGTAAAGACATACCCTGACGTAGACCTTAGGTTGTCTAAGTCACTTGCATAATCTGAGTCTGTAAAACACTTTACACTTAGCTCCTGAATCCCATAGCATATACGCATACTCTTTGTAGCTTTCAGGTATCTCAATATTCCTTTCACTGCCTCCCAATGTTTCTTGCCTGGGTTTGACATGTATCGACTTACTACTCCCACTACAAATGCAATGTCTGGGCGAGTAGCAATCATTGCATACATCAAACTACCCATTGCAAACGCATATGGAATCTTATCCATTTCAACCTGTTCTTCCTCAGACACAGGACAATCTTGTTTGCTAAGTTTCACATATGGTGGCAATGGAACACTCAGTGCCTTTCCCTTCTCCATATTGAAACGTTGAAAAACCTTGTCAATATACTTTGTTTGAGATAACCAAATCAACTTCTTTGATCTGTCTCTCTCAATGCGCATACCAAGTATATGACTTGCCTCACCCATGTCTTTCATGTCAAACGATTTTGCCATCTTTGACTTCAAAGCTGAAATTTCTTCCAAGTGCTTGCCAGCAATCAACATGTCATCCACATACAAAATAAGGATCAACCAACTGCCATCCGTAGCCTTCTTTGTATATAGACAGTGATCGAACTCACTACGTTTGTAGCCTTGAGAAAGCATAAACTTGTGGAATTTATGGTACCATGCCCTCGGTGATTGTTTTAAGCCATATAGACTCTTTAACAACTGGCATACCCAATCTTCCTTGCCTTTCTCAACAAACCCTTCTGGGTGCTGCATGTAAATTTCCACATCTAAATCACCATGCAAGAACGCTGTCTTGACATCCATTTGGTGCAACACCAAATCTAATATGGCAACCAATGCAAGAAAGCATCTCAATGTAGTCATCTTGACCACCGGAGAGAAGACTTCATCAAAATCAATGCCTTGTTCTTGCTTAAAGCCCTTGGCAACAAGCCTTGCTTTGTACTTTGGCTGACTATCATGAGCAGTGATCTTATACCTGTAAACCCATTTACAAGGTAGAGCCTTTTTGCCCCGTGGTAATTTAACTAGCTTCCATGTCTGGTTTTTATGCAGAGCTGTCATCTCTGACTGCATGGCCAATTTCCAATTCCCAGAGTCCTTCATTTGCACTACTTCCTTGTAACATGAAGTCTCATTGCAATCAGTGAACATGACATAGTTCATAGATGGAACAAACCTATCAGAAGGTCGCGTGACACGTCCAGATCTACGCACAATAGGTGGCTCAGGCTCAGCCACAACCTGTGGTTCCACTCTATCCTGTCCTTGCTCCTCTTGAGCCCTAACATTATGTCTTGCACGTGCAGGTCCATCTTCTTGGAAGACAACTCTTCTAATCTCCTCAACCCTCTCTGGTTTAGAATGATATTTGGATTCATTAAAGTGAACATCATTGCTGCGGACAACCTTTCTGGATTCGGGATCCCAAAGTCTGTACCCCATCTCACCAGAATTACCATAGCCCAGAAAGATGCACTTTCTATTGTTTGGCTCAAGTTTGTTCCTAAATTCCTTTGGAACGTGAGTATATGCCTCATAGCCAAAGACTCTGAGATGCTTGTATGAGGGCATTTTGCCTGACCATACCATCTCTGGCACTGAATCCTTCTGCAAAACCTTGCTAGGAGAGCTATTTACAAGATGAACAACTGTTGATACAGCTTCAGCCCAAAACCCATTTGGCAGCTGTGCATTAGACAACATACTTCTGACCTTCTCTTGTATGGTCCTATTCATCCTCTCAGCAACACCATTTTGAGGAGGATTGTAAGGAGCAGTAAGTTCATGTTTTATATCTTTTGACTCACAAAAGTCCTGAAAGGCCTTTGAAACATACTCTCCACCATTGTCAGTGCGTAAGCATTTAAGCTTCTTGCCACTCTGATTTTCCACAAGTGTCACAAACGTTTTGAAAACACTAAACGCTTCATCCTTGTGCTTGAGAAAGTAAACCCATACTTTCCTCGAGTAATCATCTATAAATGTCATAAAGTAAGAAGCTCCCCCTAGAGATAGGTTAGGCATAGGTCCACACAAATCACTATGAACAAGTGCCAACTGTGTATCTCTTCTACTGCTTCTATGCTTATGTGGCTGCTGTGTTTGCTTACCATACAGACAATGTTCACAGAATTCAAAATCATTAAATGAAAAGCCAGGCAAATAACCAGAACGAGACAAGATTTCCATTCCCTTCTTGGACATATGTCCTAACCGGCTATGCCACAAAGAAACGTTCGGCTGCTCGGTTACATTGATTACATTTTTAGAGACATTTGCTACATAAATCATGTAAAGTCCTCCAGACTTTACTCCATGTGCTACTGTCATAGAACCCTTGGATATCTTCCACATGTTCTGTCCAAAAGTGGTGACGTAGCCAGCATCATCAAGTAAACCTGTGCTGATCAAGCTCTTTGTAATTGCGGGAACATGTCTCACATTCTTCAGCGTGAAAGAAGAAACATTCTGAAACTTCAATTGAACATCTCCAACACCGAAGATCTCACATGTCTGCCCATTGCCTAGCCGAACATGATCTTTAGTGGTCACATAAGAGATAAACCACTCCTTGTTTGGAGACACATGAAGTGATGCCCCTAAGTCTATAATCCAGTCACTCAGTGCATTTCCATCAGATGTTGTAGGAATAGCTGAGTCCATTGTATTCTTCAAGAAGTAGATGTCTCCTGACACTAGACTTTCATCCTCTGCAACAGTGTTTGTCACATTTATTTCTTGAATCTTCACTGAGGACTTGTTCTTCTCACCATGATCTTCAGCTTTCTCTTTGCCTTTTTCTGCTTTCCATTCTCTGCAGTCTCTTTTCATGTGACCCTTCTTGCCACAATGGTAGCATTCTATGTCACTCTTGCCTTTAGCACTGCGGGACTTGCTACGAGACTGATTCCTCTTTCCACCTTTGTACTTTTCTTTGGTCCTTCCCCTGACAACTAAGGCTGTTCCTTTGCCTTTGTCTATTGTCTTTCTATTGGTTTCTTCAGTAAGCAGACTTCCTTCTACACCTGCTATGTTCAAACCATCTGGAGGTGCAGAATTACTCAAAGCTGTGCGAAAAGTGTCCCAACTTTCCGGCAATGTGATCAACAGGAACATAGCTCTAACAGGTTCATCAAACTTGACACCTTGAGCTGACAACTGACTGTAGATTGTGTTGAATTCATTCAGATGATTGGACATAGGTGTCCCTTCTTTCATCTTCAAGTCAACAAGCTTCTTAAGCCAGTATACCTGTGAAGCTGCACTTTGCTTCTCATAAAGATCACTCAGCTTTAACCATGCTTGATAAGCCGACATCTCGTCTGCTACATTGAAGTAAACGCTTTCTGCCAAAGTCAGCATAATGGTAGAAAGGGCCAATTCATCCATTTCCCTCCATTCATCTTCGTCCATATCTTCTGGTTTTATCCCCTTGAGCTTTATAGGTTTTATCTGCTTCTTTTGTACCAACACGTGCCAAATCTGCTTCTTCCACAATGGGAAATTGGTTCCATCCAGCTTCTTGATATTGTAAAGAGCAGTGTCCTGTGATCCAGCCATAGCTACGCTTCACAGTAGTTTACTTTTCTGGGAAAAATTCGGCAGAGTTTCCCCTGTAAACTGACCTCTGAACCAATATCAACCTGTCAAATGAACCAAGAAAGCTTCAGATTCTGCAGAAATTTTGGCAGAGTCTCCTTTGTAAAATGGCTCTGGTGTACTAAAAACAGACCAAAAAACAGCTCAAAAAAACACTGTCTCTCTGACACTGTAAGCTGCGGGTAAACATGTCCTGCACCTGTACTGTCTCTGACTGTCCTGTCACTGTCCTGTAAGCATATACTACGACAATGCCTCAACGGCAGTAAAGCAAAGATTCAATCCCAACTGTCTAACTCACAGTCAATACATCCTAGCTTCCTATCTAAGGGTGCTCGAGGGATCGCTCCAAGACCTGTATCACCGAAAGGATCTCAACATTCAAGAATCCCCCAGCTCAATAAAACCTCACTTGACCCTCAACAAAGGCTGCAGTAAATCTGACAGTACATAGACTTCCCACAAAGTCATACATCCACAAATTTCCCACTGTATGCTGTAACCGCTGCGGCGGTTGTTTGCTGCGTGGCTCACAGCCAGCAAACCCTCAACAGACATACATCATCTCTGACAATACATTCCATGTGGAAGTACCTGCAATGTCAGGATGAAATTTGGAATATCAAGCAGCAAACACAAGCTACCTGATGAACTAGTGGATGTCGCCTACAGTCTGTGTGTAGATGCGCCCGTGTCGTATGTGACACGCCTCCAAGAACTGTGAGCCGTCCTTCGATGTGTAGACAGCCACAAATCAACACTCTGGGAGTGTCGATATCCTCAGCACCTGCAGTCGTAGGCCGAAAACCCCAAATTTGCAGAGTCGGATCTACACCCGCTGAGACCACGTAGTCGAAAATGGCCTGCGCAGACCTTTATCGAAGCCGAACGGTGGCCGAGATGACCTCAGAATGAAATTCTGAGCACACCAATCCCTTTGGGTTCTCCCACAAGATTTGGGGCCGTGTCTTCGCCTGTCGAATTTCACTCCAATCTGAGCTTGTGACTCTAGCCTCCTGCAGTGCTGCCCCAAGCCTCGATCTGAGCTCTGATACCAGTTGAAGGAGTACGAGCGGAAGTGCGACGCGAGAGAGAGTGCGAGAAGAAGAGCACGACGATATGGTGAACTCGCTCTACTGTAATGTGTAGAGCATAGTGAGTTCTTATTAGGTTTTTACAAAAGAATATGTGAACATACCTGGCGGCCAGCCCACTTGCCTGGGCGACCACATTGGGCTTTATACCCCAACAATCTGTGATATGAAAAGAGTTGCCATTTGGTGTGCCTTAATAGTCTTTTTGACAGGAATAAAGTGTGCTTGTTTGGTAAACCTTTCGACTATTGTCCATATTCATGTATTCCCATGGATACACTTGGGTAATCCAAAGATGAAATCCATGGATATACTCTCCCATGTCGAATTTGGGATAGGCAATGATTGGAGTGATCCAGGTTGCTTCCCTCTATCATATTTGGTCTTTTGGCATACTACGCATTTTGAAACATACTCTTGTATGTCCACTTTTATGGTAGGCCAATTGAAATACGTCTCTACTCCTCAAAGAGTAGGTTGAATGCCTCTATGCCCCACATATGGAGGAGCATCTGATTCATACAGAACTTTCTCATGAAGGGAATGGGTAACGCATAGCCTATTGCGGTGGAGAAGATAACCATCCTGCAAGGTGAATGGTTCCTCTTTCTTCCCCAAAGCAAGGGATTACATTATGTCTCTAAAGTTAGGGTTAGTAGCATACTCATCTATCATAGAAGATAGATCATTGTAAGTAGATATAGACACCGCATTAACTTTTGGTCGTCATGAAAGTGCATTGGCCACTCCTCTCTTTCTCTTTGTTTTCTCTCTTTCTCTCCCTCTCATCAGCTAGATCGTAAAGGTCTCTTGGGATAGTTTCCTACAACATTAAAACTCTCTTCTTCTTCTTCTTCTTCCTCTCTCTCTCTCTCTCTCTCTCTCTCTCTCTCTCTCTCTCTCTCTCTCTCTCTCTCTCTCTCTCTCTCTCTCTCTCTCTCTCTCTCTCTCTTCGGTGGACCGGTGTTTTCATTAAGGAGAGCATCAGAGACTAGATTGACGAGAGCATATACAGCATTGGGAGGACTGGAGAGGATGTGTTTGCAAGTTCAGTTTTAAGAACCGCGAACAAAACTCTGGCTTTTTGACACTCTGGTGACTCCAGCTATGCTCTATGGAGTTCAGATATAGGGGCCTTCAGTAGACCACCATGGGAGATTTGGCAACATAGATGGATGGAGATGTATGGAGAGACCTTTGGTCTCTGTGATGGCTCGGATGATTCGAGCTAAGGCCTTAGTACCACATGAGATTATCTGAGCCGAGCTAGTCGCGCTCCCCCTCGTGGTGGAGGCATTGACTAGATTAGTATCCTTTATGCACGGCCTATGGGATCCCCTAGGAACAGATACGCTCGGCTTGCCCTAGAGTCATCTCGACGACTAGCTCTACAAGGCGATACAGCAAGTTGGTATGGATAGATGAAATCACGGTTTCAGTCGCATGGTCTCAACATAGATAGATTACCTCTGTTTCAATACTCCATGGATGCACCCTCCCTGTCTCTCACACGTACAGAGATCACCAGACTCACACGCCAGGATTTAATCAACAGGAATACATAGATACAACCGACACAGGAGTTGGGCACGAAGATGGCCTTCTACAGAGAGCATCTTCTCCAACTCACGGAGGACGGCTTTGTGACTAGAACTACATACATGGATACGCATTTATCTCATAGAATAAGATGCACTATTGGGCAGATACGCACATCCTCACATCAGCTCCAGATCGAGAATGGATGATTTCGAGGGGTGCCAGCAGGGGCCAGGATATGTCACCTATGTAACCTAGAGCTAGAGACAGAGCTACAATACACATGTCACTGCCCAGCATACTATGAGATACGTGGCCGCTTCCACTGCCTGTTCAGAGAAGGTTTCAGACCTTTTCTAGAGTCATGACACAAGGATCAGAGATGTCTTGGATTGTTCCTGCTATGTTGCGCAGACTTAGGGAGAGCTTGTTGAAGACATCAAGGGAAAGACAGTCTAAGAGATGAATCACGGATTTCTTTACACCAGCCAATGGAGCAGTCATTACAGCATATCTCAGAGCCTACTCATACTAGAGGTATGCTGCTTGACCGAGCTACTGAGCTTTGCAGATCCAGACACCCAAGACCTCGAGGGGTCTCCACTACCGATGAAGGCTGCAACAGAAGATACAAATTACCCTAGCTCGACATGCAAGATGCCCAACCAGAATACTGACCATGGAGGAGGTCGATGAGATCCGGCAACGAACAATGAGAGATTTCATTTGAACCCACCAACCCACCCCTCCATCCTTTCTCCTTAGTGTTTTAGTGTTTAGTGTTATTTCTTTGTAGCTTTGTAATTTTCATACCCAAACATGGTATCAGATTCACCAATTGTAAATTTTTGGTCTCATAGGTCATTTTGGCCTCTTGAAGACGTTAATATAACATTTCATTTCTCTCTCTCTCTCTCTCTCTCTCTCTCTCTCTCTCTCTCTCTCTCTCTCACACACACACACACACACACACACAATGTGTGTGTGTGTGTGTGTGTGGGAGAGAGGGAGAGAGAGAAAGAGGGGAAGGGAACATGAGAGGGAGGAGAGTGAAGGAGCATACCTGGCTCTCCTTCCTCTCCTCGTGTGTGTGTGTGTGTGTGGGGGGGGGGGGGGGAGAGAGAGAGAGCTACACGGGTATACCTGTTTCGCTAGAGCGCCGAAACTCAGATATGAGATCTGAGTTTTTGGCGCTTTTGAATTATCTTTTTACCCTCTTGGCGTCGCTATGAGCATTGCTATGCAACAAATAATATAGCGGCG
This sequence comes from Adiantum capillus-veneris, assembly GCF_014529385.1. Classification (NCBI taxonomy): domain Eukaryota; kingdom Viridiplantae; phylum Streptophyta; class Polypodiopsida; order Polypodiales; family Pteridaceae; genus Adiantum; species Adiantum capillus-veneris. The sequence goes on along the minus strand of NC_140938.1, from coordinate 41,539,256 downwards.
CTCATAGCGAGGACGCCGTGGATTTTCAATTTGAGCGTCGCGCTGCTAGCGTCACTAATATGAAGAACCTCTTGTAGTGTCAAACTTTGTGATGAGTGAGTAGAGAGGTTTTGCAATGATCGCGTATATATAAATGAAACTGCGATAATATCCACAATGGCCCATGAAGGCTTGTACCTCTTTAGCTTTTGTTAGTTTTGGAAGAGCAATAATCACTTGTATCTTTTCAAGGTCAATAGAAATGATGTTTTTAAACACAATATATCCAAGAATCTTGCCTTGTCTTACCATGAATACACACTTTTTAGGGTTCAGGTAGATACAATATGTTCTGCAATTCTCGAAGACTTTCTTTAAATGCTCGACATGTTCATTTTGGTGGAGAGAATGCACACAAAGATTATTCATATAAATTTCTAAGAATTATCTTAGATATTCCTTAAATGCATGACTCATGAGCCTTTGGAATATGGCAGGCGCATTGGTTAGACCAAATGGCATCACCCGATATGCAAATATACCCCATTCCATTCTACAGCAAAGGCAATTTTGTGTTGATCCTCCAACTTGATTGTGAGTTGGTTATAGCCTGAAAAGCCATTCAAAAAGCTGTAGGTTTCTAGCAACCCTTTCAATTACATGATCGGTTATGGGTAAATGATAGTTGTCTCTAATCATAGCAGCGCTCATCTATTTGAGATTTATGCACACTCATAATTTATCGTTCTTCTTAGGCACCACAATAATTAGTAACACTCACTTCGTGTGCTCGATCTCATAGATAAACTCTGCCTCTTATTTGTCTATCTCTTCCTTAATTTTATTTTTAAATATTTCATTGTAAGTGTATGTACATTGTCGACGCGGTTTAGCATCGCTCTTTAGGGGAATCATGTGTTGGTAAATACTAGGATCTACGCTTTTAGATCTTTGTAAGACCACACAAACACATCTTTATATTGTTTGAGGGTAGCTATCAACAGTTGTTCCTCTTCCTTGGTAAGATCTGTGGCTATGTAAGCTGGTCTCGGTTCTTCCCTTGGTTTTGCCAAATCAATCTTCTTTGCATTTTCACGTCCATCATACAATACTTTAAATTCCTTAGGCTCTCACATTGGTTGTTCCACCACAATATGTCGGTCTTGTATTGTGTATTTTTTGAAGTGAGAGTGCATCAAATTTTTTGGAGTTAGAGTTATCCTCACTTTCCATTTATGTAGTCCAAACCTCCTTCAATGTTTGTTTTAACTTCTGATATTCAGTTTTTGACATTGGTAGTGGTCTTTTGGTTGTTTTTTTCTTTGTTTCTTTGAGTTTGCCTGAAAACTAGTCAATTTCAAGGGTTTTCGTGTGATTTTGTCTCTAACACAATCAATTGTTCCTACGAGCATGAGATATTGCGTTTTGGTCATTAGTTTTGGCATTGGTTTCTCAACTTTTTTTGTTTTTTCTTAGTTCGTCTCATATGATATTTCTGTTATCTCTGCGTTTTTTGGTTAGAAAACTTATAGAAAACCGGCTCCATTTGTTCCTTTGCATTTTCATTTTTAGAACCACTTAAGAGTTCATCTCTCTCGCATTGTTTCCTAAGTCATCGCTTCTTAAATCATGGTATTCATCCTTGTTATCTTGTGAAAGGTCCCTTATGGAAACTTTGTCCACAGTTTGTTTGCAATCACTTGTTTGTTCTATCTCAATTGTTTCAAAAATGTCTTCGGTCTCATGGATAGTAGATACCATTAGGAGGGTTTGATATCGTAACCATCTTTGTCGCAGAACATAGTATGGTCACCTAGTTTACACAAACATCAACAGTCGCCATTATTTTGTCCCATCCAAAGGGTTCAAACAACTCCTTTGGAAATAGTTCCTTTATGTAATAGTCATCATCTACTGAACGCTCTAAGATGCAATCTTCCTTTCTAAGACACCCGCATTCTGATGCCTCACACATTCAAACATGAGCATCCTTCACTAGCCAAGCAGGCAACTGTGTTCCGTCGTCCCTAGTGATAGCAAAGTCTTCTATTGGAGTTTGATTTACGTCCCTGTAACTATGCTTATTGGTGCTTACCTCGGTTATGTCTCAAAAACCATGTCGACGATGTCACTATTTTGATGTGTAGACATAGGAACCCAAGAATCTAGGGATCCCATCGGTCTCGGTATGGAAAGATATGATCGACTAAATGAGTCTTCCACATGATATTTCAAAGGAATCTCTCTCGTGGTTTCCAATTTTGTGGTTTATGAGACTGTAGGTCTGAGTACGCTATGGGTGACATAGTACTGATGGAGTGGGCCCCCAAAGTACTTATATCCCTCGAGCTCATTACGGCTCACTGCCAAATATTTTTTACCATACTTGTCCAACATGATTATTTGCATATCTATCTCGACCTCAAATGTAAATATGTACAAGTATTTTTGCTCAGTTAACTCCCTGCATTGGGCTCTCCGTTATCACAGTTATATAAGCCCAACATGCGTATGATCAATCTTGACACGTGTAGCCACATTTACTCTTCTAAGCGTGGCATTTGGAATGTCCAGCTTTGGCGGCTTCTCTTCAAGCTCTACGTCAACTTTTTCTTTGGTGTGTGTTAATCCCCACTTGTCCACAATAAAAGGATTAAGCACAATGATATATGTTTCCCTCTTCATCCAAATATTGATTGCCACTATAATCTATAGGCACTACGAGCTTAAGCTCACTAGGCCTCTCTTCAATTTTAATGCAATAATGATCCATATAGTCTTTATAAATTTAAGCACCTTGCTCATTCTCAAACTGATATTGCAAGTGTAAAAGTTTCTCGTTTGGTGCAAGCTGCAATGCTCCCGCTCCCATTTTGGTTTCTTCTTTAAAACTCCCACTTTTGGATCCCTTAGCCATATAGGTGTATGATTTCTTCGAAGAGATATAAGAAGGACTCTCCTCCCAGATTGGCTCTAAGGTCGTTATACTTCCTTGATTGAAACTACCCTCGGTCAAAATATGACTTGATTGGTCTCTATTACTAGGGTTTGTACTTTGATAAAATTTGCCTGACTGTGCAAATATATCAAGAAAACAAAACTTGCAAAACCCTGACATGTTACCTTATATGGTGCATTCAATTCTCCGACCAAAGGCAACTCACTGCAGTCTGATCCACAGAACAACATGTACGAAATTCACTTAGTGTCTATAGCTTTACCGTCGTTGGGTTAGTCAAAATCTATCAGAAGAAAATTTTTGTTGAACTTTTGATACAACTCTTATTTTGCTTGCAATTTTAATAATCCAACTCCAAATTGAATTTTGAAAACACCACAATGCTCACAAGGACTAGTACTAACTCTGATATCAATCTAGGCACTTTCTGTGTCAAGGGTCATGGATCGTGATCCATGTATCCCAGTGCTAGAATTACTTGAAACATAATGCATAGGTTTCTCACAACCGCTTGATAGTTATTAAGTGATTTTTAAATGGTTTAATCCCCTTCAGATCTCCCAAAAGTCACTTTGTCAGCTTGTTTTCTGGGTTTTGGTCTAGATTGCCTATGGTCTTGTTTGAGCCTCTTGTTGATTTTTTTTGCTTCCCTTACTTTTGGACAAAATGTTTGAGTTGACCTCTACTACAAGTTTGTAAGGCTGCACTCCCAAAATTAGCAGGGGCTAATGGATCGCGATCCATGTTCCTCCATGTCTGGACTCCAAACTTGGTCAGATTGTTACTTGAAATCTATGGATTCTACCTATCCATTTATTTTTGGATTTGAAACCCTTTCACCTTACCAAAAGCAAAATTTTGTGGCTACTTGCGATTTTTGACTTACAGCTTATATTTTGGGATTTGGGTCAATTTTTTTGTTGTTTTTTGCTATGATGACCTTAACAAAAGTTGTTCCAAATGGTATCAGCTTCTTACTATCCAAATCTCAGTCTAAGATGCTCCAAAGGGTCATAGAGCACGATCCATATTCCACAGCATCTAGTCACGTAATTTGGTCAGTTGTATGTATAGACCCTGTAGAGGTCAGATTTTCACTTATTTTTTAATTTGGACACCAAAAAGTAAAAAAGACCCAATCTTTATCTATTTCCAAGAGTTTTTGTGTCTTTGCCCAATTTTCTTGATTTGGTTGGGTTTTTGTGTCAATTTTTCCACCAAAAGTGTATATCCTTTGATCTCGAACCACTATGACCCAATGGGATCAGTTTTCGCTCAAAAAGTTATAGGGGGTCATGGATCATGATCCATGTTCCGTGCGAATCTGCATGAAACTTTCCAGATTCACTACCTATGGTTTTGTTATGCCCTTTTTGCACTTATTTGAATTTAGATCAGCTTTGGAGTTATGACCATCAAATTTTCAATTTTTAAGAGTTTATGGTCGTTTTGCCCAAATATGGTTTTTGCACTATTTTCCTCTAATCTTTTTGCCCAACTTGAATGGTACTTACCCTACTCCTAAGTACTGAGATGAAACATAAAACAAAAACAAACAAAACTATACAAACTAAAGTCAAAACGGAAAATGGTTCAACACTCTGAAAGTAACGAGAAATTTGAAGAATGAAAATTTTTTGGCTATCTCACTCACAACCCTCTTACCTCTCAAGAATAGATCTAGCAAGTCCTCGACATCTAGACTCTACCAAGCACTAAACCCATGTCTAGCTGCCTAACTGCTAAACTATAGATGAAGTGGATATCAAAATCAAAGTCTCTAAGTAAAAAAGCTACGACTATGTCACTCAACACCTAATGATCGCTATCCCGACAGCGATGTCGATGTTAGCGGGTCGCCGTGATTGACGTTTATGTTCTGGCACTAACATAATTTCAATACTCAAGGAAGCGACTAGGATGGGGCACACATACTCTTTAAGGATGTCAACCTCAAGAAGTGAACCTACGGAATGACAATATCTCTAGCACATGCAAGTCTATCACTCTAGGATCTGGTAACCTGCCTATGTCCTATGTCACCGCACTCAGCCATCAACCTATTTTGGCACTCAAACGGATTCCAAATGCTACAAAACTTTAGGAGGAGATATAAGACACTTAGGGGCACTAAACTACCAAGTTTTGTCGCAATCCAAGGAGGTACCAAAATCACGATCCATCATTATCAAGGTCGTGAAAACTACAATAGAACATACCAAAAAGGTCTCCCTAGGGTCTAGGAACACTCTCCTATGGTCAAAATATCAAAAAATAGTCATTAACACACTCAAAATAGCAAATTTATCCTACTAACGTGTAGTCACAGATCACATCAGAATTGACAATGAATATACTTGAATGAAAGAGCAAAGGACAAGGAGCATAATGCAAGTTTTGGAATCGAAATGTGATTACCAGAGCTCAATTTATGATGATTACAAGTTGCAAGAGAGTAGCCGCTCTCAGTCGTACGCTTCAAACTCAAAACTTGATAATAATAATGTGTCCTTTTCCCACTTTACAAAATAGACTTTATACCTAGGGCTCTCTTGGCTAGTGGCCAACTTTACAAGACTCAGACTCCATTACAGACTTTACAACTTAGCTTCTCAGAGCTTTCACATCTATAATCAAAGACTATCAAATAATTACAAGGCTGTTCAAAAAAATAATGAAGACATATCAAAATTTTGGGCTCATGGAAGAAGGGGCCGACTCTGTTAAGTATGGAGCCTGATTTACCCTTCTAATTTTCTGTGGTAAAAGCACACATTTGTAAGGCCCCCATTATGAGGAGAAGCCATCGTGCATGAAGGAAAATCACTCACCGGAAACCAAAATTTTCACGGACAAGAATCAGGGGTAACTTTAAAGGCCTCGGGGGCGGAGGCCCCTAAGACTTTTTTTTCGCCAGAATATTCTTTTTCGCCAGAATATTATGGCCGGCCGGCGGCCGATAGTGGTCGGAAAACAACCGGTGAGTTGGCCGGTGGCCGGTAGTCAACGGCCGATGGCCGGTGGTCGGAAGTCAATGGCCGGTGGCCGGTGCCGAATTCAAAAGGGGACTTGTCTTCTCAAAGGCGGCCACACATGGGCGGATTGGAGGGTCCGATTTGGACTTATTCGCACAAGGGCGGCTACACATGGCTGTCTCTCATAAGAGAGGGCAGCCCTTTTGGCCTATAAAAGGAGGCCATTTCTACACACATTTCATAGTGTGAAGTTGATGCAACAAGGTGAGTGTGAGGTGGTGAGAGTGAAGCAAGGCGGGAGCTCCATTAAGGGTATAATCCCTTTGTAAACTACTTCTTGTTTTGAAGTACTAAAGCCATTGAGTGGCTGCTTTCCCGTGGACGTAGCCCACATTGGGTGAACCACGTATATCGTGTGTACTCTATCTCTCTCTCTCTCTCTCTCTACTCTATAATCTCGTGTATATAAATCTGTCTCTCTCCATTAAGTAATCTACTCAATTATCTATTTAGCTACGTCTTATTTCCTAACAACTGGTATCAGAGCAAGGTTTGCTCGTAGCTAAATTATCTCAAGGAAAGGATTCCTTGAATTGAGTGGGAGTTATGGCGGAGGAAGGGAAGCTCAAGATTGAGAAGTTCAACGGCAAAAACTACCAACATTGGAAGATGCAGATTGAAGACTATCTCTACCAGAAGGACCTCTATTTTCCACTAGGTGGTCTTGTGAAGAAGCCCGCAACAATGGGAGATGAAGCATCGATTGTCCTTGATCGAAAGGCACTGGGAACAATCCGGTTAAGCTTGGCGTCAACGGTGGCCTTCAATGTTTCGGAGATGAAGACCACGGAGGACTTGATGAAGTCACTTGACGACTTCTACGAGAAACCATCCGCATCCAATAAGGTATTTCTTATGAAGCGTTTGTTCAATCTAAAGATGGCAGAGAATGGTTCAGTTGCAGAACACCTAAATGACTTTAACACAAACATAAGTCAACTTCGATCAGTGAAAATCAATTTCGATGACGAAGTGCGAGCTCTCCTTATACTATCATCTCTACCGGATGGTTGGGACAGCCTTGTGATGGCTGTAAGTAATTCTATCTCTAGCACAAATACTCTTAAGTTTGATGATGTTGTGGGTGTTCTCCTAAGCGAGGAAATGCGAAGGAGAAGCACAGGAGAATCATCAAGTGTTGCACTATCAGTGGAAACAAGAGGAAGGCTTAAGGAGAGGTTCAAAAACCAAAAGGGTCGTGATCGCTCAAGGCGGAGCAAGTCACGCACAAAGTCAGTTCTTGAATGTTGAAACTGCGGCAAGAAGGGCCACGTCAAGAAGGATTGCTGGTCCAAGAAGAAAAAGGAGACAGAGTCTCAAGATAACAAGCCAACATCGAAGGCCAATGTGGCAGTTAAAGTAGAGTTAGATGCTCTAATTCTCTCATTAGACAATGTGTCTAATTCCTGGATAGTAGATTCCGGGGCTTCATTCCATGCAACACCACACAAGCAACATTTCCAAGACTACACCAAAGGTAATTTTAGGTATGTATACTTGGGAGATGATGAAGCTTGTGAGATTGTCGACAAAGGTACAGTTTTTGTCAAAACTGCTAACGGAAATGAATGGAAGCTTAAAGATGTTAGGCATGTTCCTTCTCTTCGCAAAAATTTGATCTCTACAGGACAATTGGACGATGAAGGTCACAACATTGCATTCGGAAACAAACGGTGGAAGATCTCAAAGGGATCTTTGGTGGTTGCCAAGGGAGAAAAAGTCGGTACACTTTACTTGTGTACTGTTGGCACGCAACCTTCAGCTTGTGCAGCAACTACAAAAGTTGACAGTGCGGTGTGGCACTATCGACTTGGGCATATGAGTGCCAAAGGAATGCAAATCCTTCAAACAAAGAAGCTTCTACCAGGTTTGAAAGAAGTGGACTTAGAGTTCTGTAAAGATTGTGTTTATGGTAAACAAAAGAGGGTAAAATTTCAAAAATCAGGAAATGAAAGAAAAAATAAAAAACTTGAGTTGGTTCATTCTGATGTTTGGGGTCCTGCAAGTACACCATCACTTGGTGGCTCATTGTACTATGTAACATTCATAGACGATGCGACTAGAAAAACATGGGTTTATGTCATGAAGAATAAATCCGATGTATTTTCCATATTTCAAAGGTGGAAAGCCTTTGTGGAGAATGAAACAGGTACCAAGGTTAAATGCCTCCGATCCGACAATGGAGGTGAATATTGCAGCCAAACTTTTGAAAGCTTTTGTGCTAGCAATGGCATTCGGAGGCAAAGGACAACCCCAAGGACACCTCAACAAAATGGGATTTTGGAAAGGATGAACAGGACAATCATGGAACGAGCACGAAGCATGCGGCTACATGCAGGCCTACCGCTTGAGCTTTGGGCGGAAGCTGTAAGTACATATGTGTACTTAATCAATCGGTCACCCTCAACGGCATTGGATGGGGGAGTTCCAGAAGAGGCATGGACATGTAAACCGGTGAATTATGCATTTCTCAAAGTGTTTGGGTGTGAGGATTTCATGCACATAGATAGAAGCCTAAGATCAAAGTTAGATGCAAAGTCCAAAAAGTGTTTCTTCATTGGCTATGGAGAAGGAGACTTTGGGTATCGCCTATGGAATCCTGAAGATGGTAAAATCTTAAGGAGTAGGGATGTAATTTTTAACGAACAAAATATGTACAAAGATTACTTGGAAAGAAAACAAACAAAAGAAACAGGTGATGAGTACATGGAGCTTGAGTACGGTGAAGACTCAAGGACTGCAAACGGTGACAATGTGCAACAACGTCAACCAAATGAGGAGCCTCAACCTATTCCCCGAAGATCTACAAGAGCAAGTAGACCTCCAGAAAGGTTTGTTCCTTCCTTCAACCATCTCTTGATCTCAGATTCTGGAGAGCCGGAATCATATGAAGAAGTTATGCAACATGAATCCAAAGAAGAATGGACGAAGAGCATGCAAGTGGAGATGGACTCACTACATCGCAACCAAACATGGGAGTTGGTTGAGTTGCCTAAAGGTAAGCGGGCACTTCAAAACAAATGGGTGTACAAGCTAAAGGAAGAAGAAGGTGGGAAGAAAAGGTACAAGTCTATGCTTGTGGTAAAAGGTTTTTCTCAAAAGAAAGGTATTGACTTCAATGAAATATTTTCTCCTGTTGTAAAAATGAACTCAATTAGGCTTGTCTTAAGCCTTGTGGCTGCTCATGATCTAAATCTCGAGCAAATGGATGTAAATACGGCATTCCCTCACGGTGACTTAGAGGAGGAAATCTACATGCTTCAACCAAAGGGGTATGAAGTAAAAGGTAAGGAGAAAATGGTTTGCAGATTAAAGAAGAGCTTGTATGGTTTAAAGCAAGCATCAAGACAATGGTACTTGAAGTTTGATCGATGGATGTTGGATCATGGATTCACAAGATGCAAGTCGGATCACTGCATCTACACGGAGAATTTGGGAGATGGAAAATTCATCATCCTAATGTTGTATGTTGATGACATGTTGATTGCAAGTGCTAACATGCAGGACATCAAAGACCTAAAAGAGGAGTTCTCCAAATCTTTTTCAATGAAAGATTTAGGTGTTGCAAAGAGGATACTTGGTATGAAAATATCAAGGGACAGGACGAAGAAGACAATAAAGCTATCTCAAGAAGATTACATCAAGAAGGTACTAGAAAGGTTTGCAATGCAAAATGCAAAACCAGTTTCTACACCTTCGGCTGGTCATTTTAAACTAACAAAGGATATGTGTCCAAAGACACAAGAGGAGATAGCCTATATGTCTAAAGTTCCATATGCTGCAGCGGTAGGTTCTCTAATGTATGCTATGGTCTGGACAAGGCCAGACATTGCACATGCAGTGGGAGTTGTGAGTAGGTTCATGGACAACCCAGGTAAAGAGCATTGGAAAGCTGTGAAGTGGATACTTAGGTATCTAAAAGGGACAACAACAAATGCTTTGTATTTTGGAGGAACTGATATTTTTCTAGAAGGGTATGCTGATGCAGATATGGCAGGTGACAAAGATACTCGAAGGAGCACTACTGGCTATGTGTTCACGGTTGGAGGCACAGCAGTAAGCTGGGCTTCAAAGCTGCAGAAAGTGGTTTCACTTTCTACCACGGAAGCAGAGTATGTAGCAATGACAGAGGCAAGCAAAGAAATTCTGTGGCTTCACAGATTCTTAGAAGAGCTTGGATTCAAACAAGACAATTGTGTCTTGTACAGTGATAGCCAAAGCGCTATCCATCTTGCGAAGAACTTAGCCTTTCATTCAAGGACAAAGCACATTGAGGTAAGATATCACTTCATACGCACTCTTTTGGAAGAGGGACAACTAAAGCTAGGAAAGGTGCATACAAGTGAAAATCCTGCAGACATGTTTACAAAGGTGGTCAACAAGGAGAAGTTGAGCTTTTGCTCATCTTCAATCGGCATTCAAGGATAAGAAGCCAGAATGGAAAGCAGTCACAGGTTTGGTTTGGAGATCAGTCTCCAAGTGGGAGATTGTTAAGTATGGAGCCTGATTTATCCTTCTAATTTTCTGTGGTAAAAGCACACATTTGTAAGGCCCCCATTATGAGGAGAAGCCATCGTGCGTGAAGGAAAATCACTCACCGGAAACCTAAATTTTCATGGACAAGAATCAAGGGCAACTTTAAAGGCCTCGGGGGCGGAGGCCCCTGAGACTTTTTTTTCGCCGGAATATTCTTTTTCACCAGAATATTATGGCCGGCCGGCGGCCGATAGTGGTCGGAAAACAACCGGTGAGTTGGCCGGTGGCCGGTAGTCAACGGCCGATGGCCGGTGGTCGGAAGTCAATGGCCGGTGGCCGGTGGCCGACTTCAAAAGGGGACTTGTCTTCTCAAAGGCGGCCACACATGGGCGGATTGGAGGGTCCGATTTGGACTTATTCGCACAAGGGCGGCTACACATGGCTGTCTCTCATAAGAGAGGGCAGCCCTTTTGGCCTATAAAAGGAGGCCATTTCTACACACATTTCATAGTGTGAAGTTGATGCAACAAGGTGAGTGTGAGGTGGTGAGAGTGAAGCAAGGCGGGAGCTCCATTAAGGGTATAATCCCTTTGTAAACTACTTCTTGTTTTGAAGTACTAAAGCCATTGAGTGGCTGCTTTCCCGTGGACGTAGCCCACATTGGGTGAACCATGTATATCGTGTGTACTCTCTCTCTCTCTCTCTCTCTCTCTCTCTCTCTCTCTCTCTCTCTCTCTCTCTCTCTCTCTCGCTCTACTCTAAAATCTCGTGTATATAAATCTGTCTCTCTCCATTAAGTAATCTACTCAATTATCTATTTAGCTACGTCTTATTTCCTAACAGACTCGAAGGACGCTCGTCTGGCTTTCTTCCAACACATAGATTGAGTAGTTTTGATTTTGTGTAATCCAAATTTTTGCTTTTGAAAATAATGGGTCGGACCTCTTGAAAGCGAACCGCACCTATAGCAAATTTTCTAGCATCTGTATCAACCATAAATGATTTATTGGGATCCACATTAAACAAGATAGACGTAGTAGCTATGCCCAGTGGTTGGTTCAGTCAAGTCTCACTCTCTCCTGTATTCTCCCCCTCATTGTTCGCTTTCGCATCATCAAATTTGACACTTTCTTCATTTTAGAAACACTAGAAGATTGTATAGAAACACTAGAAGACTATACAAAAACATTGAAAGATTGTACATAAGGTTGACAACAAACCATGTCAAACTCACATGACTCTCTTTTTACAAGCTTTTGAAGTTCCAAAGAACATCAAAGGAGAGCTAGGCACATCATGTTCACCTTGAATAACATAGGTCTTACATTACTTTTCAAATTCTAGTGAGTTTTGTTGATTACTCCTTTTCAAAAAAAAGTCCCAACCCCCATAACCACTCTCTTCCCAAGACCAAATCAGCACAATCCATATTCATAATCTGGAAGTCAAGGGTATCTTTATAGTCTTGAATTTCTGCTTCCAAATTGGATACCGAAGTATCCCATATATTTTTATCTTCTCCCTGAATATAAGAGAGACTACACACTGGTGCATGCTAGATTGTTGGGAAATTTTTAATTTTCTTGACGAGAACATAATTTTTGAAGTTATGAGTGGCACAATCATCAATCATAACTCTCACTCTTTTCCCTTTAAAAAATCTATGCATTCTAACTAAGCCATGTGGTCTAAAAGTGGAACTCCATATATTATATGAATACAATTATGAGTGCTATCAACATGCAAAACTTCTATTGTTCTATAATGTTCATTTTCAGTCTAAGAGAGGGTTTGAATAACATGGATTTGCTTATCTTTATCTTTATCTCCATCCCCTTTCTTTTTGTTCTCAGGAAAATCCATGTAGGGTGCTTTGGAGATACACATGTGAAACAAAGGTTTTCTTTTTTGTTCTCTCAAAGTCTTCTTCACTAAGCTTAGGCCCCTTGATCTTCCTTTTTCTTAAAAGGTGTTTTTTTGTCCTTTGATAATGAAAATTTCCCTTATTCCTTCAAAAATGGATGTGGAATTTGAGTTTCCTTACCTTTGGGCTCACCAGAAGTGGGGTTTGAAGTGCTTCCTAAGTGTGTGTGATCTTCATAGATTTGTAAAAATTTAATTGCATCTTCTAAAGTCTTAGGAGAACTCCTTTTACTTCTTGTTTGAAATATCTATCCAACCCCTTGAGGAAACCTCTTGTCTTAAGAAAGTCGTCGATACCCTAGAGTTCAAAGATGATTTCACGGTAAGTAGTGGCCAAATTGAGCCCAATCTTCTAGAATTTTACTCATTTTTTTGAAGCTCATTCACCATTTATAAGCTTTGGGGCCTAAGGTGAGACTTACCTTGAGCACTTGGTACTATGGAGGAGTCTTTTTATGCCTATAGAACTCTTGCCATTTCTAGAGGAAAGTGTAAATAGAGTCTTTATTTTTATCTTTTTCCTTACCGCTAAACTAGAGCGATTTCATATCTTTAAGAAAACAATTTTCTCTATTCCTAGTAGCATGGTCTTGAGAAGGCATATTCTATTCTTTGGGCATTACCTCGACATCCTTTGGATGTAGACATAGTGTCCTAGCAGCATGAGTCTTGAGAAGGGATATTCTGTTCTTTGGGCATTACCTCGACATCCTTGGATGTAGACAAAGTGTCCAACATTACCAACTCTTGAATTACTTTTCCCTTCTCAATCAATTAAGTCTCAATTGTGCTTTCTTAACATCTGATGCACTAAGGAAGGTTTGCATTTGAATTTTAGAGTGCACACCCTATTTGTTAAATGTTCATGCTGCTCACGAGAGACAACATCCCATTCTTTTTCATTTTTCCTAGTCCTAATCTTTGTCATATGGAGATTTTATTTATTTGTTATGGTGTGAGGAAGGAGGTTTCCATTTGCCCTCTCCGTTTTGGGTTTATTTCAAACTCATTGAAACTTTAAAAAATAACTTAAATCCTATGCTATCAATATGCACAAAATGTACAAAACTTCCCTAATATTACTGCAAAGGGATGAGTTTGTAAGACAATTGAAGATACCTGCTATGAATGCCTCATCATTGATACTTTGCTAGCCTCTAATGGTTGACAAAGACCATTCTTGATGCCTTTTCATCGATAGTTTACTTGATTACTTTACATCCATTTTTGGCTTCTTTTCTTCTGCTCTTGAAACACCTTTATTCTTGTTGGCTACTATGAAGTCCTTTTGCTATTAACCTGGCAATTGAGCTCATTTGCCCCACATGGTGTGAACAAGAGGTGTAATAGGCAATCAAATTGATTTATTGGCATGTGGAAGGCCATAGGGTTGAGTGTGGAAGATTGTTGCAGCACCCAACCTGTTGGATCTTTTTGTGGGATGGTCGCCACATGTCTGGGTTAGTAAAGGCTCATTTCCAACCTTTACTGAGTCCTTTTTGCCCTGCTCCTTGCAAAGGAGGTGGCACACGCAGGTCTTTTCACATGGCTATCATCTTGCGGACGGCTATGTTTAAGGCTTATGGTGGCCACCGTTTGGGTTCCATTGTCTGCAGGCATTGATCCTCTTCAAGATCATTTGGATCATAGTTCTGTTGTGAGTGGCTGCATTGAACGGCGGCCTTGTGTAGTCTCAAGCTTTATCTTTGTGCTGTGAGCTCTGGTTTGTCCTATGATAAGAGTCTTATCGTGCGGCGAGTGAGATTTTTCGAGCGAAGGAAAATCCGAGTAAATGAATAAAGAAACCAAATGGGCTTTGTTAAGAACGATGAATGAAGATCCTACTTGAAGCTCTAAGTGATAGCAATAACATTGTTCAAGATGAGAATCTTTTCTTGAATCCCTAAGTAATCGTAGCAATAGCATTGTTCAAAATTAGACTCTAGATTCTTTTGTGCAGTTGAGGCTTGATGTCGAGCAATGACAAACCAAAGCTAGTAGCAAAGCTATTAAAAACCATGCAATGATCCACAACTACATTCAACACCCTAATTTTAATTTTAGCTTTTAATTTTAAGGAGCGATCTAATGCAAGTCAACAATGCTCATACATCTACAAAGTTTCTAAACTAAACTATACTAAGAGACAATTGCCATATCTTATACCCAAAAAAGAGATATTTCTTTAGAGTTTTAAGGTAACAAGTGGAATATAGAGAACAACATGTCGTGCCTCTACACTCTAATAACAACAAGAAATGCTATGGTTCTATCTCGTGACTATGAAGAGTCACACTCGTCATCAATAAAGACATTGCACCTCTGACACTTCTTGTGGGTGTCAAAATTGTATCATATATTAGCAACCATGGTTTTTGCAATCCCCTCAGCATAAACTAGAAACACACTTCCATACAAAAAGAAAAAAATAAGTCTCACAATCCACATGTAAGCAATATAGAACCTACATCATAGAAAATAAGAAATCTCAAATTGTTGTTTGAATCATTATCCATAATTTCCAAATACCGAACAATGATACCAAAAAGTGACAAAATAGTATAAAAGTATGATGGAAACATAAAATAGGGGGGGAAATGAAGTGTAAGGTGGAATCTCACTACTCATCAAAGGGGTTGACACGTGAAGGCATGTCACCTACATCATCAACCTCAAGAGAGGTGGAGGCCCCCCTCTCTACTTCGCTTTTTAGGGTGAAGTAATGGTTGCACATAATCTGAAATCAAAGTGTCATCACTTTTGACTGCTGCACAAACCCGCCATGTGCCTAAGCATGCTGCCAATACGGGCGTTGTACCACATCCCAACTCCAAATAAAGACCTCCATGCCTACAAAGAAGCTCCACAAAACATGCAATAAAAGAGTGACTTTGTTGCAAGCCACCACGCCATGGCTCCCCTGATGATGATCTCGCTAGAGAAGACTTGAAGATGGTGCATCATGTAAGAATCCAAAGGCTGCATGCCAAGTCAATTGAATAGTGGGTTGCTCTTAACCACAAAGCAAGGTGGTTGCATGCCAACCCTATGCACCATAAGTAAGAGAGAACAATGACACTACACCACCACATAGACAATTAGAGGGAAATCACAATAATAATAACACACCAAAATGAGACACAAACAAGTTAATATGTAGAAGAGCATTATCTTAATCTGACCACCAAAGCTATTACCATAACCATAAGCTCCATGATGGAGGATTACAATGTGACGATGAATAGCCATCTCTAATGCACGACAAAATCTCTCAATCCAACCAATGGTATCTCCTACAAGAGTTTTCAAAAGTCACAATAGAAAACACACAACAAAAATAAACAAGTATTGTATAAAATTATGATTAAAGCACAAACCTGCCATAGAGACCATGATCAACAACCACCCAGAGTCTCACAAAGTCAAATATGCAAGTTGCATGCCTGCACGAACTTGATCCTCGCTACAAATATCCCAAAGGGGCATAATAGGGGAGGCTAAGTGGGAACCACCAAAGGGAAGATCCAAAAAAATAAAATCAGCAGCCCATGTGACTGTTCTCGCACCATGCACGCACAAGGTCCCATTGAAGCGTGCACATCCCATGTGCTCATGAACACGAATCCATGCCGGATGTCGAACACCGGCCTTAAAATCAGCAGCAATGGCTATGTAGTCCCCAGAAATGGCCATGCATCGTGAATTAGACAATTGAGGACAGAGAAGACAAGGGAATATCAATGATGTAGACAAAAGAAATGGTTTTCTTTGCAAAACAATCTCCCCAAGAGGTACTATGATACAAGAGGCTAAACAAAGTGACTTAACTCCAATAAATGAACAAAACAAATGACTGGATTGCAAGTGAAAGCTCACCATGATCTCGCTTCATGTTTTCATCCACCCTAGTCTCAACAATCACCTCCTTTCCCTTGTGAGAAGTATTTGTAGCTTAGAAAAATCAAAAAAACACAATATTACCAGTATGTAAAACAAATAATTTAAGGAAAAAGAGAGTTTAAATCTCTTCGACAAATTATGTTTGAGACTGTTTTGAGTAACCATTTACCCGATATCACCTCATCCATTCTAGGAGGGAGAGGCACATCAACGGATGTGCCACCAACTCTCATAGTATCGTGAAGCTCTCTCTCTCTCGCCAATACATGCCCGGAAGCCATGTCTATCCACCATGGACATGTCTCCATCTCCCAAGTAGTGAGCTTATGCATGGAAGGGGAGTACATGCATTCTTTCCCAGTAGATAGTTTTGCCCATTGCTTAGCCAAGAATGGAATCCCTGGAAGAAAGCCTTTTCCAACCAAGGATAATAGAAATCTAAAACAAAATAACAAAATAACATCACTACAAAATTCGTAATTATGAAAAGATTGAAATAAAAGTATGATGAGCTTGAACTATAGGCTAACTATTGAGATGCCATGTGTACAGTGTCCACTTTCTTGATAGCTTGCTTGTCAACATCTTTTGTCTTAGCTTCAAGAGAGGTTTCCAAAGGATAAAGATAGGGTCGTGCTTCAAACTTGAGCTCCTCAAAGAAAGAGGCAAGAGAGCAATCATGAGGCAACAAAATACCACTAGCAATGTTGCTTAAGTCCTCCACAAACTTTGTGGCCCTATAAAAAATCCTTTGTAGCCCTCTCTACGAATCCAACTATATAACAAGGAAGATGATAAAAAACTAGCAACTCTACAATGAAGATTCTTGAAAGTCAAAAGAAACCTTACGTACATGCGATACACATTATCTCCTTTCTTTAAACCATAAGATGCGCTAGTTGCGTCAAGCAAGGAAACCCATAACAATTTTCTCAAGACAGGAGCATCATGCATAGCAATCAAGTTCATTTTCTCAAGCGTAGCCCAACTATCAGGACCCCATTTGAGTGCAAGAACTCGGACCATCCAATCCGGTCCAAGATTCGGATCAACAATATTTAGCAACTGCAGTTTTTGAGCAACGAATAAAAAACCAAGTTTGAACAGCTATTACACTATGTGCAAAACACCCAAACAAAAATTATTCAACCACCTTCCCAACGTGCTCTCCATATTTGAGTGCTAAATCATTCAATATCTTCTCCTCCTCTTTATAAGTTCTTCCTTTGCCATTGTGTGCCTAGCTTGCTCTATTCTTTGGCTCAATTCCTTGGACATTTGAACCTTCAACACATACTTAAAAATAAATAATTTGCAAAAAAACAAGCATATACTCTTTGGTTCAATTACTTGGATATTTTATCCTTCAACGCACAATTTAAAATATATAATTTTCACAAGAAGCAGACATGAGATCATTCCAAAAAAGCAAGCCAAAGACACTTACATCGTATAAGAGCTTTTTCAAGTATCGACAAGTAAGTGGATACCAAGGCTCCACACCCTTTGAGTATTTCTTATGGACTGTAGCAATCAGCATTTGTTCTTTTTCTGGTAGCCCCGTTACATAGGCTTCATGAGTCTGTTGCACAAATGTGGGAGTAGTTGACAAGCTCATCCCTAAGATGGGTGACTACAAGAGCATGTGTGTTCATGCTATTCCAAGGTCATATACAATACATACAAAATCAGAAACATAACATAGGCATTTTCTGCTAAAACATATAGAAAGTCATGAAACTTACAAATTCATTCTCTGCAAGCTACTAAGCAGAGCTATCTCTGGCACTCGAGTAAGATCAATAATTGTACAGAGCACACTACAATGTTTCTCTCGATCAGTGGAGAATCTCTCTTTAATAGCAACATTCCAAGCGACCATTCTATGATTACGCTCCCAAACGTAGAACATTTTATTAGAGAGAACTTGAAGATTTGGTCTCTAGAAAGCTCAATTTCAAACTCTTTATGTATATCAGCCCATATTGGGTCCCATGAAGTAAGAAGGTCCTCTCCAAAATAGATAAGCATAGACAGAAAAGCATACTCAACTACTATTTATGGGAACAACAAAAAACACCGTAGAAACAGACAGTAGGAAAGATCAAAGCAGAGAAATGAAATACCTGTCACATAAGCTTCCTCCTTCTTGAAATTCCAGATTGAAACAATAAAAGCTCATTTTTCTTGCATGTAGCCCTCCTTTGCAAAAGCAGATTTCAATCCACCAACATCATCTCTTAAGCCGCTCACCCTTGCATAGGGGATCAATCAACATAAAGGAATTGGTGGACAATCAAAACAACTAAACATGCGAGTACATTGAAGAATATCTTGTCCTCTATGCATGTAAATCTTGTGCTCATCCCCTGTCTCAGTATCTACTGCTACTTCATCTCTTACGACATAAGGCACTATTTTGTAAGCATGCCTCTTGTGGGGCAAGAGATTCATCAACCTTATTTATGGAGCCAAGCCCCAAGTCTGATTTTGCATCTCCTCCTCCTGTGTCTCCAAACCTTTTGTCATATCTGTGACAGAGACTGCACTTATTTGATCACTGCTCTCTAAGATATTGGAAGCTTGAGTTGTAGAAAATCGTCTCCCTCTACGACGTCATCCACGAATTGAAGGACTTGAAAAACACAGCCAAGACCAATTTATTTACTTCACTAAAATTGCATCTAGGCGTCCATGCCAACGTGGATGCCTAGAGGCAATTCAAAAAATCAAAAGTTTATCTTACTGATCTCCACCTAAGCATCCACGCCGGCCAATTATAAAATTTAAAAATATGAAAAAAGCATGACCAATTATAAAATTTTATCTTGAGAAATTCCTTCTAGACATCCATGTTGGTGTAAATGGCTTGAGGGAGCTTACTGAGTTTCATAAAGCGTGACTAAAATCACTACAAAAGAGAAAATGATGTGTCTTGGATTTGCAAGTGTCACGATGTGCTTAATTTTCCATGACATTGCCTCTAAATTGCCTATCAACCTCAGCAACTTTGCCTCTGACCAAAGAGTTAAGAAACTAATACAGGGATCCTCATGCCATTCAAAGCAAAGATTGTCACAAACTATTACAGCCCAAAAGGAAATTTCAACAAATCATGTTCAGGTAGCAAATTGATAAACTCAAATTAAAAAGACAACTAAAAAGCAGCTAGTATCAAACGCATACAATTGTACCTTAGTGTCATATATGCACAGACCATAGAGTCTATACTGCAAGCACACAAGGTAGCCCTACTTTCAATCACAAACCAGACACCAAGAATCTAGAACCGGTAGTGACCATCATCCTCACTATAGAATCCATTAGTGATTTGCTCTCATTCTCCAAGATGAACTGATACTAAATTCTCCAGCTTCCTTTGGATAGAAAACCACTTTTGCTTGTACGAATGGGGTCATCGGAAACACAATTTTACTAGGGTTTTGATACCGAGTCATAAATCACCACCCATCCCCATAAAGATGTAACATCTATGCAATCTACACATGTAGGTAAATATGCTTGTATAGTGTTTTCCTTTAAAATACTAGCCTCCTGGAAACTAGTCCCCCTCTACATTTTGAGATTTGACAAACTACACAAACTCGGAGGAAAATGTTTAATGCTTGAAAACATAGTAAACAAAATTTCAGCCTAGCACAAAAATTAAGCTATCCTTCAGAATTGTGGAGCACCATCACGCAGTAACCTCCACTCCAAAACAAATACAGTTTCTCCTTTACAACAGTCTAAACCTATAATATAATATCTACACAACCCTATAATATAATTTTATCTTGAGAAATTCCTTCTAGCCATCCACGCCGACGTGGATGGCTACAGATAGTTTTAAGAGAAGCTATGCAACTCTGAAAATCTCCAGAGAGAGCCTATATATAGATAGATTCTCATATTCAAAATTCCTTCTAGCCATCCACGCTGGCGTGGATGGCTACAGATAGTTTTAAGAGAAGCTATGCAACACTAAAAATCTCCAGAGAGAGCTTATATATAGATAGATTCTCATATTCAAAATTCCTTCTAGCTGGCGTGGATGGCTACAGATAGTTCTTAAAGAAGCTATGAAACTCTGCAAATCTCCAACGAAACTCTGAACTGTAATCTTAAACATTGAAAAAAAAACTACCTGTAGCCATCCACGCCGGCGTGGATGGCTACTGTAGTTTAGAAAGCCTTACAAAAGGTTTCTAAGGTTTTTGTATTCTTTAAAAAGGTCAATGATTTAAATTAAAACCAACAACTTTACAAAAAGTTATCTTAAACATTAAAAAAAAACTACTTGTAGCCATCCACGCCGGTGTGGATAGCTACAGGTAGTTTACAAAGGTACCTGGCAGGAGGTTTTTGGGCCGAGGAAGATTCCCTTCTCCCCATGGTGGAGGCAATTTCAAATCTCCAAACTTGGTTTGATTTGCGCTTAGAAAATGTTGAGGGCGTAAGAGAGATTAACGAAGATTGAAATTAATTAACGCATGCTGAGAGAGATTAGCTCTTAACACAAAGGGTCTCATATGGTGCCAGTGTATGTATGAAGCGCAAGGAGACTGCAAGCAAGAAGCGCAAGCCTCATACGGGTGTGAGTGGATGTAGCGCAAGCAAGGAGCACCAGTGTAAGAAGCACAAGAAAGGAGCGCAAGAGATAAGCAGACATTCGCAGGCAAGGAGATGCACAAGAGAAAGACTGAGTGGCGCAGGAAAAAAAAAGCAGATGGGCCTCACCCTTTCACGCTATAGATGGCCTCACCCTCACATAAAAATTTTAAGGGTGTTTACACATCAAGGTGGTGGCGCAATTTTTGGCATGGACATTAGCGAGTTAGCGTCTTAAGTGTTCTATGAAAATTAGTCAAAATACATTGAGCCTCATAAGCATGGAGAAGCACAAGAACACCATAGCTATTTTCTTCTATACAAGTGTACTCCAAAAGGCGATTGGGAGGCGCTCAACAGTGTGTAAACACCCTTAAATTCGGTTGAAGAGGGTATTTGGGATTTGTGCATGGGATATTGAAGAGGGTAGGTGAAATTCGGTTGTCATTACTATGCACGATTGACTAAAATTGTAAAACTCAAAGAAGGCTCGTTTTTTTAGTGTTTTTAAAACTAAAAGCAGACTCATTTTTTAAATACTTTATATTTCATGTTGTAAATATATTATATAGTGAATTATTATTTTTATTATAATGTATTTTATAAAGCAATGATTGTCGTTCCTAGGAACACGAACGTGCAATCCTCCTGGCAGCTTGTGGTTATGAATAAAGTTTTAAGCATATCATTCTATTCTATTTACACCCGCTATATCACCCAGAACCATGCCACTGGTTTTTAATATTTCTTACCTTCTACTCAACACACTATTAACCCATGGGGAGATGCATTATAGTTTTTGGTCCAGGGCGTGGACAGAAGCTAGTGCTTATGTTTGATACCATAATTTATTCTTTAACAGTTGCTTCTTTGCAAGAACATTTTGAGCTTCGTGATACTAGTTTCTGTCTTCGTTCACTAACATTGGACCGCAAGTCAAGGTAGAAGCTACTATATTATCAGATGGTGAGCAAACTTTTATGCTTGATCATGAGCAACACCAGTTCTACAAGGTGGATATGAGAAGTGGGGATCAGATTGATGTTGGCATTGGCAGAGTTTCTCAAGACAAAAAAGACAAGTAAGTACCTCTCTCAGAGATCAACGCGAGTGTGATTGACATGATTAAGTGCATGCCATTGCAAAGCAATTTATATATTGCACTCCATCAAGCAAAGAAAGTGGTCTCTATTGATGAGCTCCCAACTCATTATGATGGGTATATTGCTTTTGAATTACCACCAACTAGTCATTCTTCAGGTATGCATGATATGGAGCAAAGACATGATAATCACATGTGGACATAGTATGTCAATTGTAGCAGTGATAGTTTTAATGGCGTTGTCAGATTTAGTAGATGCTTTGGGCATTTGTGCTGCATCAACATTGATTGTCCATTTTATTTGCGCTAAGACTCAATGTCGAGGTCGGCTTGTTAAATCTAGTCCTAAAGGATTGATCTCTTCTCAATATGGCACAATGGTATGCACTCATTGTGGACAAACTCTTGAGTGTGCCTCTACATGTCCTGCATTTATTTACTATTGTTTGCCTAGAGATAAGCATAATTGTACTAGGTGTGCTTTGCATCTTGGAGAACATAATCATCCATGTGCAAAAGGAAGGAGTCGGATTGTTGAAAGTCACATAGATGAAATGTTGCTTGATCGTGCAAGTCAAGACCCTTTGGTGACTGCAAAACAATTAGCGGGCTATGATTGAAGATTTGGAATCTGCTGAATTCCTTGACAATAAGACTCCCTTGTCAAATAAAAGGAGAGTGGAACGAAGTTTGGAGTCTGCAAAAAGATCAAAGGATATCACTTCAAAGGGTATTGAGGTAGTGCTTGACTTAAAAAGCAAGTTCAGATATCCTTTTATCCATAGTATCCTTTTTCCATGCCAATTTGGGTGATAAGGTACAACCTCGTGTATTTAAAATGTCAATTAAGGGACCGGGCAGTGGAGTTGATTTGGTGAATCGGATGCACCCTGGAGGTAATTTAGAGCAAATGTGGGTGCACTTTGATCATGTTCACCGTGTTCAAGGATGGCCGACTATGTCAATGCATGTCTATGACCCTTACGTACGAGAGTTGCTCACCATTGCAACTGCTGAGTTTAACGTGGAAAATAAATATGCTCATATTGAATTTTGGAAGATGGTGAACAATGTGGTTAAGAAACAGAGTTTTGATAAGCCATAGTTCAGGGGATTTATGGCAGATGAAGCAAGTGCCAATTGGATTGTTGTGCGTACTGTTTATTTTGGAGGAGCAAAGAAGTCTATTCCAAACAAAGAGAGATCATGTTTGTTTCATTGGGAGCAACGTATGGTTCAACATACTATCAAGTGCATCCGTCCCGCATTTCAAGAGGAGCACAAGATTTTGTGCCGCAAGTGGAGAATTGCACCTACAGAGAATGCGGTTGAGCATTATAAGGGAGAGCTTAGAAGATTCTAGAAAACAAGAATGGCCATTGAAGGAGAGATTGCTTCATTGGAGACATGGTTGGATTGGTGGGATGTACGAGTGCCTCATTTGGGGGAAAGATTTGTATCACAAGATACTGCAGGTGTCTTTGTCCCTA
Source organism: Adiantum capillus-veneris (assembly GCF_014529385.1). Taxonomy (NCBI): domain Eukaryota; kingdom Viridiplantae; phylum Streptophyta; class Polypodiopsida; order Polypodiales; family Pteridaceae; genus Adiantum; species Adiantum capillus-veneris. Next base: position 41,515,781 of record NC_140938.1, on the reverse strand, counting down.
ACACAAACTTGTCTGAGTCAAAACATGCTAGTATGTGTGCCTCTGTTGGTTATAAGGATCACATAAGTTTGTATGAGGCAGCATGTGCAGATATGGCTTTAGTTGTGCTTCAAAGTGTGAAATATAATGCCTATTTGAAAGGTGTTGGGACCTCCACCAGTCCCGGCTTTAAAGATTTGGAAGATCGCTTCATGAACTGACCTTCATTTGCTTCAACGGCAGCAGGAAAGAAACTAATTGACCTCACACATTCTTCAATGCATGAAATGGGTGTCAATAGTCCTTAAATGAATAGAAATATACTCCAAGAAAAGAGTATTAGAAAAAAGAGGCCAATTTTTGTTGATGCAAATATTGTCTTGGAGGAGGATAGCCACAGGCCAGAGTATGTTACAATGACAACTTCAATTGGTGGGCTTCAACACACAAAAAAAAACTTCAAGCGACGTCCCATATCCCAAAGTAAATGTAGCAAAGTCATTTTGGGCAATAAGGAGAACAGAACTTGAGCGAAAAATGACTTGTTTTGGTGTGGTGTCAAAAGATGGAGATCGATGTGGGTAGTTCATTTAATGATTGTTGAATGAATGTCTAAATAGGGGTGCCAGCTCCTTGTTATTGGGGTTGCAAGAAATATCATCCATCTGGTTCACAACTGGGAGGCCTTGTGGAAGGGTTCATTTGGTTTTGTAACTCCAATAACATGCACACCTGGAAGGTTCACATCATAGTTGAAGGGCCTCCAAGACCAGCTCCTGGTGTTTGAGTGGTCAGAGAGGGCACAAATTTGGAACCTCAAGAGGTAACGCAATTGCAAGCCAATGGTTTGGTTTTGTAAGCAAGTGTGACATCATCAACAAGAATGCATGAAACAATTGCATTGAACCAAAGAGTTGCTAACAGCGTTCGTCCCAAATTTAGAGATGGAAGATTGTGAAATTGAGATCATGATTAGCAAAGGAGTTTCATGGCAAGATTGAAGTGCGTAGAATCATGACAGCAGAGTTGGTGCGAGAGGTCATTTTGGTTTGCGATGAAACACATGTTTACTATGCTAAGACTATGGGGTCAAGTGCAAAGGGAGTGACATACTTTGTGACAATGTCAAATTTTCCTAGATGTACTTGCAAGGATTTTCAAAACCGAGAAAGCAAGCGCCTTGTGTATATGCCATGTAAGCACGTTTACTTCATATTTTTGTAAGTACTTGGCCTTGACCCACATGCTCATGAGTTCATGCATCAGGCTGCTCTAACGAAATTGGAGTTAGTCCAAGCACTTGGAGGTTCATGGGTTGCTGATGCAACCTTGAAGGCTTGTGGACCTTGCAATGGTTTTGAGACGTAGTTTGCTGGGTGATATGTGCTTATGGGTATTAACTTTTGCCCCAAATATTCTCGTGCGGTAGTATTTTGTTTGTTGTGCTCTCCATTTTGATTTGTAGATGCAATACACCTTTTTGGTAAATTTCAATGTTGATGGGTGGTTTTTGCATGTGTTAGTGATATAACAATTTAAAAATTATTTTTATAGGTAAAGAAACTGTGTAGGGAGTATCTCTAACCAACAAAAGCCCAAGATGTATACAACCAATATATTGCACAAGGATATAAAAAAACATTGTAAGTTTTGCAAAGTTTATGGTTTGCTCAATTTTGTGTCAAAAAAAATTGTAAGTTCTGCTCAGTTTATGGTTTGCTCGATTTTGTTGGCTCGGATTTTGGGATCCCCCCTATGATAACGCCGAAGACATGTTCACTGTTGGTGCCAACTCAGTCTTGTAGGGTCATCAATATGGGGGGCAATCTCTCTTCCGTGGCTCATTCCTACTTGACGTTCTCTTGAGGCTTCTCGCTAAGCTCTCCTATAGAGCACTCCACATGCTTCTTGTACCTTATATAGAAGGCAGGGGGAAGTCGTATCATAAAGTGCATTATGTAACTTAAACCTCTCCCCATATAAAGTTGTGTTGTGTAAGCTCTTGCGTCAGCTGGTTGTTGTGATGTTTTCTACTAAGGATGGTGAATCAAACATTCTGTATACTTCTATGCCAAATGTGCCAGCAAGGCTCAATCTTTTTGTAACATGTGACCTTTGAGGTATTATTCTATGGTGGAAGATTGTTCTCTAGTGTTCAATTTGTCTTGTGAAGGTTCGTCAGTTGTTGTATGTTGTAAATGCTCACATTTAAACTGACACTAGTTAGCCTATACGAGCATGTGAGTTATTCTCCTAAATGTTGTTGAAGCTTCCTTTGTGGCTTGTGTCAGATTCAAAGCTTCGTGAGGCTCTAGTGCTAATGCGAAGCTTTTCTTGTTAATGTTGGTCTTTTCTTTCCTACATGTGATGCGCTCAAGAATATCACGATGATATCATTTCCTGTTTCTATTGAGATACTCATTCATGCTACTGACGAGTGTTGTCTTGCCTACTTGTGACATGTTGAGTGATAGTATTGGCTAAACTAGTTGTTTTTTTTCTTGGGACCAGCTTTGGTATGTTTTGACAGGGCTTGTGAGTTGAAATGTGCCCTAGTGAATGTTTGTTATAGTCTTGCAAGTTCTGGCATTGCAGATCCCTACATTGAGACCTACACCAAGGAGCTCAACATCGGCTTGTTCATCAGGATTGATTGTCCACTTGTAAGGGCTAAAAACCATAATGATGGTGGCTCAGATTTATTTTCCTTGCATGTCGATGCATCGACAACCATTCGAGCTTGTGATCCATTCCTTGTATCTTTAGCTCTCTATCATGAGACTAGGACAAAACACATTTCTCGTTGATGCTGCAATTTCTAAGAATACTAGCACGCATCCATGTTTGACCAGATTGGTGCTCGTTGTCTTGCAAAGTCGTAATTTCCATGGGAGAATTGGCACCACATTTGGAGATTTGCTTGTGGCCAACGGCCCGACCCCAGAAGACAAAGCAGTAGTGTGTATCAAATGCATTAATTTTATGTGTCCTTTCTTTCAAAGTTGATAAGCCTTTTGTCATACGTAGGTGAGCTTTGTCAACTCTCAAAAGCATGTCTACAATCGAATCATGGATCAGATGGCTAGGGAGGATATTGTTATCTTTGTAGCTAGGAATATTGTCTCTTTGTTGGCAAGGTGCACACATTGTCTGTTTTAGACATCACATATTTGGTTCCCGTGCTAGGAATGTGCTTAAAGCAAGAATTGACAGCAACATTTCACGAGCAATGTGAGATTATCAGGTACAATAGAGAGGTGACTTTTTATGCTTTGTACTCAATTAGATAAAGACATCTTTAGCAATCTTCATGCTTTTGTCTTTTGCAGGTCGGAACTTTGTGCTATGTGAATTTCAATAGAGCTCTCTTGCATTCCCTGTGCTCGATTTGCAACTTCCCAAAGGTGAAGAAGGTGAAAGGAAGAGCATACCATTCTCTTTGCAATAAAGAGTGCATCATCAACACAACCCTCAAGCTAGAGGTGCAAATCCAAAGCAGGGTTGACAAGCTTACTATGGTGGTTCAAGTGTCGGTATCTATGGTGGATCGTCTCCTAACCATGCCAAGGAGCTTTAAGGAGATGTACATGGAGAGCATTCCAAAGGCAAGGGATATTTTTTCTATGTCTAGTGTGGAGGGTGTGTTCAAAATTGGCACAAATGGGTCCATGATATTTTCCACCCCTCTGTTGGGCACCTAGATGCTTTGAGAGCATCCATTTGCCATACCTTTTGGCCTTCTACCACAAAAAATTATGCTTTTATGCCTAGTCCCCATTAAAGTTGGTGAATGAAGTTTTGGCTTGTCCATTGTATATCCCAAGTTCATATAAGATTTTTCTCTTCCTTTGCAGCCTTGTTATGGTAGTCTCTCTCTCTATAACTGGCTTTCCAACTCTTCCTTCCTCTCCATCTCTTCAACATTTCAAAGCGCAAACTCTCTCTTTGCCTGCCTTTGCAATGAATTATTACGACTACGATGTCGACACTATTTTTGCGTCAAAGTTTTTGAAGAATTCAGACATCTTCATTGCGCTTCACCATCTCCAAAAGTCAAAGGTTCGATGCATGACCTTAGATTGAATTTTCTCAATAGCTTGAGAGCTTCTTGTTGAAAGACATGTTGTTGTCGCGGGTGCATGTCTCTTCTTCCCTACCAGTGAGGCCACTAATGCAAGAACGGTCACATAATTCTCATCTTTGCACTCACATGCAGCAATTCACTCGCTCTTAGTCTTAACATTTTAACGGCCTTCACTTACTTTCCGAGCTGCAGATTAAAAGTATACTTAAAAAGAAATGACAGCCCGAGAACAATAATCTTAGGCATGCCATCAAAACCGTTTCTTGCAAAGGGAATTCTACTTTCCGAATCAACCGATGGTATTGCATACCTTCTTGTCTTCATGGCGTGCTCAAGCCATGTGTGAGCTATTTGGAAAGAAGACAAGGTGGACACTTTGCATCAGCTGTGTTTGTTGAATGGGGCTTTGCCTGATGTTGAGATACTTTGCATGTACCAAGATAAGCATCCACACATGTTGCACACAACCCAGGCTGTGAATGTAAGCTTTCACGTCTGAAGAAAGACCTAGGGTTGGTCACTCATGCTCAGGCACGACTCGCCAGTTCCAAGTTGAGAAGGCCAATTAAGAGATACATGAAAACCATCAAGGAAACGCCCATTACACCTTGCAAAAAATGTGGATGCTTGCTATTTTTCCATTGGGTGCAGAATCCACTTTAAGGAAGTGGAGATAATATGGGAACGTATTTGCCTGTGCCCCATGCAAGAAACACTTAGTGAGTGATAACATTCATCTACAAGCCTTGCAAGAGATAGGTCTCAATCCACCACTTCCATATGTGTCTGGATCTAAATCCCATAGAAGCATGCGGCTTAGAGGTATTGTCATCAATGTGCTTGCCAACTTGGAAAAGAGTCATGTTTTTCTGCCTCCCTTCATTGAGAACGAGGCTTCTGTTCTTGTGAGAATCAAACAAAAACTTGAATATGATCGATGTTACTTGAGCAGCGTCGTGCACCCTTTGCTCACAATATCCGCAACCAATACGCTACTATCCACACCGCTCTAAGTGCAAGAAGGTTTCATCATCAACAATAAGTGTCTTGAACATCTTTCATGTCCAAATATGGCTTTGCAAATAATTTTAGCGACTCTACACCCGATGTCGAGTTTGAGGATGAACCAATTGATGTCATGCTTCATGGCGTCACAAGTGCGGAAGAGGTTGTTGATTACAGTGGTACGATTCTTCACATTGCAGCTTGTGAGGGAAATTCACCTTGAGTATTTTAGCAGACGAGTATTGTGAGGAGTTGAGTTTACAACTCTTTTCTTTGGGTCCCTAGAAGATATAGGGAAGCTGCGGAAAGAGATTACCAAAATGATTGCAAAGTGGGAGCTCACGAATGTCGATAAAAGATTGCGAGGAGTTGAGTTTACAACTCTTTTCTTTGGGTCCCCCAGAAGATATAGGGAAACTGCGGCAAGAGATTACCAAACGGTCGCAAAGTGGGAGCTCTTGAATGTCGATAGACGATTTGCGTTGAACATCAAAAATTTGTTCTTCAACTCTGTCAAAATTATGTCACGGAAAGTTGCTTCCATTGTTTGGGTGCAAATGCACAAGGGAAATTTGCATGGTGCAACGCTGATTGCAGGGCAAGTTGCAGAAGACACAAACATAGAGAGGCTTCTTAGCTCAAGGTTAGGCTTCCAGACCACACTCGTTGTTGGCTATGTGCTTGGACCAATTTGCATCCATTGTCAAAAACCCATCCAAGCCAAGCACGCTACTACAAAATACATGCATCATACGGTACGGTACAATAAAGCCAAAGACCTTGACAACAACTACAGAGAACAATGCCTTCTCTTCTTGCCATGGTCAGGACATGAGAATGAGCACCTAATTGAAGGCTTGTCTTGGATCAATGTCTACACTTCAAACAATGAGATAGTGAAAAACACTAAATCGCAATTTGTTGTGGAACCAAGTTTGTGAGACTAATTCGTGATAGTCGTCACATCCTCACATAGCACAAAAAGTAAAAGTTTCTTAGACGATGCCAACAATTCCGACATGATGATTGACACCCCAACAAAGCAACCGAGCAAGAAACCATTTGCTTTGCATTTTGCCAAACACATTGGCATGACAATGAGCATTTCCACACATCGGTAAAGAAGCTAAACCCACAACAACGGGTCATTCTCGATGATGTCATGCTTAGAAAGCGCATAAGACCTCACGGGCGGAGCAGGCACCGACAAAACATTCATGCTACTCCTATTGGTTGAAGCCCTCGTTCATTTCTACACACACAAGTCAGGCACAATCGTGACTTTCCCAAGGCACTACTAATGGCATATACAAACAAGGCAGCATTCAACATTGGTGGTACAACTATACATTTAGCTTTGCATTTGCCTTTGATAACTACGACACGCATAAGGCTTGGAGTAGAAAAGCTAGATGCATTGTCTTTACTTTATCAAGATTTGGAGCTAGTAGTGTTCAATGAAGTCTCCTTGATAGGATCAAGTGTCTTCTCATCGACCAACTCACATCTTCATGTCATCAAAAGGAAAAAAGAGGCCTTGACGTCATACTCTACAGCGACCTTTGCCAAGCTACCCTAGTGAAAGACTCTTGGGGGATATTCACAAGCAAGCAACCTCTTGTTGAGGCAATCACACCTTCAAACTGGCGTGAGTTCCCCAAGTGCTATGAGCTAATGATCACAATGAGATAGAACGATGCAAAATTTATAAAGGTGCTCAATCACATGAGAATTGGTACACACACTAGCAACTCTTTTTGGAAGGACCACTGATCATAATGGGAGATTTCAACATTAACACACTTGCTCAAGCCAACACATACAAAAAAATTTCCACTCTCCTCCACCAACAGATACACCATCCAACCACAATACACAACTCTGTGCTAGACCATATATGAATCAGTAATGATATACCTCAAACCATGTCCGACACTGGCTACAACTACTGGTCTGCTAACCACTCGACTACATATCTTCTCATCCCAAAAACTTGATCTTCAGTTGCCTTTTGTAGGCCATCATGAGCCCTCACCTTGTTTTTTAATGATTTGTAGTAATAGAATGCGTGACGAGCTATATTTTGCTGATCGAGGTCAAATACATAGGGTATCAAGTGCTTGGTGAGGAGAAGACAAGAATCTTCGTTGCAAGACAAGTTCCAAACGATGGCACAACACCACCCTCAAACATGGTGGTCAAAGTGGAATTGACTGAAGGATTTATCAGTTAATCATGCCGCAATTAGAGGGTATTGGCAAGGTAGTAGTAATAAAAGAAACTTAATGTTTCTTCTCGCTGGCTCTCATATGGGTGCAAAGTGAGCATAACATGAACGTGGCAATTATGTACCAATTGAGAAACAATTGCTTTGGGACAAGTGTAACGTGAGCGCCAAGCTCTAGGCTATGAGAGAGAAATTTCAGAACAAAGCATGCCAAGAGTGTAGAGCTTTCAACACACACACACACACACACATTTACAAGCAGCCTCCTCGCTCCCCTGCCATGGTCTCATGCGTTGCCATCGCGCATGGGGAAATCCCCTGGAATATCGTGCGTTGCGATCGAGCATGGGGACCGATATTGACACTTGGGATAAGCATCATCCTCATTTTCTATACCCAAGAGAGCGTTCCCACTCCTAAACGTCGTGACCGGCTTGACCATGCTCCTAGCTCGTAGAGTAGCATGTGTGTGCCCTGCTATAGGATATGTCACATTGTGCTTGAGCCACATGGTGCCAGACTTCTTCACCTCCACCATCAAATGCCCAACATATGCACAATGAAGCATAGTTGGTGCACACTACAAGAGACTTATAGAGGAAGCAAAGAAGAGAGAGATTGAACTGTGACCACATCCAGCTTAGAAATTTTTTAAATTTCCATCATACATTCCACACATGATGTAAAATTGTATAGATGTAGGCTGGGTTTAGATGAGTGGGTGACAAAGAGAGAGTGCAGCCAAGGTGGCACAAAGGGATAGGGGAGAGAAAATAGAGAGGCTTCCAAATCCACCTCTCTATGAGCGACCCCACCCCCTGAAAACACGCCGCTATAGAGAGCTTGGCAATGCAAAATGTGGACTACAATTCTTGATTGCTGGTCTATGGCGGCTGATCCAAATGTTTTACGATTGCTCTCGATTTGTCATTTAGCTAGTGAGCCCAACCTCGCCCTAGATGTAACTACTGAGACCTTCTACGCCTTGTGGGCTCCTTAGCTGCCACATGGCTTGTCTAAAGCTCGCCATACATTCCATAAGTTGGGCCTCTGTAAAATTGTGGATATAGGTGGGCCTTTTAAGTTTTTACCTATCCTCACTCACAGGCGGCAGTGCTGGACGTGTGATTTGTGTACCGATTCCAAGCGCTTGTTGACCGAGTACATCCGCTGGAAGCGCAGTCCACTCCCAAAGTAAGCATTTCAAACACACACAGAGTCTCTCTCTCTCTCTCTCTCTCTGTGTTGGGATTGTTCCTACGACGTCACAACTTCTCTTCTTCTTCTTCTTCTTTTCTCATCTGACATTGCCTGATTTTCCCTTCCTTTCTTCTTTCTTCTTCCACACACACCCTTGCACATACCCAGGTTTTTTCTTTGAAGTGGAGTAAAATCAGGGGGCGAATGCATGGAATGAGGTGGGATCGTGCAGCTTTCGGTGCACTTGCAATACTTTCTGGACCAGTTTCGTTCTCGGTTGTTTTTGTGTTCCTTTTGATTACAAGCGCAGCACCTGAGCTGGTGCATGCTCAAGGTAAGCATCCAATGCTAATTAGAGAAAAAACATATGAGAGAGAGAGAGAGAGAGAGAGAGAGAGAGAGAGATGCTAAGAAATAAGAAATGCTATATTAACGTCTTCAGAAGGCCAAAATGACCTATGAGACCGCAAAGGTACAACGTGGTGGAATCTAGTACAGTACAAAAATATAAAAAGTGAGGTGCTGAAAAAAACAGAAAAAATCCCTACCTACTAGATGGTAAGTGGGGGGGGCTCATACAATATCTGATACAAAGGCTGATACAGGGTTGAGACAGAAGTGCTACAAGGGCAAAGACAAGAGTGAGCATGATATACAATCCTCATCAGGATCACGGGAAGTCCATCATCGGTCGTTGGCGGATCTCATTAATCTCCTCCATGGTAGGAGTTTGGCTAGGCGTCGTGCATATCGGGCCAGGGTGACCTGAATCCGCTGATGTAGTCTCCACCGATGCTGTGTAGTCCTCCTCAGCCATGGGCGCCTGGATCTTCGACCGAGCTCAATCGCTCGGTTGATCAACATGCCTTTGGTGTGAGGAGAGTATGAGCCCTGCTGTGGTCGCTGCACCTTCGGCTGCACAATATCCGCTCTACAGAAGAAGTCTGTGATCCGTCTCTGAGACTGGCTAGCCTCTCCTCCAACAAGCTCTGTGTGTGTCTTTGTAGCTTCAGCAAGAACAATCCCAAACATCTCTGGTCCTCATACCTCATGACTCTAGAAAGCGGTCCAAAATTCTCTCTGAACAAGCAATGGAAGCGACCTCGTATCTCATAGTAAACTGGGCAATGGCATACATAGTGCAACTCTGTCTCAACCTCCGTATGACATAGTGGACATGTCCTGGCTGCTGATACTCCGATGTATCTGCCAGTCTTCACCCGAAGCTGGTGTGAACATGTGCGCATCTGGCCAATAGCACACCGTATCCCGTGAGATAAGTGGGTCTCCATGTATCTGGGCCTCACCACAAAACCGTCCTCAGTGAGCTGGAGAAGGTGTCCCTATGGAAAGCCATCTTGCTGCCCAACTCCTGTGTTGGCTGAATCCAAGTCCTTCTGATATCCAAGTCTTTATGAGAGATGGTTTAGATGAAATGAAAAAACATGAGAGAGAGAGAGAGAGAGAGAGAGAGAGAGAGAGAGAGAGAGAGAGAGAAATGAAATGAAATGTTATATTAACATCTTCAAAAGGCCAAACTGACCTATGAGACCAGAGCGTTACAATGTGGTGGATCTGATACAAAGTCAGAGTAACAAAATGACAAAAAAAAAAAACTATGGAATCCTAAACTGGTAGGTGTGAACTAAGCAGCTAGCTGCGATAGCTAAATCACAAGTCACAAGAGATCCAACATCGGTTGTTGGCGAGTCTCATCAATCTCCTCCATGGTCAGCAGTCTGACCGGGCGTCGTGCATGTCGGGCCAAAGTGATCCGAATCCTCTGATGTAGCCTCCGTCGATGCTGTGTAGTCCTCGGTAGTCGTGGGCGTCTGGATCTCCCCAGCTGAGTCGCTCGGTCGATTAGTGTGCCTTTGGTGTGAGGCGACAAGCTCTGTTGTGGTAGTAGCTCCTCTGGGTGTCCAATGTCTGCTCTAAAGAAGTCTGTGATGTGTCTCTGAGACTGGTTGGCCTCTCCTCTCATTAGGCTCTCTCAGAAACAAACCTAGGCATCTTTGATCCTCGTACCTCATGACTTTGGAGAGTGTCCAAAGCCCTCTCTGAACAAGCAATGGAAGCGGCCTCGTATCTGGTAGTATACGGGGCAGTGGCATGTGTAGTGCAACTCTGTCTCAGGCTCCATGTCACACTGGAGGCATGTCTTGGCTTTTGCTGGTACTTCGCTGTATCTCCCAATCTCGATCTGCAGCAGCTGGTGTGAAGATGTGCGTATCTGGCCAATAGCACACCGTATGCCATGAGCCAAGTGGGTGTTCATGTGTCTGGGCCTCGTCACAAATCATCCTCCGTAAGCTGGAGAAGATGCTCTCTGTAGAAAGCCATCTTCGTGCACAGCTCCTGTGCTGGCTGTATCCATGTCCTCCTGGTGATCTCGGACTGTGTAAGAGTCAGAGAAGGTGCATCCAGTGAGTATTGGAAGGGGGGCAATTCGTTTATGCTGAACCCATGTGCCTGAAACCATGATGTCATCTCCCCATACCAACATGCTGCATCTCCCTGCATGGCTAACTGTCGAGAGGACTCAAGTGCAAGGCGGGTGTATCTGTCTCTGAGAAGTTTCCACATGCGGTGTATGAAGGAGACAAATCTGGTGAGCGCCTCAACCACTAGTGGGGGGGCAACTAGCTCTGCTCGGATAATGGCACGTGGTACTGAAGCAGTGGCTCTAATGAGCCACGAGATCATAGAGACCAGAGGCTTCTCCATGTCCCCCCATCCATCAGTGCGACATGTCCTCCCGTGATGATCCAAGGAAGGCCCCCATATCTCAGCTCCATAGAGCAATGCAGAAGCCACCAAAGTGTCAAAGAGCCAGAGCTTCGTCCGAGGCTCGTGAAACTGAACTTGTGAACACATCCTCTCCAATCTACCCAATGCCGAATGGGCTCTGGTCAATCTAGTCTCTGCTGCTCTCCTCGATGAAAATGTTGGTCCACTAAAAACCACTCCAAGGTAAGTGTAAGCATCTGTATACTCCACTGTCTCCTGGCCGTATGTGAATGTGGGCGCTGACCTCCTGATCCATTGTGGGGTGGTATTAAATACCATGACCTTGGTTTTACCAAGGTTGACAGACAAACCACTTTCATGGGAAAACCTATGCAAAGCATCCAAGTGACGTTGCAGCCCCTCCGAAGAGTCGGAGATCAAGACAATATCATCAGCATATAACAATAGCGGAATCCATGTCCCTGCCACCGGTGCACCTCTATCACCATCTGTCTCAATGTAGTCAGAAAACTCATCCACATACATACCAATAGGAACCGGTGTAGATAGACCCTCTGAGGTGCGTACATGCCCTACTACTGATTTGTACAATGCCATGATCCCCAAAATGAGCTCTGTGGGTACTCCCATCTCCTGTAATCTGCGCATCAATCTAGCTCTGGGTACTGTGTCAAATGCTTTGCGGAAGTCCACAAAGCTACAATAGATCCGTCTTCCATGGGATCTGCTCTCCTTGATGATGGCCGTGTGTGTCAAGATATGGTCAAGAGTAGAAAAGCCTCTTCTGAACCCTACCTGCCCAACTGCACGCATTTCCTCCCTTTCTACCCATCTACTCAGCTGCTGCTCAAGAATGGATACGTACAACCGCGCCATTGTGTGTCCAAACATGATAGTGCGATAATTCGCAGGCTCCATAGGGTCTTCTGACTTGAAGATAGGTACAATCGTAGATAGGCTCCAAGTATCAGGCAAGCCCTCACACATGGCACAGTTAAACATAACTACTAGAAGCTCTGCCAGTAGATCTTTGGCATGCATGAAATGCTCAACCAATAAGCCATCATGATCATATGCTTTCCCAGTCCTCATCCTGTCAATGGCCGCCTTCACCATCTCAGTGACACGTGTGTGGGCATGGATCGGGGGGGTCGGGAAGGAGCGGCTGTCCAGAAACTGTGTACAAAGATGATGCGTACTGACCCCAAGTCTCTGTAGAGGTAATGGCAGGCGGGGGGGGATTGCTCATGAAAGAGTCGCCATGCCTCACGCGAGTCCTGACTCAAGAATAGTTGGTATAGATCCTGCTCTAGTCGAGCCAAAAATGCCCTCTTCTTCCGCCGCACTAGGCGTCGGAAGTCGATCTGTGATTGTCTGAGTGATGTCCCCCAAAAGCACCTCCTCTGAAGTCTAGCTCTAGTTTGGGTGCATTCCTCATCATATCAGCTGTTCTGAGGCATTCTCCCAGAATGGCGTCTCTGCTCAGGTTGGGTGTGTGGATATGCCTCTGCTGCTGCATCATATAATGTCTGTGTCAGAATAGTAGTAAGCTCCTCCAGAGGTCACCTTGGCTCCTCAGTGCATAGGCGTTTGTAGATCTCGTCTATGTTTACGAATCCGTCTCCCACGTGAAGGTGTAGCGAGTAGGGGCTGCTACCCGTGGACTGTGTGCTACACTGAAGTGAAAAGAGATGGTCAACGACACAAGAGCATCATCCATTGCCACCCAATAGGTCTGGGCCCAACTGAGAGAGAGAGAGAGAGAGAGAGAGAGAGAGAGAGAGAGAGAGAGAGAGAGAGAGAGAGAGAGAGAGAGAGAGAGAGAGAGAGAGAGAGAGAGAGAGAGAGAGAGAGAGAGAGAGAGATGAAATGAAATGAATTGTTATATTAACGTCTTCAAAAGGCCAAAATAGCCTATGAGACTAAAAGGTTACATCCATGTGTGACTCTAATACCTTGTCCGGGGAGCATAAAAATAAAATATATGAGGGTATTTAGAGTGGGTAGGTATGTAAGTCTAACCTTCATCCTCATCATCATCATCAACAACAGCCTAGAGTGTACCTTGTCCGGGGAACATAAAAATAAAATATATGAGGGTACCTAGAGTGGGTAGGTCTGTAAGTCTAACCTTCATCCTCATCATCATCAACAGCCTCATCCCATAATACATTAGTTAAAAGCATACGGGGAGGGGTAAAATCATATGTGGGCTACTGAGGTGCATAATGGAGAGAGTATAAAATGGTGATCATCCCATGAACTCTCTCATGGGTCCTTGTAGCATGGCCTCAATGTCCTCCATGGTGAGCTCTTTGGGGAGGGGGGGTGCTCGATGTTTCTCAATGATGCTCCGTAGCCTCCGATGTAGACCTCGTCTATGATGTGAAGATCCTCGCATCCTCGGGTTTCGTGAGCAGCCAAGCTGGATGGCTCGATCAAGAAGGATGCCCCAATGAGGGTGTGACTGGGTAACCTGTGGTGGGCCATCCCAAGTAGTCCCACTGTAAAAAGTAGCGATCTGCCTTTCATGGATTCTCCATATGTAGGTCCTCTGCTCCTAAATGTAGGTCTCTCTACGTCTCGAATCTCCAACAAGAAGAGCCCTAATCTGGGACCGATTTCCATAAAACGCGCTCATTGTTGACGTGGCATGGCTGTACGGAATCCCGTGATTTGCAATGGCAATGCCGACGTGGGAGGATGTACGGATTTCCTTATTTCACGCTGGCAGATTTTTGGCAGTTTTGCATGGAGCTTTAGGAGCAGATGCTTTTGGATGCATTGCTTTTGGGGCTCTGCTTTTGAGCGGCCCTTGTACGTTTATAAGTTCCCAGAGGTCCACTCTTTCGTAGAGCATGTGGACATAGAGTCTTGGAGAGAGTTGACCCTCGGGAGTTGTACTTTGAGAAGAGCAATAATAAAGAAATACCGAAAGGGGCGCTAGTCTTTGGGGCCAGTGCGTCTTGGCTCGAAACTCCGTCGTGCCGTGCCGACTCTCCTTTTTTCTCTCTCTATTTAAGTTTAGTGATTTTGCAATTTCTGTTCGTATGTTGCTATTGATTTCTCGCTTGGAATGTTCAAGTTGTAACAAAGAAAAATCTGGGTCATCCTCGAAACGAACACGCTTCTTGGATCTACTTACCACCTCGAAAGGCGACCTCTGACTGAAATAACCAGGGAAATCTCCTGATTTCCTCTTCTTCTAAGAGTACTTTAAGCCTTTAATTAATTGGTTCATCTTCTTTTCAAGAGCTTTGTCAAACTCTTTTTGCGAGTACAATTTCCGCTTTTCTTGATCAATCTTTTCACACGTGTCAACCTGCAATTGACGTTTGTACTCTGCTCTTGCAAGATTCCCCACTAGAATTTTGCCTAAATCTTCATTGGTTTCTTCTGTTTCCACGCTATAGTCGAAGGGGTGTTGTCTCTGTCGGATTCTCTGCGAGAATCCATGTGTGTTGTAGAAGGGATCGGATCCTCCGTAGAATCATTCTGAGCTCTCATTGAGGTGCCAGTGGAGAGGGGGAGACCAGCAGGGCTATCGACAGGTCACAGGGCCACAGAAAGGTAAGCTAGGTCCACCGGATAATTTGGTCAAGGACACTTTTTGGCCCTCAATGCAAAGTGGATGGAGAAGGAGAGCATCACAAATTTTCTTCAGTTTTAAGCTATACTTTGAAGCTTTTGGATTATTAACAGTGTCTATGCCAAATGTTGCCGATGAATCAGCAAGTTGAATTTGGTGTGGTGCGGATTGCACAAGAGGGGAGCCACTCTTTTGTTATAGATTGCCTAGATTGAATTGTTAGAGTTCAGATTCCTGTCTGGTGGTGGCTCCAGTATCTCCCAAGAGCAGATTAGGGAGCGAGGGCTGTTTTGTGGTTGTGCCCGGCCGTATTTGAGGTAGGCGTACCTTTTCTCGGCGATGCACCGTGAGACAGGACCCTATTCCTAGGGTTCCCGGGGTCAGAGTCTCGAGGCTTCTGAATTTCTACCACTAAATATGTGTGTCACTTTTAGTGAGTTTACATATTTATTAGCATTTTAGGCGATTTATCAGGATCGTGGGGTTTTCTGCTAGGTAGGGCAATTCTGGGAATTTCCTATAAATGTAAACTGTCAAAGTCAACGATGCGGAAGCGTAGAGACCAAGGAGAGAGAGCACGAGAGAGAGAGAGAGAGAGAGAGAGAGAGAGAGAGAGAGAGAGAGAGAGAGAGAGAGAGAGAGAGAGAGAGAGAGAGAGAGAGAGAGAGAGAGAAGAAGAAGAAGAAGAAGAAGAGAATTTTAACGTCGTAGGAAACTATCCTAAGAGACCTTAAAGATCTATCCGACGAGGAGAGTTGAACTCAAGACCTGTTATTCAAGAGGGAGAGAGAGAGTCTCCTGAACCAATCAACCTTGGCAATGAATAATTGAATGTGTACACAATGGAGGCAAGGGGTTGATTATATAGCAACCTTAGAAAATTGCCCTAAGTAAAATAAATACCTAAAAGCCAAAAGAAAGAATGGGATCACAGTGGGCAGTTCACTTGAGATGCCAAAACTCAACACCCTCTCTGCAGCTCATAGTGGACATCAATAATGAGACCAAGTTGATGAAGAAGCTACCATGGAAACCCCAGCAACACCGGTAATGCTGGATACACCTCGGATTTGCTACCCTCAACTTTGTGCCTGAGAGTGCCATCTTGAGCATCGGTTGCCTTTTTAGAAACTTTGGACTGTAGACCACACTACGTCCAAGAATCCCCATTTGTGAATTGTGAACACATCATGTCCGAATATAATAATCCAAGATAATGAAATGGTCAACACACCCTCTCCATAGTCCAACCAACAACAATGGATTGATGCACTCATCCATAGTGTTTTAGATACGTCTGATTGGTTCCCTGCCAGATGCATGTGCATTGAACTTTGACTTACGGGTTCAAACACCGATAACTTGAACTCCAACACAAGGGTCCAAATCATATATAGGGAACATTGCTTGCCCTTCTTTGCCACTCACAAGCCTCTCTTTGGTTGAAGCTACTGGTGACACCAATCTCCATGTGACTAGAAGGCAGGAGTCCGTGCCAGTGTAGACTCCATTACACCGGTAGCCTCTTTGCTGTCCTTCCCTGAGTCACTATCACTGCTTTCTCCTGATGCTTGCTTTTGCCTTTGTCAATTGTAGAATCTCTGTCTTTGCGTTTGGATCTGCAATCCTTGGCCAAATGACCACGCTTTCCACAATTGTAACAACGGTTTTTCGTCCTCTTTTTGGAATCCGAAGCAGCAAGTGCTTCACCATGTGCTTCCCCATTTGTCTCAGAAATTTGAATTTTGCCTTGAGTTATCAACACGGCTTCCTCCTTAATCAAAAAAGAGCTGAGATCGTCAAATTCTAGCTTTTCCCTCGTGACTTGTAGCCGAAGTGTCCTAGACACCGTTTCATACTCCTTAGGCAACTTCGTGAGAACCAAAGTAGCTAACTGAGTACTCGTCAGTGCACTTTTCACAGCCGATAGTTGATCATGAATAACTTTAGCCTTCAAAAGAAATGATTGCATGGAACTTCCTTGTGGAAATTGGATGGCAAATAACTATCCAAGAAGGGTGATTGCTCACATCATAGAATCGCGATCAAACATTCCAACGAGCTTGAACCACATATCTTTGGCAGTCGTTAAAGTCTGAATAGCTGGAGAAAGGTCCCTTGTAAGAGATCCCACAATGGCCAACATTGCCTTCGCATTAGCCGCATTCCAATCGACACACGATTTGAGATATTCGTCATCTTGAAGCGGGTGTACCTGTTGTGGGGGTCCTTGGTGGGACAGGGCTCAGAGCCGTCGATAACATCCCATAAGCCTTTCCGTGAGAACAAGAGTCGCATGATCGAATTCCTATGAGTGTAGTTATTGCCGTTTAATTTGTCGCTGGTGCTCGAGCAAGGGAGGACAATGATGAAGTTGCAAGATCTGGAATTCCGGGAAACTTTCTCGCTCTCCAAGGGTGGCGGCTCGAACCAAGCCTCAAAAAGAACAAGCAGCTGTCCCTCTCTTAGGCTCCAAGTTCCACCTCTTCGTCTCCCAAGCCGCACCAAGTGTGTCTCCTCCAATGCCCCTCTCTTGGGCTCCGGGTCACCGAAGCAAGAGGCCGTCGACTCCAAGAACTTGCCCGACCTTATCCCTCAGCAGACAAATGCCGCCCCACACTTGCTGGCCCACAATGTTTTAAAACGCTGGGTCAATGTGTAGTGGTGGGGGAGGAATGCCGTTGCCAAAGAGCACCACGGGTCGTGCGCAGGGAATGCTAATGCCACGTGGCTGCGTGCTTGCGTTTCAAAACGCACGGGCTAAGTAAGGGCTCCACCGGCACCGCCAAGAGACCTCACCCGGCCATCGAGGCGTTGTCGCCCAATGCTACCGGGGGCTGTGTTTTGAAACGGTAACCGTAGGGATCAGGGCCACCGTTCGCCATGTGTGTCAAAACGCTAGCGATAGAGGAAGGGGGGAATTGGCGCCGAGAAACAGAGACAACGTTTTAAGACGGTGGGCGAGGAGGGCTTTCCACTGCGCCACCAAGGGGAGCTTGCCACAAGACGATAGCAAACGCTAGTGCCACTGTCTAGGCAGTGATGGGCAGCGAAAGAGGGGTAACAAAAAAGTATCCCGCAGCAAGAGTTTGTCCACCACTCTTGTCTCTTGTCACGATTGTGACTATGTTGCAGTATTACATCTAGTCCTAGTTGGAGATACGCAAAGTGCCATGCCAAGGAGAACCCCTACGCTTGGATTGTCACGACCCTTTGCTCAAGAGACGTGCCTCTTCGCCAAAAGCCACACTCCTTCGACGACTGGTCACACCCCTTCGCTCTACGGTTGCGACTCTTCGTCCAATGGTTGCAGCTCTTCGTTGAAAGGATGTGTCTTTGCGTCTCTTCACCATGAGACGTGTCTTTTCATTTGTGTCTCTTCGTCTCCTATATAAGGAGTCTATTGTACTCAGTTTTGAAGCATTCATTCAATCATTCAAACAACAAGTGTTCTTGTCACATAACACTTCAAGGTGAGAATTAGGACCACTAATCCTCATAGTGGTATCAGAACAATTTTTTTCCGGGACCCGAAGGTTGTGAGCCTTTCACCGTCGCCGCTATCCTCTCCCCCCTCTCCCGGAGTTGTATGGAAGCAGAAGAAAGATGAAATTCAACTTCTTCGCCGATGGTATGAGGTAACTGATTTAATTCTACACATATAAAAGCAACATAAACAGAACGAGACAGCCATGAGTGTGTGCAATGTATCCGGCAAAATTATGCACCCTTTCACTTCTCCGTGCTTGCACCCTTTCTAACGAAAGGTCATCGTGATTGGCCACTTCTCCTGCGAATGGTCGCACCTTTTCCCAAGGCGATGTGCCCCTTCGCGGCACCCTTCCCCACACAACTTGAAGGGCTGAATTATGAAAACGCTGGGCTGAAATTTGTAGCGCTGGCTTGAATTCTGGAAACATTGGGTTGATTGTTGAATTTAGCGCTGGCTGATTTGCTGGGCTGAATTGCACCTCTGCACTTGCACCCCTTCGTGTGACTGGCAAGGCGCTCTCTCCCCCAAGCGTTTTCTCTCCCAAGTGCTCTCTCCCAAGTGGCAGCGTTCCACGTTTCTTTACGCTGGCAGCCACTTACGATTTGACATTTAAACCATTATCCAATGTCCAACTTGGCCGGCCTTCCCTTAAATTAACCCAAATTCAAAGCCAATGTGAACAGCCCTTATAAATTTTAACCCTCATGTGACAGTAACCCTTAAATTAAACTTATAAAAGAAGTGTCAAAAAAAGCCAGTGATGCGCCATTTTTATTCGAAGGTTCTCCTCCGGCCTCTCCTCCCGTGCTGACTGGTGTGCACACTCTGCGCGCATTATCCTTCGCCGACGAGAGCAGTTGGATAACATGTTAGAAAAATAAAATAAAAAATTCCCAGACGAAATCTTGCCCGACAATTTCACTCCAGATGCAGTGATTGTGATTCCGGATTCTCCTACTCAGAGCTGGACGTTATAATTATTCCCAATTCCCCAAACTCCAGAGCGCAAACTTATTCTAGAAGGACTTTCCATTCCCGGAGTACCCCAGAACCTGCTCCTGCACTTGTTCGAGAGTTCCCTTTGAGGCGTAACCATGCCGAATTCTCAGGACGGAGGTGGTCAATTTGACGATGCCCTTACTCTTATCAAAGAGCAGATGGCCACACTTTCCACAAGTCTTGCATCACTTGTAAGGTGCAGCGAAAGTGAAAGTTGAACTTTGCTCAAGATGAGTGCTCCAAATTGCGCTCAAGGTTCCTTTCACTTACGGAAGGGAAAGCCTTCCGTTCCTTTAGTCAGAGAGTGCAATTGATCACAAACAAAGTGGCAAACACTGTGAATGAAGGTGCTGAGACTGAGAGATAGAGAGAGAGGAATATGACACCAGAATGTTGTCAAACCCACCTCTGAAGGCCCCACTCTCTATGGCGAGAGCGGTCTACTATCGATTGCACAAATCTCTACAATGCAATGGACTTGCCGACGATGTCGACTACGATGAGGACGACGACGAGACGGGCTGAAATCTGAAAATGCTCAGGGCTGAAATCTGCAAATCTTTATCTGCTGAATTCTGACTCTATGTCGGTGACGACGATGATGACGACGACGACGTGCTGAAAACGCAGATGCTGAAATCTGCGTTTTCCGGGCTGAATCTGCAAACCTTGGTTGATCTGACCGTGCGGCGAGGATCTGCTGCGGGAAGGTGAGATCTACAAGGTTTGGGACTTCTACTGCGGGATCTGACTGCTGCAAACTGAAAACGCTGATGCTTTTGGGGGTGCTGTCGCGAAGGAATTGCAAAACGCTGGGTTGATGTGCTGCTCCAAAAACGCTAGGTTTGATTTGTGGGTCTGATGCAGAAACGCTAGGTATCTGTCGAGTCTGCTGTCGCCAGGTTGCTCTGCAACTGCAAATGTTGGCTAATTTGCAAAATGCTGAAAACGCTGGCTGTCCTTGTGGCTGAAAACGCTATGTATCCTGCCCCGGGGGGGGGGGGGGGGGGGGGGGGGGGGGGGGGGTCTTGCTGAGGAGGTGCATTGTTGGACACAGGTCCTTGCTGCCTCTTTGCCAGAAAGTGCTAGCGCTAGGGTTTCTTATATACTGGCTGAGCCCTACCCAGTTTCCCAACAAAAGTCACTTAAAAATAATAAGTGAAAATTGGCTAAAATACGGAAAATAGGTCTATGCACTGTACAAATGCTCCCGATGGGTTCTGATGGAAATCTGATGATCATGTTGTGTGCAACCAGAGGATATGCATCTACTCTAAGTGTCTGGACATGCACGGTTTGCGAACTGACTCACAAAAGTGTCAGAACGCTTCCTAAACTAATTGAATTGAAGTGAACTGAACCCTAGTCATGAAGTAGCTTGTCCACGTACACATAGGGTTAGATGTGCACGTGACATCACTTCACACTCGCTTGGATGAGATGCAGTCAGTAAACACTTCCCGGAATTGTCCTACAACTTCTCGGACTACATATGCTGATTTAACACCTTCTTCCGAAGCTTAAGTAAACGAACAAAACGAATCAAATCCAACAGACGAGGTAGACAATCATGAACTTCAATTACTTTATAAATTTTTCATGCTGCACAAAAGAAGAAGCTTGATGTTAAATTGTCGGAACCCTATAATGGTCACTGCGACAAGCGCGTGCTGGACCAATGGTTGTTCAAAATGGAGGTTTACTTATCAAACACATATTTGGTCGAGAGTAAAAAAGTTGCACTCGTTAGTTCTCTGCTCAAGGACACAACATTTCTTTGGTGGCAACGATGGGTTGCTGATGGTAAACACACACCTTCTTGGGAAAATTCCGGCGCGCTATTCTCAAGGCATTCGAACCTGCCAATGCAGATTTTCATGCCCAGTCCTCTCTTCGCCGCCTAAGCCCAGACAGGTTCCGTGGCCGCGTACATCACAAAGTTCCAAAGGCTAACTCTGGAGATAGAGACCCTTAGTCCCTTTGATAAACTTCACAGTTTTATCAACGGACTCGAACCCAACTTGAAGGACGATATGCACAAATACAACCTTGTCACCCTGGATGAAGCCATTGCCTATGTGGACCGTCTTGGTGATAATTGGCGTCCTACACGGAATTTTCTCCCTGGTGACCTATGTTCAAACATTGCTCGCTTTTCACAACCCGATTGTAGAGAACAATATAGCCAAAGTCAGCGGCAACAATCTCAGTTCAGACAACAAGCAATGGAGCCTTATTCAACTTCAAGGTTCTATTCTCAAGATCGGCAATCTCAAAGCAGGTGCTCCACTTGATCGTGGTAAAGGACGTGATTTTTCTCAAGATCGGCATTCCAATACTCAGCAAGGCACTTCGCCAAATGCTTCTTTGACTTCAAAGAAGGAAGGAGTATGTGCAATTTGCGGTGGTGACCATAGATGGTATCAATGTCCAAAGAGACCAAATCCATCTAATTTGAAAAGAAATTCCAACGCGGAAACATCATCGAATTCTGAACAACCAGATTCTGCTAAGGATAAAGGAAAATCTGTGGTCAATACAGTTCGTGTCTCAGAGGATACGACTATTCTTGTGAAGTCAGAAGCATGCTCAGTGTGATACTTTAGTTTTGGAGCCTCTTTCAAAGCAAGTTCTGAGCCTTGTTGGAACTCTCAATGGTCGCTCCATCAACATTTTGGTGGACAACGGATGCTCTAATAATTTCGTCAACACTCAGATAGTATGACAGCTTGATTTGCCAACTCAGAAGACATCTCACTTATATGATGTGGAATTAGCAAATGAATCAATTTTAACTTGTGATGAGACAGTTCGACAGTTGCACTTCGAGATTCAAAATTATGCAGATCAACTGGATTTCGAAGTCATGCCTTTATCTTACTACGATATGATTCTTGGTCAACATTGGTTATTTCAATATGATCCAGCCAGCAGTCAAAGCAAAAAGGTTTCGCAACAAGCAAAGGTTGAAGACACAGGTTTCAGATAACTCAAAGACTGAAGATTTTTGCAGATTTAATGTTTTCCTAGAATTCTATCAACACCAAAAGTCATTCCTTTAACTGAGGCTCTCATTTTAAATGGTAGGGAATGTCACGATTGTGACTGTGTTGCAGTATTACATCTACTCCTAGTTGGAGATACGCAAAGGTGAACCCCTACGCTTGGATGGTCACGACCCTTTGCTCAAGAGACGTGCCTCTTCGCCAAAAGCCACACTCCTTCGACGACTGGTCACATCCCTTCGCTCTATGGTTGCGACTCTTCGTCCAGTGGTTGCAACTCTTTGTTGAAAGGATGTGTCTTTGCGTCTCTTCACCATGAGACGTGTCTTTTCATTTGTGTCTCTTCGTCTCCTATATAAGGAGCCTATTGTACTCAGTTTTGAAGCGTTCATTCAATCATTCAAACAACAAGTGTTCTTGTCTCTTAAGTCCGAGT
This sequence comes from Adiantum capillus-veneris, assembly GCF_014529385.1. Classification (NCBI taxonomy): domain Eukaryota; kingdom Viridiplantae; phylum Streptophyta; class Polypodiopsida; order Polypodiales; family Pteridaceae; genus Adiantum; species Adiantum capillus-veneris. The sequence goes on along the minus strand of NC_140938.1, from coordinate 41,493,013 downwards.
TTGATCTTAAGTATGAAGTTTTAGTCTTAAATATAGGATTAGCACCACTAATCCTCACATCTCTCCTCTCCATTAGATGTCTGCCAAGCTGCTACTTTATAGGGGGCTTGTGAAAAATATTATGAGGAGCCGCTGAGAGAATGGCCCAGATTGTTATGTTCTTTTCCAAATTTACTCTACACAGGGTCCAGCATTTTAGGCTTGACCCCTCAGGAACTTCTTTCTCCCTGCAAATTCATATGTTATACTCTACGATGGGGTCTTGTATTTTGGGGATTGCTACACCAGTGTGCTCCTTATGTTTTAGATGCTGAGGTATAGGAGGAGAGGCTTGGGGGTTTAGGGTGGGAGGTAGAAGGCAGCAGAGAGGAGCAGCAGCTGCCAGTAAGCATGGCTACATTCTTCCTTAGTTTTTCCACAATGTCTCTTGTTTGGAAAGGAATTTACAAGTTTATTGGTGATGTTTGTGACTTCAATTAACTGTCATATACATCTTCTAATCATGGAGACTGAACCAACTGTAATTTCAGAATTTGGTATGTGTCTTAGAATGTTTCTACAGTTTCAATGTGAAGTGTATGCTGGATAATAATTTGTGAGAATTTGTGTTATTTGTAGCTGGTTTTATCAGTATTGACTGCGGAGCATCAGAAAGGAATACTTTGGGTGGTATTTTATGGACAACAGATAGCAGTTATACGTCTCTGGGATTGAATAATAAAACTGAGGTTGCTGCATCCCCGCCATATGACACACTCAGATATTTTCCTGACAAAGCAGTGACAAAAAGTTGCTATGTATTCAATACAACAGCCAACTCTTCTTACCTGATTCGAGCTGGTTTCTTATATGGAAATTATGACAACCTCTCTGAAAGTGAAGGCCGTCCAAGTTTTGTTCTTCTATTTGGGGCTAACGTGTGGACCAACGTGACATTTAATAACGATTCTGAGGTGGTTACTCATGAGATGATAGCTCTTGCTACTAGTGACACTGCGAGTGTATGTGTGGGGCGACCCAGCACAACCAATCACGACCCCTTCATTTCCTCATTGGAAATACGGTTTCTTTCCTCCAATCAGATGATGTATTCACCTGTCCATCAGAGTTTCTTAATGATGAGCAATTCTCGGATCAATTTTGGACAAGAGGACAGTAGTTCAGTGAGGTAATCTGACAATCGTCTTTATGGATTTTTGTGTTGTTTAGATGAGGAATGTTCTTTTTGTACAGCTCAGAGAGAAACGTGAATGTTGCAAAATCAGTTTGTCAATACCTATCTGTTGCCTATGCAAGGTTTCACATCAATAATAAGATTTATTTCTCTGTGTGCTCATGTTTTGACCAATTTACAGTGTTGAGCAAGTGACATGCACCACTATCCAGAGTTTAGGCAGTGGTATTGGATTAACATAGGGTTGGAGAGTCTGAAGATAGTCTCACCCTTCTGCCATGCTCTTCTCACCTTTCTGACTTGCTTTAAGGGCCTTGGTCTGTCTCTCCAACGCTGTGGTCTTGGTCATCACGTCAAAGATTTTCTAATGCACTTCTTTGAGGAAAGCAAAAAGGGGTCAAGATGATTATTTGATGGAATAGGAAGGAAGAAAAGATAGTCACTGCAACATGTGGCAGTTCATGTTTGGACAAGCAGTAAAATTTATGTTTCTTGTTGTCTGATAAAATATTAAATTCAAGTTTCACATGTATAATGCAGCAATGCTACAGCTGATACAACTTCTATATCAGGAGTGAATGTTATGAAAAATTGTCTTGTGTTACTGAGAATTTTTGTTTTGGCTACAGCCGTTTTATTTTTAAAACCCTTAAAGCGTCCTTGTGATTTTTTCTCTTTTTTTAACTAATGTGTGCCATGACCTTGAGTTTGTGATGCTTTTAGTGTTTTTCTTTTGAGTAGTTCTTAACTTAGTTTCCTTTTGAACAGTAAGTCCTTCATGTGGATATTTTACCGTTTTTCGATGCCCTTTTTTTTCAGTTTATGATATGATTGATATCAGATAATTTGGGACCTTATAATGGTATATTACATTCATGAGATATGAAAACTACTTGAACCAATGCATATAGGTAGTTTTGTTACCTTACAATTTGCCTATTCAAACATCGCTGGCCTCATATGACATTAGAGAGTTATGAGTAATCCTTTCCTAATTATGCCAGAAATTGACATCTGCATAAAGTTTGATAATCTTTATGGGATGAGGCAATATTTTATAGTAGAGTTAAATCAATGTAGTTTATTTGCGTTTAATGTTTCAAACTGCATTTTGGTGAGTTTTGCTCATTTGTGTAAGATTATGTAGGTATCCTGGCCTCATATGACATTAGAGAGTTATGAGTAATCCTTTCCTAATTATGCCAGAAATTGACATCTGCATAAAGTTTGATAATCTTTATGGGATGAGGCAATATTTTGTAGTAGAGTTAAATCAATGTAGTTTATTTGCGTTTAATGTTTCAAACTGCATTTTGGTGAGTTTTGCTCATTTGTGTAAGATTGTGTAGGTATCCTGATGATGTGTATGATCGTATATGGGACTCAGATTCAAGGGTCATTGAAGGCATTTCAACTCATAACACAATAATCACCACAAACAATACTGTATCAGTCACATGGACAGATGACCTGCCACCCTCTAAAGTAATGCAAACTGCAAGGAGCCCCAACAACACCGAAAACATGAGTTTCAACTTTTTGACAAGGTTTGGTCCTGGGCAGTATTATCTTTCTTTGTACTTTGCTGAACTTGACAACAGCACTTCTCAACGGCAAATTATGGACGTCTATATTGATAGAGGTTCAAGTTATCAGGCTTTGAATGTGTTTGATATTAGAGGACTTTACAATACTTTGGAGTTGTTTGACAAGAATTTTACAGTTGCTGTTGGCAATTTCACCTTACTTTTGATGCCAAATGAGAATTCAACCAGAGCTCCATTTATAAATGCGGCAGAATCTTACTTTCTACAGAGAATGGATCATTCAACTTTTGATCAGGATGGTTAGTTTTTCAGTTGATATTATTGTTCTCTTCTTGTTTGTCTGTTGTGCACTTGAAAAAATAGGAAGGATCTTACTTTGCAACTTGCAGCTCACCTTGTGTTACTTGATGATTCCAACAAATTAGCTGTTTATAAATTGACATGCTTTGGTACGTTGTGACGTGTTTTTACGGAATGATGGGAGCCACCCCGAAGACTTTGAGGAAAGCATGCTTGTACAATGTGTACAAAGGCGGTGCGTGCCAACTGCCTCTATGCATGCGGGCTAGTTGTGTAGGGTACATAGTTCTGCAGTTTTTGTACATAGAAGTGTCGAGACTTCAAAGAGTAAGTGCGTGCACTTACAATATGAAGAAAACTGAACCTTTTCTCAGCTTTGGGCCGCGAGTGAAGTGGGGAGTTGAATAGAGAAGAAGAAGCTCCATGTTCAGGTAGCATGCGGTGAAGGGTGGAGATTTTTGGTGCCCCTCTTGCTTTGCGAGAGCCTAGTGTGGTGAGTTGAGAGTGTTGTCTTTTCCTAAATGGGCTGATGAAGAAAACTGAACCTTTTCTCAGCTTTGGGTTGCGAGTGAAGTGGGGAGTTCAACAGAGAAGAAGGAGCTCCATGCTGAGGTAGCGTGTGGTGAAAGGGTGGAGATTTTGTTGTGGAGGTTCCCCTCTTGCTTTGCGAGAGCCTGGCGTGGTGAGTTGAGAGTGTTGTCTTTCCTCAATGGGCTGATGAAAGTGGGTGCTTATCTCTGCATATTGACCACTCTTCATCTTGGTTTGACGTATGATAGCTATGCTGTGTGCGGCTCCCTGTGGTGTAGCCAGTCGAGGGTAGACTATGTGCTGCAATACCTTGCTTGCACATATACGAAAAGGCAAAGTTTCTATCACAAGATTGTGACAAACACTAACCTTATTTGGTGGTTTCCTTCCCTTGATTTTTATTTATTTTTTGGGACTCTTTTTGAAGTCACAAATGGCCGGACATTGTATGGCCAATGCGAAATGGCCGTTGGCAGGGAGTTTCATCCGCAGTAGTGAAGGCCAGGCCGCCACGAGATGGTTGGGCCCGATTAGCACTGAAATTTGAGTAGTGAAAGGGTGGCTAGGCTCAGTTTAAGTCATTTAGGCCCCTCGTCGAGACTTCATATATTGGTGGGTACTAGGAATTTAAACCAAAAGGGCAAAGCGGAAACTTGGTGGATCCAGAGCCATTCTGCATGACACCTTAGCTGAGGGGGCACCCAAATTTAATTTCTCTTGAGGGGGGAGGCTGATTTGACATTATCATGAGCTACTGTGTGTGTGAGTAGTTGGTGCAGGTGATCACAGCTTTAATGGAAAGCTTGCCTTCTCCTTTGTCTTATGTAGCACGATGATTCCGCTCTCGTGCAGCTCTAACCTTTGGGGCCAACAGGGTGTCACTGTCTACTTGGGAGCACTCTAGCTACCAAGTCGTGATGTTTTGAAGTGTTGATTTCTAGTCACAGGTCTATTCGTGAAGTCACTTTGTGTCGTAAAGTACACGTAAAATTAATCAACGTATAGGTCGGGTGAAAGCCAAAGTTTACGGCCCTTTAATAAGGCTGCAGGGGGGTTTGAGTTTCCCGCAAGTTTTCCATCACTTTTTCTAAGTTTTTGTTAAACTTTGTGGGTTTTCAAATTAAGCTTGATTTGAATGGGTTTTTGGTCAAGCTATGTGTATATATGGGAGCGTTTATGGAGTCTCTAATAGCACATGGAAGGTCGTTTGAAAAACAATGAAGCCTTTGGTTTTATTACCAAAAATGCAAAGATTTTCATTGTTTTTTCTTACTTTTTTTCTTTGATTTATTGATCCCTTTGCTTCTTTTAGTGCAACCAACTATAGTGGGAATTGTAGCGGTGTAGAGGAAAGCTAGTCGGGGCTAGTCGAGGTTGAGTGTGTGTAAGATTGAGAAACTTCGTGAGCAAAGATCATCCCATAAGCTATTATCTTTATCCTTTTTTCTTTGTGTTGGTTTGAGGTGTTGTAGAGGCCAGCCCCCTAATCCTTCACAACATAGAAGAGCTAACTTATGTTGCAGTGCATTTCCACACATGTTCATATACCTTCACATCTTTCTAGATATAAAACAACAAACATGTGTGATTAAGGGTATCCAGTTATTTCCTTGAATGCGGTATATTTTCCATAGACCTTCACATGTGAAGCAGACTTGTGTATATTGTGGCTTTTCATTGAGGTCTGTGCTTTCAATGGTCAAGTTAGTAAATTTTCTCACAAATGCATAAAAAATTTAACATACCTATATTTAACTTGAAAACAGCTTGTAAGGAAGTCGAAAACATTGATGGAAAAGGTCAAATAGAGTCTATCCAATACTAAAGTGAAAAGGAGGTTTGGTAGGGATGGGTAGAACGAACATCTAAAAAAGAAGAAGCATCAATGCTATATTGCTTGTTCAAGTAGCCGTATTGTCCAAAGATGCCAATCTAACTCAAATGAAGAAATTGGCATGAGATTTCAGGTGTGAGAGGAGCTGATAAAAAGGCCTGATGGAGGTAAAATGAGAACATAGATAAAGAGGATATGCAATGATATGTATGCTTCGAGCTTGTGCAAATCCAAAAATGATGTGGATCCGTCTTTGGAGTTGTGAACTCTTAACTATCATCTCTCAGAAGAGATGAACTTGAGGGGATATATCCAAGCTAGCATCTTCATAAATTTCTGTCTCTATTACGGGCAGCTTGCTGATGGCTCAGGCTACAATAAAGGGTAAGATAGAGCATTATTGCTGTCTTCACACAAAGGGAAAAGTCTGTGGCAGATGATAAGGTCCAATCTTGTAGCCCTTCCTTAGGTTTGAGCAAAGGATCTGGCTGAAAAGGTTTATGCGGCATTAACTGGATAAGGAAGGGACAAACATGACTTAGCAACAGCAGATATAGGCTCTGGACAAGTGGCAATATGAGTGATATAAGGTTCTGCCAAATTATGTTCAAAGAAGGTTCAGCAGTCATGAGCCTCGTTTGTCTGTGTGGTGCAGTTTTGACACCTTGAGTGATTTTGAGGAGCACAACCCTTATCCTTCATTGGCTTGCAGCCTGCCCAAAGGTGTCATGTCCTAAGGTTTTGACATTATATGCAGCCGGCAAATGATGTGCGTCAGCCACATTGTTTTCTACTTCAGAAGTATGCTATGGTTCGAACATGAAAGCCGATTAACATGTCGAGTTGATTCAGTCCCATATAAACTCCGATGCATGCGTTCAAGTCGCAATGAGTTACCTTTTGAAAGAGGAAGTAAGCATGGTGAGAAGAATGGTGTACTGAGGGTTTTGTAAAAACCATACTCCAAGGCTTGTTTCCAAGTCGCAATGAATTGCCTTCCTGTGCATCCCGAGCATGCCAAAGTAGGTGCCTTTTAATCAGATGCCAATCTGCAATGAGGGATCTTGCCTCAAGTATACCAAATACTACTCTCCAATATGAAGATTGCCAGTGCCCAAAGAAATGGTGGAGCACATATGACATAAATAGGCAAGCATAATTGTCCAAGGCTGTTTTTGCTCAACTAGCACCAGCAATTCTGCTAGTGGAAACCTGTGTGAAAGATGCTCAACCCCCATTAAATTTTGAATTAAAATTCTGATTTTTGGGCCAATGCATTGTAATAAGCATCGTTTTTTTTTCTGGACTCAAATGGAAATTGTTTGCATATGGAGGCAGATGAAAAGGTTTTCAGACTTTGTCCTAGTTTTTGGTGCAACTCGGATTGAAACTTGTGTTTTGTCCACATCCTAATGCACACAATTTACTACGCAGTCTCTATCAAATTTAGACTTTACAGTCAAGTGTATGTTTACATGTTTTGTGGCTCACTTATTGGTGGCAAAACTTCGATGAAATGTTAATTGATTGATCATTGCATCATCCATGGTACATGCAACACGGAATCATGGAGCTTAAACCATGTTTTGGCTTGCTTCCTCATACCTCCCATGCCATTGTGGGCTTAGTCATTTTGCTTCTACGTCAACCTACACAATCAGGTTTTGGCATTTGCTTCTGAGTCTTTACTTACGTAACATGCTGATGGTGATTGATCCATTTATTTACGAATCTTTGACAGTTTTAATGTCATACCTAGCATTTTTTCCTTGAGTTTAGGGTGCCATATGCTTAGTAACATGGGATGCATCTTGAACAGCTGGGATGGGGAATGGGGGACGGGGTTGCTGGGTACAACCGATACATGTATCATAGATTGTCACTGAATGTGCCATTGAGTCTGTCTATTCAGTGGGGCCTTGTTTCCACAAGAGGGGTTTGAAACAAGGAGATGGTGCTGGGACGAGGGGATTGGGAAGCCAAAAAATGGGCGTCCCATGTTACTATGGCCATAAGATATGTGATGTGTCACGTATGAATTTTCTTGGGGGTGTGAACCATACTTTTCCATATGCACGTACCGCATGTTTGTCATACGGAAAACTGTGGTAATAAGCAGTCATCATGTTGCCTCTGTTGTTTTACTATACTTAGAACAGAGAAAAGGGGGCCGCACATATTTTTTTGTCATGGAATGAGGATGTTTGAAATATGTCGTACTTTGTTATAGATGACAACGGTTTTCTATGCTTATACTCTCTTTTTGTCTTTTCTCTATGTGCTTGAAGTGTCAATATCTCATGCTCTTTGTATTTCAAAGCAATCTGTGGTTTTGACATTTGTGGCTGTGCTTGCAGTGCATGCTTTGGAGACTATAAAATTGTCATTGAATCTGTCCAATTGGATGGGTGATCCTTGCCTACCAGTTGCATACAAGTGGCCATGGCTTGATTGTAACAGTAACAGCAGTCAAACCAGGATTGTTTCACTGTGAGTCTTGATAGGATGTAAGCTGTGTTTTCAAACCTCTTGCATGCGTATGGTGTTATTTATCATAGTAGTTTTTCTGACATTTATGAATTACATGGAACATCAGGAACCTCTCCAGTATGAACTTAAGAAGTGAGATTCCAACAGCTTTGGCAGATTTATCAGCGTTGACTAGTGTGTAAGTGTTTACTTCTGAAAATTGAGTCAGTGTACAAGGAGGCATCGTAGTAGTCATCATCTGTGCTTGGTCTAAATCATAAGCTCTGACTATCATAAAACATTTCGCACGTTTTGTAATCTTATGAATCTCAGCAGTCATATTTATACCAATTCAGGTTCCTAAATGTCTCAAAAGGCTCACATTTGTTTGCGACTTATTTAATATAGACTATGTTTTATACCATCATGATTAATGATCAGATGACTCTACCAAGCCATAAAGTATTTTACAGCATGACGAAACCCAAGAGAAGGGGAACGAGGAAAAATAGCTATGACACGGGTTTATTTGGGGGGGAGGGGGGGGGCACTAAAAATAAACAGCTGGATGCTTGGTGTACACTTCTAGTGCAAAACTGGTGATCAAGAGGCAAGTGTGATGTTGAGCAATAATCTGGTATGGGAAGTTCCCTGAGGCTTCTCTTATCTAGCTTTCTTGCACCCTAATGCAGATTTTTGTTTACTCATGCTCAATATTTGTGGAAAACTGTAGTGACTCAAATGCTTGAGCAGTTTGATTCTATTTGTTGGAGGTCCTTTATCGTGTTACGCAGTGGCAGTCATTTGTCTAGTCTAGGCAGTATTTCCTCTGAGTGGAAGGGAGTGGTTTGCAGTCAGAAAATTGTTGTCATGGGCCGACTTAACCAGTTTTTGAGGTGTAATGTTGTTGTGCATCTTGTAAAAACTGCCCCGAAGCCCCGCAGAGAGGTCTTGGTCAGATCAGATCTCCATCGGCTGAGTTACAGGAGATTTGGTGCGTGGCTACATAGCAGCTTTCAATAAAGAGCATGGATCATAGCTAGCACATCGTACACAGAGACGGGTAGATAGATTAGGGCTTTGAGACGGAGACAGGGAGCTACACAGCCATGTATGGTATACCATAGGAGAGACTGCTTGAGGTAGGTGGGTGAGCACACTGGCAGACCTTCACAGGAGAGCCTCTGCCAGCCTGCACAGGAGCCAGCTTAGGGCCAGAGTCCTTTAGGACTTGATCATTGGATTGCAAAGGGCGTTTGTGAGCGTTTGGTTGGGAGTGTCTGGTCTAGAAATTGTGATTCGTGGAGACCAAAGGGGATTGATTACTCACTTCCTTTAGATGATTACACAAGAGTTATTACTGCTTAGGAGCTAGTAGGAGACCCCGAGTCAATGTTTATACTATATAGTCTCTGACTTGTACGAATGGACTTTGGAGAGGCATACGCAGAATCTTTTTTGGATTTGGGTTGGATTAGTGAGGCACCTTCTCTTGGCTGTTGCCAAGGTCTCAGAGATACGTTTCTCTTCTAGCCATATATGCTGGATACTTTTTTTTGTTTATTCAAGGTGGTTCTAGCGATCGCATGGGATGCTAAGAGAGTCCAAAATGTGCACACACACACACACACACACACACACACACACACACACACACACACACACACACACACACACACACACACACACACACACACACACACACACACACACACACACACACACACACACACACACACACACACACACACACACACACACACACACACACACACACACACACACACACACACACACACACACACACACACACACACACACACACACACACACACACACACACACACACACACACACACACACACACACACACACACACACACACACACACACACACACACACACACACACACACACACACACACACACACACACACACACACACACACACACACACACACACACACACACACACACACACACACACACACACACACACACACACACACACACACACACACACACACACACACACACACACACACACACACACACACACACACACACACACACACACACACACACACACACACACACACACACACACACACACACACACACACACACACACACACACACACACACACACACACACACACACACACACACACACACACACACACACACACACACACACACACACACACACACACACACACACACACACACACACACACACACACACACACACACACACACACACACACACACACACACACACACACACACACACACACACACACACACACACACACACACACACACACACACACACACACACACACACACACACACACACACACACACACACACACACACACACACACACACACACACACACACACACACACACACACACACACACACACACACACACACACACACACACACACACACACACACACACACACACACACACACACACACACACACACACACACACACACACACACACACACACACACACACACACACACACACACACACACACACACACACACACACACACACACACACACACACACACACACACACACACACACACACACACACACACACACACACACACACACACACACACACACACACACACACACACACACACACACACACACACACACACACACACACACACACACACACACACACACACACACACACACACACACACACACACACACACACACACACACACACACACACACACACACACACACACAACACACACACACACACACACACACACACACACACACACACACACACACACACACACACACACACACACACACACACACACACACACACACACACACACACACACACACACACACACACACACACACACACACACACACACACACACACACACACACACACACACACACACACACACACACACACACACACACACACACACACACACACACACACACACACACACACACACACACACACACACACACACACACACACACACACACACACACACACACACACACACACACACAAAATCGTGCTGCCTGGGAGACTTATGGGACCACACTCAAAGTGGCTGCCTGGAACTGTAATGGATCTAAGCGTCTTGATGTGGGTGCTTTTGAGGATAGTTTGACTGGAAGAGACATCATCTTTTACTCTGAGACACACCAGGCCTCTGGGCAATCCATGCCTCACATCAGTGGATACAAGTGGGAGACAGCTTACAGATAGGAGACACGCTCAGAGCACAGAGGACGGGGCTCGGGGGAGTGACAATGTTATTTAGAGAGGATTTGCAGCCATTTATACATATAGCCCGTAGGGATGAGCAGGCTAGGTACATGTGGGTGAGATTGAAAGCAGAGACGGGCAGATATCTCTACATTCTATTTGCTACTTTCCCCCGAGTACATCAGTCTATGCATCACCCAGAGGACAGTCCCCGTTTTCTATTTTGGATGATGAAAATATGGGAGTTCTCTAGAGATGGTGACATTATCATTCTAGGGGACTTCAATGCTAGGACTGCCCATCACCAGACGGTGTTTTATGATACTTCAGAGGAGATGCTGAGAGAGCTAGATGTTGTAGAGATGGGCCTGTCCACACTATCACACGATGTGGAATGTACCGAGTATGGGCAACACCTGATAGACATGGGCATCGCACATGGATTGGCCATCTTGAATGGCCTACAGAGGTTTCCTGTTGCGGGAGGTTTCACATGCTTCCCACAAAGACATGGAACCAACACAGTGGACTATGTCATGGCACAGCCGAATCTCATCTCTAGTATCGAGGATCTCACAATCGGGGTGGCAGTGGATCATTCTCTTGTGTCGATGACCATCTCCTTCCAGTTCAGTGTAGCACACATGCCACGGGTAGCAGCCCCTACTCGCTACACCTTCACGCGGGAGACGGATTCTGTATACATAGATGGGATCTACAGACGCCTATGCACTGAGGAACCGGGGTGACCTCTGGAGGAGCTTACTACTACACTGACATAGACATTACATGATGCAGCAGCAGAGGCATACCCACACACCCAGCCTGAGCAGAGACGCCGATCAAGGAGCATGCCTCAGGACAACTGGCATGATGAGGAGTGCCGCTAGACTAGAGCTAGACTTCAGAGGGAGGTGCTTTTGGGGGACGTCACTCACAGACAGTCATAGATTGACTTCCGACGCCTGGTGCGATGGCAGAAGAGGGCATTTTTGGCTCGACTCGAGCAAGATCTATACCAGCTATTCTTGAGTCAGGACTCGTGTAAGGCGTGGTGGCTCTTTCATGAGCAGCCCCCCCCCTCCCCCCCCCCCCCCCCCCCCCCCCCCCCCCCCCCCTTGCTGTTACCTCCACAGAGACCTGGGGTCAGTACGCATCATCTTTGTACACAGTACCTGGACAGCCGCCCCTTCCCAACCCCCCTGATCCATGCCCACACACATGTGCTTTTTTTACCGCTGAGATGGTGAAGAAAGCCATTGACAGGATGAGAACTGGGAGAGCATATGATCATGATGGCTTAGTGGCTAAGCATTTCATGCATGCCAAAGACCTACTAGAAGAGCTTCTAGCAGTGTATGTTTAACCGTGCCATGTGTGAGGGCCTGCCGGACACTTGAAGCCTATCTACGATTGTACCTATCTTCAAGTCAGGAGACCCCATGGAGCTTGGGAATTATTGCACTATCATGATTGGACACACACTGGCACGGTTGTATGTAGCCATTCTTGAGCAACAATTGAGTAGATGGGCAGAGAGGGAAGGAATGCGTGTAGTTGGGCAGGCAGGGTTTAGGAGAGGCTTCTCTACTCTTGACCATATCGGGACACTCAGGGCCATCATCGGGGAGGGTAGATCTCATGGGAGACGGATCTATTGTAGCTTTGTGGACTTCCGCAAAGCCTTTGACACAGTACCCAGAGCTAGATTGATGCGCAGATTACAGGAGATGGGAGTACCCACAGAGCTCATTTGGGGGATCATGGCATTGTACAGATCAGTTGTAGGGCATGTACGCACCCCTGAGGGACTATCTACACCGGTTAACTCCACTATTGGGGTGAAGCAGGGCTGCCCGCTCTCTCCTACTCTATTCGGTATGTATGTGGATGAGGTTTCTGACTACATTGAGAGCGATGGTGATAGAGGTGCACAGTTGGCAGGAACATCGATTCCACTTTTGTTATATGCTGATGATATTGTGTTGATCTCCGAATCTCCGGAGGGAATGCAATGTCAATTGGATGCTTTGCATAGGTTTGCCTACGAAAGTGGTTTGTCTGTCAACCTTGGTAAAACCAAGGTTATGGTGTTTAATACCACCCCACAGTGGATCAGGAGGTCAGCACCTACATTCACATATGGCAAGGAGACTGTGGAGTACACAGATGCTTACACTTACCTTGGAGTGGTTTTTAGCGGACCTGCATTCTCACTTAGAAGAGTAGCAGAGACCAGATTGACTAGATCCCACGCAGCATTGGGTAGATTGGAGAGGATGTGTTCGCAGGTTTTGTTTCAGGAGCCTCGGACGAAGCTCTGGCTCTTTGACACTTTGGTGGCTTCTGCATTGCTATATGGAGCTGAGATATGGGGACCTTCATTGGATCACCACAGGAGGCCGGGTCGCACTGATGGATGGGGGAACATGGAGAAACCTCTCGTCTCTATGATCTCGCGGCTCATTAGAGCCAAGGCATCAGTACCACGGGCCATTATCCGAGCAGAGGTAGCGGCCCCCCCCACTAGTGGTTGAGGCACTCACCAGATCAGTCTCCTTCATACATCGCACATGGGAACCTCCTAGAGACAGATATGCTTGCATGGCACTTGAGTCCTCTCGACAGTTAGCCATGCAAGGAGATACATCATGCTGGTATGGGGAGATGACATCATGGTTTCAGGCGCATGGGTTCAACATAGACAGGTTGCCACCCTTCCAGTACTCATTGGATGCACCATCTCTCACTCTTACATAGTCCGAGATCACGAGGCTCATCCGCCAAGACCTGACCCAGCTAGACACCAGGAGGACATGGATACAGCCAGCACAGGAATTGGACACGAAGATGGCTTTCTACAGAGACTATCTTCTCCAGCTTACAAAGGATGGTTTTGTGACGAGATCCAGATACATGGACACCCACTTGTCTCATGGGATACGATGTGCTATTGGCCAGTTACGCACATCTTCTCACCAGTTGCGGATTGAGATTGGGAGATACATCGAAGTACCAGCAGAGGTCAGGACATGCCCCTTGTGTGAGATGGAGCCTGAGACAGAGTTGCACTACACATGCTGTTGCCCCATCTACTACGAGATACGAGGCCGCTTCCATTGCTTGTTCAGAGAGGGTTTTGGACCACTCTCCAGAGTCATGGGATATGAGGATCAGAGATGCTTGGGTTTGTTCTTGCTCGAGCTGCGCAGACACAGAGATAGCCTGATGAGTGGTGAGGCTAGCCAATCTCAGAGACGGATCACAGACTTCTTCAAAGCAGACACGAGACAGCTACTGCTGCAGGAGCCACTCCCACAGCAGAGCTCCCTTACGTCTCACACGAGAGGCACACTGATCGACCGAGTGATTGAGCTTGGGAAATGTAGGCGCCCACGACTGCAGAGGACTACACAGCATCGACGGAGGCTACGTCAGAAGATTCGGAGCACTCTGGCCAAGCATGCACGACGCCCGGTCAGACTACTAACCATGGAGGAGATTGATGAGATCCGCCAACGACCCATGCTAGATCTCGTGTGATTTAGCTATCCCAGCAAGCCGCCCATTTTGCTTAGTTCACATCGACCAGTCTAGGATCCCATTGTATGTATCTTTATTTTGTTATGTTGTTATTTTGTTAATGTGACTTTGTAAGATCCACCATATTATAACTTTCTGGTTTCATAGGTAACTTTGGCCTTTTGAAGACGTCAATATAACATTTCATTTTATTTCATTTCATCTCTCTCTCTCTCTCTCTCTCTCTCTCTCTCTCTCTCTCTCTCTCGTGCTCCTTGCTGCTCTCGCGCTCTCTGCTGCCCCCTGCCCCTGCCACCGCTCCCTCCCTCTCTCGCACTCTCTGCTGCTCTTGCGCTCCCCTGCTGCCCCCTACCCCTGCCCCCGCTCCCTATTGCTCCCGCTCGCCCCACGCGCATTGATGCGCTCGCTGCTGCTTGCACGCACTTCCCCACTCCCAGCTGCTCCCTCCTGCTCGCGCTGCTGTGCCCTTGCCCCTGCCCCCGCTCCCTTGCGCTCTCCCCGTAACTACCCAACCTAGCGAAAGTTTGCGTAGAGAGAGAAAGAGGGGGGGGGAACCGTAGAGAGAGAAGGGGGGGGGGGGAACCTTCGTAGAGAGAGAAAGAGGGGGAAAAAAGGAAAAAAACTAGTGTAGAGAGAGAACAAGGGGGGAAAATTGCGTAGATGGAGAGAAAGAGGGGGAAAAAGTAGCGTAGAGAGAGAGAAGGGAAAAAAAAAACTGCGTAGAGAGAGATGTGTAGCATAGAGAGAGAAAGGGTAGAGAGAGAGCCTTTGCCCGTGGAGAAATAAAAATGAAATGAAATGTTATATTAACGTCTTCAAAAGGCCATAATGACCTATGAGACCTGAAAGTTACAAAGTGGTGGATCTAATACAAAGTCAGAGTAACAAGATAACCTAACAACAATACAAAACAAAGATATATACTATGGGGTCCTAAGTTGGTCGATGTGAGCCAAGCAAAAAACTAAGCAAAAAATGGGCGGCTTGTTGTGATAGTTGAATCACAAGAGATCTAGCATCGATCGTTGGCGAATCTCATCAATTTCCTCCATGGTTAGTAGTCTGACCGGGCGTCGTGCATGCCTGGCCAGCGTGCCCCGAATTTTCTGTCGTAGCCTCCGTCGATGCTGTGTAGTTCTTCGCAGTCGCGGGCGCCTGGATTTCCCCAGTTCAATCTCTCGGTCAACTTAGTGTGCCTCTGGTGTGAGACGAGGGGGAGCTCTGCTATGGGAGTGGCTCTTGCGGCTGTCCCGTGTCTGCTCTGAAGAAGTCTGTGATCCGTCTTTGAGACTGGTTAGCCTTGCCATTCATCAGGCTATCTCTGTGTCTGCGCAGCTCGAGCAAGAACAAACCCAGCCATCTCTGATCTTCGTATCCCATTACTCTTGAGAGTGGTCCAAAACCCTCTTTGAACAAGCAATGGAAGCGGCCTCGTATCTCGTAGTAGACGGGGCAGCGGCATGTCCTGGCCTCTGCTGGTACTCCGCTGTATCTCCCAGTTTCAATCCGCAGCTGGTGGGACGATGTGCGTAACTGGCCAATAGCACATCCTATCCCATGAGACAAGTGGGTATCCATGTATCTGGGTCTTGTCACAAAACCATCTTCCGTAAGTTGGAGAAGGTGGTCTCTGTAGAAAGCCATCTTCGTGCCCAATTCTTGTGCTGGTTGTATCCATGTCCTCCCTTGGCGGATGAGCTTGGTGATCTCGTCACAAAACCATCTTCCGTAAGTTGGAGAAGGTGGTCTCTGTAGAAAGCCATCTTCGTGCCCAATTCTTGTGCTGGTTGTATCCATGTCCTCCTGGTGTCTAGCTGGGTCAGGTCTTGGCGGATGAGCTTGGTGATCTCCGACTGTGTAAGAATGAGAGGTGGTGCATCCAATGAGTACTGGAATGGTGGCAGCCTGTCTATGCTGAACCCATGCGCCTGAAACCATGATGTCATCTCCCCATACCAGCATGTTGTATCTCCTTGTATGGCTAACTGTCTCTGGGAAGTTCCCATGTGCGGTTTATGAAGGAGACTGATTTGGTGAGTGCCTCAACCACTAGTGGGGGGGCCACTAGCTCTGCTCGGATAATGGCCCGGATAATGGCCCGTGGTATTGATGCCTTGGCTCTAATGAGCCGCGAGATCATAGAGATGAGAGGTTTCTCCATGTTCCCACATCCGTCTATGCGACCTGGCCTCCTGTGGTGATCCAATGAAGGTCCCCATATCTCGGCCCCATAGAGCAATGCTGAAGCCACCAAGGTGTCAAAGAGCCAGAGCTTCGTCCGGGGCTCCTGAAACTGAACCTGCGAACACATCCTCTCCAATCTACCCAATGCTGCGTGGGCTCTAGTCAGTCTGGTCTCTGCTGCTCTTCTGAGTGAGAATGTAGGTCTGCTAAAAACCACTCCAAGGTAAGTGTAAGCGTCTGTGTACTCCACAGTCTGCTGGCCGTATGTAAATGTAGGTGCTGACCTCCTGATCCATTGTGGGGTGGTATTAAACACCATAACCTTGGTTTTACCAAGGTTGACAGACAAACCACTTTCGTGGGCAAACGTATGCAAAGCATCCAATTGACGTTGCATTCCCTCTGGGGATTCGGAGATCAACACAATATCATCAGCACATAACAAAAGTGGAATCCATGTCCCTGCCAGCTGTGCACCTTTATCCCCATCGCTTTCAATGTAGTCAGAAACCTCATCCACATACATACCGAAAAGAGTGGGAGAGAGCGGGCAGCCTTGCTTCACCCCAATAGTGGAGTGAACCGGTGTAGAAAGTCCCTCTGGGGTGCGTACATGCCCTACTACTGATCTGTACAATGCCATGGTCTGGTCTCTGCTGCTCTTCTGAGTGAGAATGCAGGTCCGCTAAAAACCACTCCAAGGTAAGTGTAAACATTTGTGTACTCCACAGTCTCCTTGCTGTATGTGAATGTAGGTGCTGACCTCCTGATCCACTGTGGGGTGGTATTAAACACCATAACCTTGGTTTTACTAAGGTTGACAGACAAACCACTTTCGTATGCAAACCTATGCAAAGCATCCAATTGACATTGCATTCCCTCTGGAGATTCGGAGATCAACACAATATCATAAGCATATAACAAAAGTGGAATCCATGTTCCTGCCAACTGTGCACCTCTATCACCATCGCTCTCAATGTAGTCAGAAACCTCATCCACATACATACCGAATAGAGTAGGAGAGAGCGGGCAGCCCTGCTTCACCCCAATAGTGGAGTTAACCGGTGTAGATAGTCCCTGAGGGGTGCGTACATGCCCTACAACCGATCTGTACAATGCCATGATGCCCCAAATGAGCTCTGTGGGTACTCCCATCTCCTGTAATCTGTGCATCAATCTAGCTCTGGGTAGTGTGTCAAAGGCTTTGGGGAAGTCCACAAAGCTACAATAGATCCGTCTCCCATGAGATCTTCCTTCCTCGATGATGGCCCTGAGTGTCAAGATATGGTCAAGAGTAGAGAAGCCTCTCCTGAACCCTGCCTGCCCAGTTGCACGCATTCCTTCCCTCTCTGCCCATCTACTCAGCTGTTGCTCAAGAATGGATGCATACAACCGTGCCAGTGTGTGCCCAATCATAATAGTGCGATAATTCCCAGGCTCCTTGGGGTCTGTTGATTTGAAGATGGGTACGATCGTAGATAGGCTCCAAGTGTCCGGTAGGCCCTCACCCATGGCACGGTTAAACATAACTGCTAGAAGCTCTGCTAGTAGGTCTTTGGCGTGCATGAAATGCTCAGCGACTAAGCCATCATGATCATATGCTCTCCCAATCCTCATCCTGCCAATAGCTTTCTTCACCATCTCAGCGGTGAAAAAAGCACATGTGTGTGGGCATGGGTCGGGGGGGTTGGGGAGGGGCGGCTGGCCAGGTACTGTGTACAAAGATTATGCGTACTGACCCCAAGTGTGTGTGGAGGAAATAGCAGGGGGGGGGGATTGCTCATGAAAGAGCCGCCACGCCTCACGTGAGTCCTGACTCAAGAATAGTTGATATAGATTTTGCTCGAGTCGAGCCAGAGAAACCCTCTTCTTCCGCCGTACTAGGCGTCGGAAGTCAATCTGTGACTGTCTGTGAGTGACGTCCCCCAAAAGCACCTCCCTCTGAAGTCTGGCTCTAGTCTGGCGGCACTCCTCATCGTACCAGCTGTTCTGAGGCATGCTCCCTGATCGGCGGCTCTGCTCAGGCTGGGTGTGTGGGTATGCTTCTGCTGCTGCCTCATGTAATGTTTGTGTCAATATAATAGTTAGCTCCTCCAGCGGTCGCCCCGGGTCCTCAGTGCATAGGCGTCTGTACATCCCGTCCATGTATACAGAATCCGTCGCCCGTGTGAATGTGTAGCGAGTAGGGGCTGCTTCCCGTGGCCTATGTGCTACACTGAACTGGAAAGAGATGGTCATCGACACCAGAGCATGATCTACTGCTACCGCGACCGGTCTGGGCCCAACTGAGAGAGAGAGAGAGAGAGAGAGAGAGAGAGAGAGAGAGAGAGAGAGAGAGAGAGAGAGAGAGAGAGAGGGGGGGGGGGGAAAGAAAAACCCTCTCCCTCTCCTGTTGCGGCCTTTCAATCATGAGAAAGTAGAATGGCAAGGATGACCCTGTGGAGGATGCCATCCAACAATGCAAAGAAGAATTGAGCGAATCCATCAGCAAGATCAACCGCCACCTTCTAGGTACTATTAATGTACTCGACGCGCGCGTGGCAGCACACGAAAGCACGTTACATACACTCGAGGATCGCGTGAAGGCCCAAGATGAGGAAATCGCACAACTCAAGAAAGATCTTGCAGATGTGCAATCGCAGAGTGTCCTCGAAGAGGGAGAGCTGCAACCCTCAGTAATTGAATAGCTTAACACGATTAAGGAACAAGTGCGGGCCATCAAAGAAGGGGGGGGGCAACAAAAGGAAATGACGACCTCGTGGGTAGATGTCATCACAAAGACCCAACAAAAAGCAGAAAAGGCCGAAAAATGGATCGAGATTGTCAAGAAAGGAAAAGGCAAGGAAATACCGCCCACCCCCACACCAACTATCATCAACTTGACACTAGAAGAGGAGCAAAGGAGACGTGTGCGAGCGTTACATGTAAGGATATGTGGCCTCAAAGACCAAGATAATGTGGTTGAAGAGGTGAAAGAACTCATGACTGTGGTGGGGGTCAACGAGCAGACGCATACGAGGGCTCAAAGAGTGGGCACTAAGAAAAGTGGGAGCAACGGAGAAACCTCGAAGGAAAGGGCACTTATTCTCGGCTTCCCCTCCATGGAAGCGAAGGACTTCCTGAAGAAGAGACCGACTCTAAAGAAGACTAGCATCTTTCTTGGAGATGACCTCAAGGGGATTTCAATGCTAGGATTGCCCACCACCAGACAATAATTTATGATACTTCCGAGTAGATGCTTAGGGAGCTGGACGCTACAAAGATGGGTCCATCCAGACTATCACAAGATGAGGAATACACTGAGTATGGTAGATAATAAATATGGGAACCGCACATACATTGGCCATTTTGAATGGCCTACAAAGATTTTCGACAGCTGGAGGTTTTACTTGCTTTCCACACCTGACATGG
Source organism: Adiantum capillus-veneris (assembly GCF_014529385.1). Lineage (NCBI taxonomy): Eukaryota > Viridiplantae > Streptophyta > Polypodiopsida > Polypodiales > Pteridaceae > Adiantum > Adiantum capillus-veneris. The sequence continues at coordinate 41,472,747 of NC_140938.1, read as the reverse complement.
TGCCAGCACAGTGGACTATGTTTTGGCCCAGCCAGGTCTCCTTCCATTCTTTCTGGACTTCATGGTGGGCACTAGGCCAGCTGGAGTAGCAGTTGATCATGCTATCTTGTCTTTCACCCTGACCTTTCTATTCAGCACAACTCCATTACGAGAGGTCCCCACACACACTCGGTATACCTTCATGAGGGAGACGGATTCTGTGTATATGGATGAGATATACAGGCAGCTATGCATCTAGGAGCCGGGACGGCCACTAGATGAACTCACTCAGATACTGACAGAGACGCTCCATGATGCAGCATCAGAGGCATACCCCCACAGCCAGCTTACACGGAGACGATCTGTGAGCATGCCCAGAACAACTGGTATGATGAGGAGTGTAGAGAGACGAAGATCGAATTACAGAGGGAAGTGCTCATGGGAATTACCACACATAGACAGTCACGGATTATCTTTCGCCGCCTAGTGCGACGAAAGAAAAGGGCTTATCTATTTTAGCTAGAGCGGGATTTGTATCAGCTATTTATAAGTGAGGACTCTGGCGAAGCATGGAGGCTATTTCATGAGCATTCACCACCACCAGCGGTGACCTCCACTGAGACATGGGGGAAATATGCCACATCTCTCTACACAGCATCAGGGCAACCACCTCTGTCGGACCCACTAGAGACATGCCCGGAGACATGTTCTTTCTTTACTGCCGAGAGGGTAAGGAAAGCCATTGACAGGATGAAGACAAGGAGAGCACATGATCATGATGGTCTGGTAGCAGAGCACTTCATCCATGCTAGAGATAGGCTTGCAGAGCTCATGGCTATGATGTTTAATCAAACCATGTATATAAGGCTTCCCTGAGACTTGGAGTATGTCTACGATTGTGCCTATCTTCAAGTCAGGAGATCCCATGATTCCCGGTAATTATCACACCATCATGGTTGGTCACACATTAGCTAGGTTGTATGCATCCGTTCTTGAGCAGGAGCTGAGTAGATGGGCAGAGCGAGAGGGCATAAGAGCACCAGGGCAAGCAGGTTCAGGAGAGGTTTCTCCACTCTTGACCAGGTTCTGACACTCAGAGCTATTATTGAGGAAGGTAGACACCATGGCAAGAGGATCTATTGTAGCTTTGTGGATTTCCGCAAAGCTTTTGACACAGTGCTGAGACCCAAACTTATACGTAGACTACAAGACATGGGTGTGCCTACAGAGCTGATATGGGGTATTCTGGCTCTATACAGGACAGTCATGGGGCGGATACGCACCACTTAGTGAATGTCTGACGTGGTCTCTCCACTATTGGAGTAAAGCAAGGATGCCCCCTATCCCGGACTCTTTTTGGGATGTATGTGGATGAGTTTTCGGACTATGTAGAGCGTTAGGGAGACATGGGGGCTCAGCTAGCCGGACAATGGATTGCGTTGTTACTATATGCTGATGATAGTGCTGATTTCAGACTCTCCGGAGGGAATGCAGCGGCATTTGGATGCTCTGCATACATTTGCTCGTGTCAGTCGATTGTTTGTCAACATGGGAAAAACCAAGGTTATGGTGTTCAACACCACACCACAGTGGGTCAGGAGGTCGGCACCCACATTTGCGTATGGCCAGGAGACTGTGGATACACAGATGCATATACTTATCTTGGGGTAGTTTTCGGTGGACCGGTGTTTTCAGTAAGGAGAGCACCAGAGACTAGACTGACGAGAGCATATGCAGCTTTGGGAGGAGTGGAGAGGATGTGTTCGCAGGTGCAGTTTCAAGAACCGCGAACAAGGCTCTGGCTTTTTGACACTCTAGTGACTCCAGCTATGCTCTATGGAGTTCAGGTATGGGGACCCTCAATAGACCACCATGGGAGATCTGGCAACACAGATGGATGGAGATATATGGAGGCCTCTGGTCTCTATGATCGCTCGGATGATTCGGGCTAAGGCCTTAGTGCCGCATGAGATTATCCGAGTTGAGCTAGCCCCCCCCCCCCCCCCCCCCCCCCCCTCCCCCCTCTCGCGGTGGAGGCGTCGACCAGATCAATGACAGTTGACAGCATGGTTTGGATCGCATGGTTTCAACATGGATAGATTGCCTCCGTTTCAATACTCCCTGGATGCACCCTCCCTATCTCTCACACGGATAGAGATTACCAGACTCATACACCAGGACCTGATTCAGCTAGATACCAGGAGCACATGGATACAGCCGACAGAAGAGTTGGGCACGAAGATGGCCTTCTACAAAGAGCATCTTCTCCAACTCACGGAGGACGGCTTTGTGACTAGGCTTGCATACGTGGATACACACTTTTATCACACGAGATAAGATGCGCTATTGGGCAGATACGCACATCCTCACATCAGCTCCAGATCGAGACTGTCCGATTTCGAGGTGTGCCAGCAGGGGCCAAGATATGTCACTTATGTAACTTAGAGCCAGAGACAGAGCTGCACTGCACACGTCATTGCCCGGCGTACTATGAGATACGCGGCCGCTTCCAGTGCCTGTTCAGAGAAGGTTTTGGAACTTTTTCTAGAGTCATGAGATACAAGGATCAGAGATGCCTCGAATTGTTCCTGCTAGAGCTGCGCAGACTTAGGGAGAGCTTGCTGAGGCCATCAGGGGAAAGACGTCTCAGAGAAGAATCACAGATTTCTTTACACCAGCCAGGGGAGAGCCAGAGGAGCACTGTAGATCTCAGAGCCACCCATACCAGACGTACGTTGCTTGACTGAGCCACTGCGCTGGGCAGATCAAGACGCCCACGACCTTGGGGGGTCTCCCACCATCGAGGAAGGCTGCAACAAAAGATACAGATCACTCTAGCTCGACATGCAAGACGCCCAACCAGAGTACTGACCATGGAGGAGGTTGATGAGATCCGACAGTGACCGATGAGAGATTTCATTTGAACCCCCCCCCCCCCCCGTTATCTCGTCTCAATCCCGAATCAACTTCAGATTACTTCCTTTCTCCTTAGTGTTTTAGTGTTAGTTCTTTGTAACTTTGTATTTTCCGTACTTAGACATGATATCAAATTCACCAATTGTAACTTTTTGGTCTTATAGATCATTTTGGCCTTTTTCGAAGACGTTAATATAACATTTCATTTCATTTCATTTCTCTCTTTGAAGCTCCTTGAGGGGAGGGAGGGCTACCTTTTTGCCCCGTCTTTGATGGCAAGAGAACTGCATGGCAATTAACTTCTGCAGTCATGGAGGGGTTATGGTGTCTTTTCCAAACAAGAGGTGCTAGCGTTGGGTGGGACTATACTCCTTGATGTTAGCTGCTAACATATACCTCTCTACCACCTTGAGGGATCCGTCATATATTTTTGCATTTCTGGCGTTTTTTAATTGTAAAGTTTGGTGAGACGCGTCCTTCAGCATAAGCTCCTTACTCAATATGCTGTGGAGGTAACCAAGAGTTTAATTGTATTCACTTTTTCATGATGTGGTTGGTCACATTCGAAACTTTATGTAAAAGAACTCAGCATTTTTCCTGGTTATGTGTATGGAGTTTGAACGGTTTCTGGAGCTGCAGATTTTCTAAGTTTGTGAGCATACCTTCAAATTGCTTCATTCTTGGTGTTCTCATTGTGCAGGGATCTTCATAATAATTTTCTGTATGGAAGTATTCCATCTTCTCTTGCAAACCTGCGCAACTTGACATTTCTGTAAGTTTTTTTGATTGGCAGCATTGTTTGAGTCCTGTTTTTGATGCTTGCCTAACGTTTTCTTTTCTTTATTGTGGGTCTTGTGACACAAATCTTACGTTTGTGCTAGTGTACTGTGAAACTTTGGAATGTAGCTTTTGTTTTGTAAAGTTCTGTTAAAGAGAAAAATATCACATTCTTCATTGTCGTTTAGCTGTGCACATTGGTAGGGCATAGATTTACAACTTCTCATACATTATATATGCCACGTGCCTGGTTTAAAATAAGGGTTGGGTCTTTTGCATAATGCGTCATGACCAGGGAAAAGAAAAGCACAAGATGTGTTGGTGCTCTTGGTGAAGGGAACTTCTTCGACAGTTGCAGGTTGTCAGCCTGCTTTTCCCCTGCTAGCCTGCTGGTATTAGCCTGCTAGGTTTTTGACAGAGGTCAAATATTTTACAAAGAGGGTAAGGGCTCACAGGGCCCAATGGGACTTGGAAACTTGTATTTTTGATGCTGTGGCTAAGGAGGTGATCCAGGACCGTATCCCAAACTTCTCTCAGAGAGCTCTTATGGGTAGAGACACTGCAGTTTGTGGCTCAATTAGGGATTGGCTAGAGGTGTAGTGAATCTGAAGAAGCAGGTATTGAGGAGGTCATTTGATGGGAAGAGGGACTGTTTTGATTTCTTTCGTGACGGAGCTTTAGCTCTTACCTTATGGCACACTGTCCTCTTGATCTTGGTGAGGGATTGATTTTTCTTGCTAAGGAGGTGATCCAGGACCGTATCCCAAACTTCTCCCAGAGAGCTCTTATGGGTAGATTAATTGGAGGCACTGCAGTTTGTGGCTCAATTAGGGATTGGCTAGAGGTGCTGTGAATCTGAAGAAGCGGGTATTGAGGAGGTCATTTGATGGGAAGAGGCACTGTTTTCATTTCTTTCGTGACGGAGCTTTAGCTCTTACCTTATGGCACACTGTCCTCTTGATCTTGGTGAGGGATTGATTTTTCTTTCTGTGCGGTACAAACGTTATGATGATGTTGGTTTTGAGAACGGATGCAAACTGCTGCTTTTTTCAGTGAAAATATCGTTCCATTATTATCAGCAGAGTTTAGGGTGCCCATTATTCCTGTAGTTTGGTTATTTTTTCGGGACGACTTTTGCTAGCACCATTCAACATTTTTTTAGAGTGGCGATGGTTCCATGAGGCATCAATATCTTCTATTAGAGTGGCAGTGGTTCCATTGTGGAGTTCTCGGAGACTCGAGAGCATAACTTTTTGAGATTTATGGTTGAGCATTCCTTTTATCATCACTCTTGGATGCATTGACTAGACTAGCTTTTTGGATTTGAGTATTTTTGTACTATGCTATGAGGAGATTGATATGGTCAGATTCATTGCATATGTGGCACCTACCTTTGGCATTTATTATGATGATCCCATATTTTCATTGTGGAATTTATGAGGGCTGCATGCTTTTTTGGTATAGAGCAGACATTGCTTGTATAGTGGATGCATGTTCAATACTTGACCACCAGGTTTCAGTGCTCCTTGGAGTTACAAGTTCTTGTATAGGGCTTCATGATTAGGATGTCACCTAAATTTTGCAGTGGTGAAGGATGCTGGACTGATGAGTTCTCTACATTGCTTCAGCGCAAAAGTGCACCTGGCAGATTTCTGTATGCATCATGCAGCCAAATGTACTATAAATGTCTGCAAAAGGTCAAATTAATCTCTCAGATTGGAAGTTACAATCATCGTATGTGTGATACAACTCTCTGGTACAAAAACATATAAAAAGATGGATAAAACTAGGAAAGGTGCAGTACATACATTGGGTGTCTCAAAGGAGTTCAAGCTGTAAAAAGGGAAGGGGGGGAGGATGAGGGTACAATAAGATGGTCAAACCCTAAAGGGAGGGTACAATATAATCGGGGGAGAGGTAGGGGTCATCCCACGAATTCTTCTATGGATTTCTAACGTATGGTGTCTTTTTCCCCCCGTAGTAAAGAAGCGTGTAGGCCTTGCCTGACCTCTGAGAATGAAATCCTTGATCCTCCTCCTCGGCAGGCGAGAGTGGTGCAATGATATCCTCCGAGTCTAAATCGTCTGGAGCGCTGAATCTTGGTGGCTCTGTCCACTAGTATGCCTTGTGTATGCCTGCATTCATGCCCGTCTGCTCGAGATGTGAAAAAATCTTTCATGTCTTTTTACAGGCCCTTGATGTATGGGACCTAGTCTAGACCATTGTAATCGGTTTGGTTGGATGTATGATGGATGGAGATATGTGGAGATATCACTAGTCACTATGATCTCTAGGATGATACGATGTGAGGCCACAACTACACGGATTGTGGTTGAGGTACTTCGTAGGTCAGTATCTTACATACATGGCTTGTGGAAGCTTCTAGGTCATTGCTTTGCTTGATTGGTCCTCGAGTCATCTTGGCAGCTAGCCACGGGGGGAGAATCTAGATGTTGGTATGCATAGATGTCCGCCTGATTTCAGTTGCATGGCTTTAATATGGAATGATTGCCACCCTTTCAGTACTTCTTGGATGCACCATCAATTGCAGTCTCCGGTCCAGTGATCGACATGATTATCGGACATGATCTCATGTCGATTGATATAGAGAGGACGTGGATGACAACTCCTCCAGAGCTCTGGAAGAGAATGGTGTTTTACAAAAAACATTTTCATCACACTATTGAGGATGAATTTATTCTACGGCCAAGATACATGGATTCAGACTTGTGGGCGTGCTTGATATGCCATAAAACAGCTTCGGACCTCCTCTCATCAGCTACAGATAGAGGCAGGTAGACACACGCTGGCACTTGCAGAGTAGTGGATATGCCAGCTATGCGACTTAAGAGACAAAGAGAGGAGACAGAGGAGCACTACACATGTTAGCGCTGAGTATATTGTGAGATACGGGGACAATTTCATTGTCTCTTCAGAGTGGGACTTGGGCCTTTGTCCAAGGTGATGGGTTACATTGTCTAGAGGTGCCTTGGGATATTCTTGCTAGAGCTACGCAAGCGCACACATGCTTTATTATGGAGTTCTACGAAGGAGTCAGGACCCATTCGGAGGCAGGTGAGAATCGTTTTTCACAGTGACGGCTCTCAACATGACCCTAGGATATGTTAGTTTTTTGCCCACGGGACTGTTCTAGATAGAGCTAGAGAGATCAGTAGATTTCGACGCCCTTGTACCTCTGCATATCACGTCATCAACATAATTATCGTAGCCGTGTCTTGGCCATTGATGAGAGACTTAGAGCAGCTCAATTCTTTATAGAGGAGGAGATTGATGGATGCATCGGCCCATGAGAGAGTTCATGTGATGGTACTTACAGGGGTAGCTCATTGGAGAGATCATGAGGCCGCTTCCATTGCTTGTTCAGAGAGGGCTTTGAAGTTTGGACCACTCTCCAAAGTCATGAGGTACGAGGATCAGAGATGCCTGGGTTTGTTTTTGCCTGAGCTGCGCACACAGAGAGAGCCTGATGAGAGGAGAGGCTAGCCAGTCTCAGAGACACATTACAGACTTCTTTAGAGCAGACACTGGTCACCTGGAGGAGCTACTACCACAATAGAGCTTGTCGCCTCACACCAGAGGCACACTTATTGAGTGAGCTACTGAGATGGGGAGATCTAGATGCCCACGACTGCGGAGGACTACACAACATCGACGGAGGCTACATCAGAGGATTCGGATCACTTTGGCCCGACATGCACTACGCCCGGTTCGACTGCTGACCATGGAGATTACTTCAGGTCTCCGCCCACACCCATTCGACCACTACCGGCACTCTCATTGACCGAGCACTGGAACTACAAAGATCCAAACGGCCACGATTGAGGAGAGGGGCTACACAGCATTGACGGAGACTACAACAGAGGATTCGAGCCATACTCTCTCGACATCCAGAGTGCAGATGAGGATGGATTCTAGTAGTAGTAGTATTTTTGTTCTAGTCTCTTTGTACCTAGACATGGTATCAGATTCACAATTTTGTAACAGTTTGGTCTCATAGGTCATTTTGGCCTTTTGAAGACGTTAATATAACATTTCATTTCATTTCTCTCTCTCTCTCTCTCTCTCTCTCTCTCTCTCTCTCTCTCTCTCTCTCTCTCTCTCTCTCTATTGTAGCTTTGTGGACTTCCGCAAAGCTTTTGACACAGTACCCAGAGCTAGAATGATGCGTAGATTATAGGAAATGGGAGTACCCACAGAGCTCATTTGGGGGATCATGGCATTGTACAGATCAGTAGTAGGGCATGTACGCACCCTGGAGGGACTTTCTACACGGGTTCACTCCACTATTGGGGTGAAGCAGGGTTGCCCGCTCCTACTCTTTTCGGTATGTATGTGGATGAGGTTTCTGACTACATTGAGAGCGATGGGGATAAAGGTGCACAGCTGGCAGGGACATGGATTCCACTTTTGTTATATGCTGATGATATAGTGTTGATCTCCGAATCCCCAGAGGGAATGCAACGTCAATTGGATGCTTTGCATACGTTTGCTCACGAGAGTGGTCTGTCTGTCAACCTTGGTAAAACCAAGGTTATGGTGTTTAATACCACCCCACAGTGGATCAGGAGGTCAGCACCTGCATTCACATACGGCCAGGAGACTGTGGAGTACACAGACGCTTACACTTACCTTGGAGTGGTTTTTAGCGGACCTACATTCTCACTCAGAAGAGCAGCAGAGACCAGACTGACTAGAGCCCACGCAGCATTGGGTAGATTGGAGAGGATGTGTTCGCAGGTTCAGTTTCAGGAGCCCCGGACGAAGCTCTAGCTCTTTGACACCTTGGTGGCTTCAGCATTGCTCTATGGGGCTGAGATATGGAGACCTTCATTGGATCACCACGGGAGGCCGGGTCGCACAGACGGATGGGGGAACATGGAGAAACCTCTCGTCTCTATGATCTCGCGGCTCATTAGGGCCAAGGCATCAGTACCACGGGCCATTATCTGAGTAGAGCTAGCGGCCCCCCCACTAGTGGTGGAGGCGCTCACCAGATCAGTCTCCTTCATAAACCGCACATGGGAACTTCCCAGAGATAGATATGCCCGCATTGCACTTGAGTCCTCCTGAGAGTTAGCCATACAAGGAGATACAACATGCTGGTATGGGGAGATGACATCATGGTTTCAGGTGCATGGGTTCAGCATAGACAGGCTGCCACCATTCCAGTACTCATTGGATGCACCATCTCTCTTTCTTACACAGTCGGAGATCACCAAGCTCATCCGCCAAGACCTGACCCAGCTAGACACCAGGAGGACATGGATACAACCAGCATAAGAATTGGGCACGAAGATGGCTTTCTACAGAGACCACCTTCTCCAGCTCACGGAAGATGGTTTTGTGACGAGACCAAGATACATGGATACCCACTTGTCTCATGGGATAGGATGTGCTATTGGCCAGTTACGCACATCGTCTCACCGGCTGCGGATTGAAACTGGGAGATACAGCGGAGTACCAGCAGAGGCCAGGACATGCCCCTTGTGTGACATGGAACCTGAGACAGAGCTGCATTATACATGCCAATGCCCCATCTACTACGAGATACGAGGCCGCTTCCATTGCTTGTTCAGAGAGGGTTTTGGACCACTCTCAAGAGTAATGGGATACGAAGATCAGAGATGCCTGGGTTTGTTCTTGCTCGAGCTGCGCAGACATAGAGAGAGCCTGATGAATGGCGAGGCTAGCCAGTCTCAAAGACGGATCACAGACTTCTTCAGAGCAGACATGGGACAGCCGCAAGAGCCACTCCCACAGCAGAGCTCCCCCTTGTCTCACACGAGAGGCACGCTGATCGACCGAGCGATTGAACTAGGGAAATCCAGGCGCCCACGACTGCGAAGGACTACACAGCATCGACGGAGGCTATGTCAAAAGATTTGGAGCACGCTGGCCAGGCATGCACGACGCCCGGTCAAACTACTAAGCATGGAGGAAATTGATGAGATTCACCAACGACCGATGCTAGATCTTTTGTGATTGAGCTATCCCAACAAGCCGCCCATTTTTGCTTTTTTGCTTAGCTCACATCGACCAATCTAGGATCCCATAGTATATATCTTTGTTTTGCACTGTTGTTAGGTTATTTTGTTACTCTGACTTTGTATCGGATCCACCACCTTGTAACTTTCTGGTCTCATAGGTCACTATGGCCTTTTGAAGACGTTAATATAACATTTCATTTCTCTCTCAGGAGTCGAGGAGCGTGGCCATGTTGAGGTAACCCTACTTACAAGAACCCTAACTGAGTCTAGTGTGCCACTCTCGACTACTTCCAAATGCCAGCACGCAGCCGCCGCCACCGTTGCTAGCCCGGGCCATGTCTGCCTGCAGGCAACTTATACCTTGTCTTGCGCTCCAAGGCTGTGGCGCGTTTGACTCTGCCCATCACTTCCACCTGTGCTGGCTATCCTGCCTTTTTCGATCATGCTCAGCCCCTGCAACCGCCCTGCAAAAGCCCGCTGCCCGCTTCATCCTTAGCCTGCTGCACCCTTCTCCTATTAATTGTTTGTTTACTAACGGCTTTTGTTTTATCCTAAAGAGAATGGAAGATGTTTTTATTTTGAAAATAGAGAATAATTGGGCATGCTTTTGTAGTTTTTTATGTTCTATATTAGTTGTTCTTGAGAGTTGGGTTTGTTTTGATCTCTCATGAGATGCTTTTGACTTGTAGGGACTTGAGAAACAATAATCTTAGTGGGGAATATCCAATCGAATTAAATAATCTGACAGATTTCAGGTGCTGTTCAGTTGCCTTATTCGTTGAATTCTTTCAAATTGTCTTCTTCTTGTGGCACTTCTTTTTTTTTTGAAACAAACAGGTGAAGAATAATACTCTTTTTGAGGGAAGATAATGCAATGAAGCCCTTCGCTTTTAGAAAAGTAAACATTTAGTAGATTCATGACTCACAAACCATTTAGTGATTACCATCACTGTTTTGGAAGACCTGTTAGGCTTGAGAGAGGCTTGAGAGGTCAACATCAGGTCTCTCAGGCACATGATTTTACTACTTAAGGTGATTAACTGATGCACTTTTGGTAAAATCCTTCGCTTGGATTGCTTAGGGCATTCAACATGGCAGCTCTTTAAGAAAGCCTTCAGGTTCATAATCAAAAGATTGAGGACTTCATACAGTAGGGCATGTGTCGACTGTTATTCTATAAATCTCTCCAATTGCTAGCCGTAATGATTTTGTATATATTTATGTCCCTTTTCAAGGTTTATGGATAGACAGGAATAAGGTACTCTTGATCGAGATTTTTACACAACCAATCTTAACCTCCATCTTTGCCCAGGCATCTATATCTTGCACACATTGGAGAGTATTTTCTCACAGAGCAAGTATGCATGTGGGAGTGGTAGATTTCATGTACAGCAAATAACATTCAACTTTCACTCGTAAGGGAATCCTGCTTCTGATGACTTCTTACCTTGATTATGGACTGGTGTGGACTTTGGAGTATGGGTTGGACTGTTTGGGACTCTAGAGAGGCTTGGGACTATCCATTGTTGAGAATTCAGGCTCTTCTGTTTGAGGCTTGGGACTCTGGAGAGGCTTGGGACTATCCATCGTCGAGAATTCTTGGGCTCCTTCCTCCTCATTAGCCCCTCCGTCTGCATGGTGAATATGTTCTTTTTCCTCTTGTGCCTTCTGTTCATCTTGCATTTCTGTGTAGATTCTCGCATTTTCAAGTAACGGGCCTCTGCGAGATCTGTAATCAAACATCTTGTGAGAATGCTATCAGCATGACATTGTCCATCAATATTCCCAATCCTTGGTCACGGTTGGAATAGTTTTTAAAACTAATAATCCAGTTTTACACTATCAAGACAAAGATCTAGCTATTTCTCATATGAGCAGGTGCTGGGAAAACCAGCATTGGAGAAGCATTGTGAGGAGTCAAGAGTTATAATAGCCCCAGTAGCTATTTGGAAGATAAATATCAATGTTCACCTGCTGTCATCTGGACTTCACCTATATCAAACTGATACAGGTAAACAAGTATGGAGAAACTTAGAAGCAACACGTTCTAGGAATGAAATTGTTGAGCCGTGAGGGCTAGCATGTGCAATATGAGTTGCTCAAAAACTATGCATGATGTGCTCTGCATCTCTCTCATGACTGAAACTGCAAATACACCTGCAATGGCTGACCCTTCAAGGTACAGGCACAGTGATCAGAATAATCATGGCAACTGCCAACACGGGCGACCGGCAACTGTGGGTTAACGGGTGTACCCATTAACACTTGGCATTCTTGGTGGTTCTGAACTTGTTTGGACATATTCAAACCCACGAGGGTGACAATTGAACAGGGAACAAAAATACAGAAATAACACTGACTAATAGTTTTAACTTTTGTGGTACAAAAAGGGAAAATAGCTATGAACAAAAATACAGAAATAACACTGACTAATAGTTTTGTGGTACAAAAAGGGAAAATAGCTATGAACTTTGAACTGCTTGAAAATGGCAGTGTGTAAACCGGCAAAACACTAGTTCACTTATTACAAGGTGGGATTCCTAATGCCCTTCACTCAGGATCTTTAATATCACCCTCATTGTCAGGAGATGCGCAACAGGGGCATTAGCGTGTTGTTCTGGTGAGAGATTTGGCGGTGGAGGATTCTGCTGCACAAGAGGGGAAACTTGGACACTGACTGAAACAGGTCAAGCTTGCAGTGGCCAGAATTGCAAATGTGGTGGTGCAGTGTGCGTTTCTAGGAAGAGCCGGATATTTCAATGCGACGGCTTAGGCATATCAACATCGAAATACAATATATCTTGAATTTTTTCTCAAGTATTGCACAGCCGATGTGAAGAATCACCGGTTCCGCAGAGCGTTGGCATTGATAGCATCATTGTCGGCACGGTACGCCACCATAACATTCTGCAGGTTTTCTTCGCCTTTGTCCTTCATCTTTGTCAAGCTGCACTTGCGCTTCTGGCGCAGTGTTGTGCACTCAATCACAGTCTTTAAGCTCACCGACCAGCTTCTTGTTCCTTTACTGCGTTTAAGTGCATCATTCAGGTGTTCCACCTTGTTCTTTAGGCGAGCGTTTTGCAGGTCAGCACTCCGGAGCTTCTTCCACAATTTTGCAATTTGATTATTGAGATCCGGAGTCTCTGGCTCTAAGTTACATAGGTGACATATCCTGGCCCCTGCTGGCACCCCTCGAAATCGGCCAGTCTCGATCTGGAGCTGATGTGAGGATGTGCGTATCTGCTCAATAGCGCATCTTATCCCATGACATAAGTGCGTATCCATGTATGCAGCCCTAGTCACAAAGCCGTCCTCCGTGAGTTGGAGAAGATGCTCTCTGTAGAAGGCCATCTTCGTGCCCAACTCCTGTGTCTGCTGTATCCATGTGCTCCTGGTATCTAGCTGAATCAGGTCCTGGGGTATGAGTCTGGTGATCTCTGTCCGTGTGAGAGACAGGGAGGGTGAATCCGGGGAGTATTGAAACGGAGGCAATCTATCCATGTTGAAACCATGCGACTGAAACCATGCTATCATCTGTCCATACCTACATGCTGTATCGCCTTGTAGAGCTAGTTGTCGAGATGACTCCAGGGCCAGCCGAGCGTATTTGTCCCTGGGGAGATCCCATAGACCGTGCATAAAGGATACTGATCTGGTCAATGCCTCCACCACTGCCCGGGGGGGGGGGTCTAGCTCGGCTCGGATAATCTCATGCGGCACTGAGGCCTTAGCCCGAATCATCTGAGCGATCATAGAGACCAGAGGCCTCTCCATACATCTCCATCCATCTGTGTTACCAGATCTCCCATGGTGGTCTACTGAGAGTCCCCATACCTGAACTCCATAGAGCATAGCTGGAGTCACTAGAGTGTCAAAAAGCGAGAGCTTTGTTCGCGGTTCCTGAAACTGAACCTGCGAACACATCCTCTCTAGTCCTCCCAAAGCTGCATATGCTCTCGTCAGTCTAGTCTCTGATGCTCTCCTAGTGAAAACACCGGTCCATCGAAGACTACCCCAAGATAAGTATATGCATCTGTGTACTCCACAATCTCCTGGCCATACGTAAATGTGGGTGCTGACCTCATGACCCACTGTGGTGTGGTGTCGAACACCATAACCTTGGTCTTCCCCAGGTTGACAGACAATCCACTGTCAGGAGCAAATGTATGCAGAGCATCCAAATGACGCTGCATCCCCTCTGGAGAGTTAGAAATCAGCACAATATCATCAGCATATAGTAACAATGAAATCCATTGCCCTGCTAGTTGAGCCCCCCTGTCTCCATGACGCTCTATTGTCAGACATTGCCTTAGTGGTGTGTACCCGCCCCATCATTGTCTTGTATGGAGCCAGAATACCCCATATCAGCTCTGTAGGCACACCCATGTCCTGTAGTCTGCGTACAAGTCTGGCTCTGGGCACTGTATCAAAAGCTTTGCGGAAATCCACAAAGCTACAATAGATCCTCTTGCCATGGTGTCTACCTTCCTCAATAATAGCTCTGAGTGTCAGAATCTGGTCGAGAGTGGAGAAACCTCTCCTGAAAACTGCTTGCCCTGGTGCTCTTATGCCCTCTCGCTCTGTGCATCTACTCAGCTCCTGCTCAAGAACGGATGCATACAATCTAGCTAATGTGTGACCAACCATGATGGTGCGATAATTCTCGGGAATCATGGGATCTCCTGACTTGAAAATAGGCACAATCGTGGACATACTCCAAGTCTTAGGGAAGCGTTCATACATGGCTCGATTAAACATCATAGCCAGGAGCTCTGCAAGCATATCTGTGGCATGGATGAAGTGCTCTGCTACCATACCATCATGATTCTGTGCTGTCCTTGTCTTCATCTTGTCAATGGCTTTCCTTACCCTCTCGGCGGTAAAGAAAGAAGATGTCTCCGGGCATGTCTCTAGTGGGTCTGGCATAGGTGGTTGCCCTGATGCTGTGTAAAGAGATGTGGCATATTCCCCCCATGTCTCAGTGGAGGTGACCGCTGGTGGTGGTGAATGCTCGTGGAACTAGGCAGCAAAAGATAATCCGTGACTGTCTATGTGTGGTAATTCCCATGAGCACTTCCCTCTGTAATTTGATCCTCGTCTCTCTACACTCCTCATCATACTAGCTGTTCTGGGAGCATGCTCCCAAAACGTCTCCGTGTAGGGTGGCTGTGGGGGTATGCCTCTGATGCTGCATCATGGAGCGTCTATGTCAGTATCTGAGTGAGTTCATCTAGTGGCCGTCCCGGCTCTGGGTGCATAGCTGCTTGTATATCTCATCCAGATGCACATAATTCTTCTTCCTCATGAAGGTATACCGAGTGTGTGTGGGGACCTCTCCTAACAGAGTTGTGCTGAACTGAAAGGTGAGGGTGAAAGACAAGATAGCATGATCAAGTGCTACTCGAACTGGCCTAGTGCCCACCATGAAATCCCGAAAGAATGAAATGAGACCTGACTGGGCCATAACACAGTCCACTCTGCTGGCACCATGTCGGTGTGGAAAGCAAGTAAAACCTTCGGCTGTCGAAAGTCTTTGTAGGCCATTCAAAATGGCCAATCTAGGTGCGGTTCCCATATCTATCAAGTATCTACCATACTTAGTGTATTCCTCATCTTGTGATAGTTTGGATAGACCCATGTCTGTAACGTCCAGCTCCCTAAGCATCTCCTCGGAAGTATCATAAATTATTGTCTGGTGGTGGGCAGTCCTAGCCCCTAGTATGATAATGTCACCATCCTTGGAAAACTCCCATATGTCATTATCCAAAATAGCAAAGGGGGATTGTCCCCTAGGTGATGCATATAGTGACGTACTCGAAGGAAAGTAATAGATAGCAATGTAGAGGTATCTGCCCGTCTCTGCCGTGAGTCTCACCCACATGTTCCTAGCCTGTTGTCACAAGACGGGCACCACGTGCCAATAGAAAAGAATAGATTGAACAGATTTTTAGCACTTCAATAAAAGCAGAACTGAGAGAGAGACGACTCGCGACATAGAGTGGCGGAATTCCACCCCAGAGAGAATTGGCCCCAAACCTTGGCGCCCCTTTCGGTATTTCTTTATATTGCATCAACATAGTACAAGCTGGTACTCCAGACTTTGCACCTTCGCCAGGAAGCATGCCAGAGAATGAGCCCTAACCTCATATTTAAAGGCCCTTGGCCTAAAAAGCAATTACAGTGAAAAGCCTTCAAAGTTAAAAGCATCTGGTCCAAAAGCAAAGCCAAAAAGCTGCCAACGTAAATCACGGAAATCTATACAGCCTGCCATGTTATCAGCCAGCTCAATTTTCAAAAATCTCCCTATTGTCCTTGGGTTTAGGGTTAGGGTTTTTATAGTTTTAGGGTTAGGATTTCTAGAATTAGGGTTTTAGCAGTTAGGGTTTTTGGAAAAAATTAGGGTTAGGGTTTTTGCTCTCGAGCAGCCACGTCATCACTTTGTGACAGTTTAGGCCCCTTGGCCACATCTGTAAGTTGGCTCCATTCTTTAGGCTTTGACATGTCAGTAGTTTGTTACATCTCCCCTTCTTGAAAGTTGAAAGAGGGTAATTGTCCGCGATACAGCATATCTGCAAAACAACTCAAGTTAGCTCAAAAATTTCCGAGGGACATTCTGGGGGACAATTGGTTTGCTCTTTTTATTAAGGAGTTAGCTTCTCCTTTCTTCTCTTTTGATCAAGGAGTTAGCTTCTCCTTTCGGCTAATTTGATCAAGGAGTTAGCTTCTCCTTTCTGCTCTTTTGATCAAGGAGTTAGCTTCTCCTTTCGTCCTGATCGGAACTCTTGATATTTCGGCGTAGCAAAATTAGGCATCACACTTAGACTGTACTGATCTTCCACGGGTCTCTTGATGCACTAAAATTACATACCCAGGCAATCTCATCCAATTAGGAATATTCAGTAATTGACACATCACAATGCAACACAAATGCTCACATATGCATGTTACAAGACACAACAAACAACGCCGCTGAGCACTCCCCCGAGACAAACAGTCTGCGGTATGAAGCTACTCAACGACTACCTCGTCACTCCCCCCGCAAATAACCTAAAAAGGTTCGGGCCATGAGCTCAGAGGGCTGTACAACCAAACGCTCCCCAGACTGCAGTCTGCTCGCTCGGAGGTTCAAGCATACAACCAAATGCTCCCTAGGCATCGACCTGCGTCGTTCGGAGGTTTTCTAGCATACAACGAAACGCTTCCCAGGCATCGGCCTACGTCGTTCCGAGGTTCAAACAATACCAAAACAATATTTCTCACTTCTCCACCCAGGAGTAAAAATCACCAATCAATGAAACGAGTATTGAAACCAGAGTCAAACATTTCAAATCGGCACCGAGACAGGTTTAAAACAGATAGCATCCATTTCAAACAAAGTTCAAACAATACTTTCTCAAACAATGTTCAAAAGTATCTAACTAGAAAACAACTAGAGAGGTCATTCAGGGTTTTGTTTGGACAATCGAACTTTGAGGACAACGGGCTTGCTCTTCTGCATCACGGTGATGGTTCGGTTCCGCAACTGGAGAGTTGCATCATTCTTGTCGTGCCAGGGCATGCCCAAGAGAACGTCGAAATTGCCCAACTTCATAATGTGGAAATTGGCTTTTCCATGATAATCTTGTATAGTCACTGGAAGTGCACCAATGAGCGGTACCACTTTCTGAGTTTGCCCCGTGGCTAGCTCAGCTTCAATTTCTCCACCCTCTGCATCATAATCAAAGTGCATCTGCTACAAGAATTCTGGATGGATGAAGTTCTCCATAGCTTCGGGGTCAAAGAAAATAAGGGCTTTCAAGCCGTTGACTTTTCCATAAGCTCTGCATAATTCATTAAACTCTCGACCTGTATACCATAAATATCGGGTACTAGTCCAATAGCAGTTCTAGCCTTCTTGGCAGGATGTGGCCCCGGGTATTTGTCTATCGTGGGAGCAGAAGGTTGCATTGAGGACGTTGAGGCTCGCTCAGGACATGTATTGAATGTATGCCCTGTTTGGAAACATTCGAAGCATCGGCCTTCTTGTAACAAGGCGTCTCGTTGATGTTGTGTCAAATGAGGCCGTTGAGGTTGGTTTTCACGGGATTCCTGAGAATTTGTTTGTTGTTGCCGGGAGTTCTGGTTAGTGGCCGGTGTCGTGAAGCTCGTTGAGCAGAAACTGCAAATATTTTGCTGAATCCATGAATTCCAAGTATTGGGTTTTTAATTGCTTATGCCCTGTAAGACACTGCGGTGAAGACGGGAGCGCGCTCGATGCGCGATGAAGTAAGGGTGGGAGTGGCTAATAACTCCAGGATGGAGGGCAAAGATATCCCGCATAAAATTCCAATACCTCTGTTTGCTCTTTTGTAGGACCGGTATGCTTTCAGAAAAGCACACGTATAACCGGCCCGTACAACGTAGAGGGCGGTACTATTTCAATTACTTGTTAACTTTACACAGAGCACTGAGAAGGGAAGAGAACACAGTTGCGTCCAGCGACTAGAATGTCACTGCGCACACGAGACCGACACCCTGTAGGCCCCAAAGACTGGCGCCCCTTTCAGTATTTCTTTATTCAAATTAAGGTAGACGATCCGACCACTTAGCACAAGCTTTCACAAAGCTGTCCAAACCTGGCGAGGGCTGAAAACGTAGGTTTTCGACCGGATTTCGACAGCATAACGGCGCAAAAACCCCTGTAGGTCAAAAACACCTGTCTAGGACGGATTCCCTCGATGTCTAGGACGGATTCCCTCGATATCTTGAAGCTTTCTGGTGAGCTGTCACAGAAATTCAGCGGGCTGTAATTCTCTGTTTTTCACTGCCGGGAGCCCAAAAGCCTGTACACGCATCCCAAGGCTCTCACGAGGCTCCCCCGATGTTCCCTTGCAGTTTAGGTGCGAAACCCTAAACCTGCAGAAAAACACAGCAGGCTGTAATTCCCTGTTTCGGATCGTTTTTAGCGGAGCGAACACGCCTACGCGTGTCCCAAGGGCTCCCGCACGCAATGGGACAGTTCCCCTGTGAATTGGACGAGTTTTCACGCGAGAAAACTCTCCAAACTCGCAATCTTTCGTGATGGAACTGTGCGTACCTGTGGGGGATTAGCAATTAGCTAATCCGGTTCCTGTTCAGAAGGCTCTTGCCTTGGCAAACGCGCATAAACCCCCAGAACTGTACATAGGTCAAATGAGAAGCCCACTAGTGGGGCATAACATACTGTACGTAGGGGAGAAAGAGAGCAGTATGTAGCGTGCGGGGCATCACTCCCGTCACCATATTGTGCATAGAGGGCAAGGTAAGCATTCCATAGCTTCTGTACTTGCTACAATCCACCTGAGGCTGAAAATGGCGCCCCCTTTGTTGATATGCAGCTCGTTTTTGCCTCCAAGAGTGGCAGAATCGCTCACAGGCTGACACGTCGCCCAGTTTCCGAGTTTGGGCTTTCCCTGCTAAAAATATCTCAACTGGTGCGTCAGTTGACTTGGCAGTAGAGCAATAAAATGTTCCCCTTGTCATTCCATAACTAATGACGCGAACACATTTTCTGGTCAAAAATAGCAGTTCCCTAAATTTTAGGAGATGCTTCCATGGCGTCCCTATCGGTCTCCAGACCATCATTGAAGACTACCATTTGACCACCGTCTACAATGTGGGTTAATTTACTGGCCCCTTTCAACTTATAAAGTTGTAGTGACTTGACGAATGGCCCAAATTCCAGTTTGGCGCACACGAGCTTCCATACTCATCAGAATTCAGTGCTAACTGGCCCGGGTAGTCCCTGTCTGACCGACCTAGATCCCCGATGTGAGAAACCCATTTGGCTGCAGCCGTTTCACACTGGCCATGCAATGTCCACTTGCACCTTTTCAAGGGTTTTGGGACAAACAAGTAAAAATAAAATAAATATATCTAATACTTATTTACGAAAGGCAACAGGAAAAATACACCTCCCGGTGACACACGTCTCATGCTCTGACACCACTGTCACAAGACGGGCACCACATGCCAATAGAAAAGAACAGACTGAACAAACTTTTAGCACTTCAATAAAAGCAGAATTGAGAGAGAGACGACACGCGACACAGAGTGGCGGAATTCCACCCCAGAGAGAATTGGCCCCAAACCTTGGCGCCCCTTTCGGTATTTCTTTATATTGCATCAACATAGTACAAGCTGGTACTCCAGACTTTGCACCTTCGCCAGGAAGCATGCCAGAGAATGAGCCCTAACCTCATATTTAAAGGCCCTTGGCCTAAAAAGCAATTACAGTGAAAATGCCTTCAAACTTAAAAGCATTTGGTCCAAAAGCAAAGCCAAAAAGCTGCCAGCGTAAATCACGGAAATCTGTACAGCCTGCCACATCATCAGCCATCGCAATTTTCGGAAATCTCCTTGCTGCCCTTAGGTTTAGGGCTAGGGTTTCTGCAGTTTTAGGGTTAGGGTTTACAGGTTTTAGGGTTAGGTTTCTAGAATTAGGGTTTCAGTAGTTAGGGTTTTTGGCAAAAATTAGGGTTAGGGTTTCTGCTCTCGGGCAGCCACGTCATCACTTTGTGACAGTTTAGGCCCCTCGGCCACATCTGTAAGTTGGCTCCATTCTTTAGGCTTTGACACGTTAGCAGTTTGTTACACCTGTTCATCTTTGCGTGCTGTATATATCAATGGCTGCAACTCCTTCCTGAATAGAACTCCGACTTTCCCTTAGACCCGTCCTCGATGCTCCAATCTGGTCTCTTGTCTGGAGGCTGTCTCCCATCTATATCCGCTCACCTGTGGCATGGATTGCCCAGGGGCTGGATGCGTCTCATAGTAGAAAATGATGTCTCTCCCTGTGAAGCTATCCTCAAAGGCCCCTACATCAAGACGGAGTGACCCATTACAATTTCAGGTTGCCATCTTTAGTGTGGTCCCATAGGGCTCGCACCGTCATGCAGGGCGTCGCTCAATATCACCACCTTTCCATCCCTGTAAAACGCAATCTTCCCTTTCTCCCTTGCTGCTCTAATTTCCGGCATTACCTCTTGCATATGAGCAATCTGCGAGAGGGTGAGGTCATCTCCAAGAAAGATGCATGTCTTCTTTAGAGTCGGTCGCTTCTTCAAGAAGTCCTTCGCTTCCATGGGGGGGAAACGGAGGATGAGTGCCCTTTCCTTCGAGGTTTCCCCGTTGCTCCCATTTTTCTTATTGCCCACTCGCCAAGCCCTCATATGCGTATGCTCGTTAACCTCCATCAGAGTCATGGGTTCTTTCACCTCTTCATCCACATTATCTTGGTCTTTGAGGCCACATATCCTTAAGTGTAAGGCCCGCACACGTCTCCTTTGCTAGAGATAGGCTTCCTCTCTCTACGTATTTTCTTTCAACTTTCTCTCTCTACGTTTTCTCTCTCTGCGTACTTTCTTTCCACATTCTCTCTCTACGCTTTCTCTTTCTCTCTCTCTCTCTCTCTCTCTCTCTCTACTCTCTTTTTTCCCCGTTTTCCCTCTCTAGGTACGGTACAAGGGGGGTAGGGCTGGAGTAGGAGAGCCCTAGTGGGGCGGAGCAGCAGGGGTGGAGCGCTAGGGTGCAGGGCAGGGGGGAGCGCTAGGTTGCGTGTGGGAATATAATGGGTGAGAGCTGATACAATGGCTGATACAAGACGAGCAAGGTGTACAATCCTCAAAAGAGCTAAATCATAGGAGATCCATCATCGGTGTTGGCGAATCTCATCAATCTCCTCCATGGTCAATAGTCTGACCAAGTGTTATGCATGTCAGGCCAAAGTGATTCGAATCGTCTGATGCAGCCTCCATTGATGCTGTGTAGTCCTCCGTAGTCGTGGACGTCTAGATCTCCCTAGCTTGGTCGCTCGATCGATCAACGTGCCTCTGGTGTGAGGAGAATGTGAGCTCTGTTGTGGTAGCTGCTCCTCTGGCTGCCCAGTGTCCACTGTAAGGAAGTCTGTGATCCGTCTCTGAGACTGGCTAGCCTCGCCTCTCTCTGTGTCTGCACAGCTCAAGCAAAAACACACCCAGACATCTCTGGTCCTCATACCCCATGACTATAGAGAGTGGTCCACAGATCCCTCTCTGAACAAAGTGGCATCGTATCTCATAGTAAACTGGACATTGGCATGTGTAGTGCAACTTTGTCTCAGGCTCCATGTGACATAAGGGACATGTCGTGGCCTCTGCTGGTATCTACCAGTCTCGATCTGAAGCTGGTGTGAAGATGTGCGTATCTGGCCAATAGCACATCGTATCCCATGAGATAAGTGGGTGTCCATGTATCTGGGCTTTGTCACAAAACCATCCTCAGTAAGCTGGAGAAGATGCTCTCTATAGAAAGCCATCTTCGTGCCCAACTCCTGTGCCGGCTGTATCCAAGCCCTCCTAGTATCTAGCTGAGTCAGGTCTTGGCGGATGAGGCTGGTGATCTCGGACTGTGTAAGAGTCAGAAATGGTGCATCCAATGAGTACTAGAAGGGGGGCAATCTGTCCATGCTGAACCCATGTACCTAAAACCATGATGTCATCTCCCCATACTAGCATGTTGTGTCTCCTTGCAAAGCTAACTGTTGAGAGGACTCAAGTGCTAGGCGGGCATATCTGTCTCTATGGAGGTCTCACAAGCGGTAAAAAAGGAGACAGGTCTGGTAAGGGCCTCAATCACTAGTGGGGGGGGGGGGCAGCTAGCTCTGAGAGAGAGAGAGAGAGAGAGAGAGAGAGAGAGAGAGAGAGAGAGAGAGAGAGAGAGAGAGAGAGAGAGAGAGAGAAGAGAGAGAGAGAGAGAGAGAGAGAGAGAGAGAGAGAGAGAGAGAGAGAGAGAGAGAGAGAGAGAGAGAGAGAGAGAGAGAGAGAGAGAGAGAGAGAGAGAGAGAGAGAGAGAGAGAGAGAGAGAGAGAGAGAGAGAGAGAGAGAGAGAGAGAGAGAGAGAGAGAGAGAGAGAGAGAGAGAGAGAGAGAGAGAGAGATGAAATGAAATGAAATGTTATATTAACGTCTTCAAAAGGCCAAAATGACCTATGAGAGAGAGAGAGAGAAGAGAGAGAGAGAGAGAGAGAAGAGAGAGAGAGAGAGAGAGAGAGAGAGAGATGAAATGAAATGAAATGTTATATTAACGTCTGCAGAAGGCCAAAATGACCTATGAGAGAGAGAGAGAGAGAGAGAGAGAGAGAGAGAGAGAGAGAGAGAGAGAGAGAGAGACGCATGCTTCGAGGACGGCGTCTTTGATGAGGCTGAGTGTGTGGGTATGCCTCTGTTGCCGCATCATGCAATGTCTCAGTCAGTAAAATGGTGATCTTCTCTACTAAGAGTCCTGGCCTGGCTGTTGCACATAAGCGACCATAGATCTCCTCTATATAAACAGAGTCAGTCTTTGGTGTAAATGTATAGAGGGTATGTGTCCTCCCTCTTGACACTTGAGGTGTACTCTATTGAAAGGAGACTGAAGGTGTCAAGAGAGCATGATCCACTGCTACAGCCCTTGGTATGGGTCCTACTGTGAAATTGTGAATGCAAGGGATGAAGCTCGGCGGTGCCATGACATAGTCTAGTGTGCTATGACATAGTCTAGTGTGCTGGCTCTATGCTTGTGTGAGAAACAAGTAAACCCAGTTGCAACGGGAAATTGTTGTAGGCCATTAAGTGTAGCCAAACTGCCCCCATTTCCATCAGATGTCTCCCGTACTCGGTGTACTCCTCATTGTATGATTGTCTGTCAAGCCCCGTATCGCTGGTATCTAGCACTCTCAGTATCTCACCTGAGGTCCCACGAGAGAATGATGTCACCATCTTTGGAGAACTCCCATATATCCTCGTCTAATATAGAGAAAGGGGACTTAGTCGTCCTCTAGGTGCGGCATGCATTGATGTGCTAGGGGCAAAGTAACATATAGCAATGTACAAAACAAGGTTGTATCCAGACGTATGTACGGATCCGTACGGTATTGTACATTGGATCTGTATTGTATTCTATATATATATATATATATATAAACTGGCTAGGCTTGTCCATTGCTTGTTTTCGTCTTTGTTCTGGGTTATTTGGGCACCTTATTCTAGAGAGCTTTCTCTGCAAGAGATACAAGAAGCCACCTGCAAAGCCTTGCACATGGAGAGTACGGACCATATTGTATGTGTTTGGCTTTAAAAAACACACGAATTTTACGTACCTAACAACTCCAGCCATTTGGTACTACATACAGGACTGACCGAATACGTACTGTACCTTAATGTCTGAATACGATTCCTACTCCTCTTGACCCTCTGCCCCTGTGCTTTGATCTCGTCTCTTCTCGACATGTTGTCTCCCACCTATATCTAGTCACATGTGGCATAGGCTGTCCTGGTGCTGGGTGTGTCTCCAAGTAAAAGATGAGGCCTCTCCGTAAAGCTATCCTCAAATGCCCCTACATCAAGGCAAGGTGACCCATTACAATTCCATGCTGCCATCTAGTAGTGTGGTCCCAGAGGTCTCGCACCGTCATGCGGAGCGTCGCTCTAATATTACCACCCTTCCATCTCAGTAAATAGCAATCTTACCTTTTTCCCTCGCCGCTCTAATAACCGGCATTCCCTCCTGCATATGAGCAATCTGCGAGAGCGTAAGGTAATCTCCAAGAAAGATGCCCGTCTTCTTAAGAGTTGGTCCCTTCTTCAAAAAGTCTTTCTTCGATTCCATGGAGGGGAAACAAAGGGTAAGTGCCCTTTCCTTTGAGGTTTCCCCCTTGCTTCCACTTTTCTTATTGCCAAATCTCGAGGCTCTCATATGCATCGGCTCATTAATCCCCATCATAGTCATGAGTTCTTTTACCTCTTCATCAACATTATCTCGGTCTTCGAGGCCACAAATCCTCACGTGTAAGGCATGCACACACCTCCTTTGCTCCTCTTCTAGTGATAGGTTAATGATGTGGTGCGGGGGGTGTTTCCTTGCCTTTTCCTTTCTTGGCGATTTTGATCCATTTCTCGGCCTCGTCCGTGTTTTGTTGGGTCTTTGTAATAACATCCACCCAAGAAGTCGTCATTTCTTTGTGTTGCTCCTCGCCTTCTTTGATGGCCCGCACTTGTTCTTTAATGGTGTTGAGTTCTTCAATTGATGAGGGTTGAAGCTCTCCCTCTTGGAGTGTGTTACATGATCGCAACTCTGCAAGTTTCTTCTTGAGTAATGCGATCTCCTCATCTTGGGCCGTCACATGATCCGCGAGTGTGTGTATCTTACTTTCCTGGTCCGACACGTGTTCTTCGAGTATCTATATTGTGCCCAAGAGGTTGCGGTTAATCTTGTTAATGGTCTCGCACATTTCTTCTTTGCATTTTTGAATGGCATCGTCTAGAGGATCGTCCTTGCCATTTTGGTTCTTCATGTTGAAGGACTGTAAAAGGAGAGGGAGGAGAAAGTTCTTGAGAGAGAGAGAAATGAAATGTTATATTAAAGTTCTTGAGAGAGAGAGAGAAGAACACTATGGATATAGGTGTTCCTACGTTATGCAGACATGTTTCTTGCACATAAGTGTTCCCACATCAGACATACATGTTTATTCCACACCTAGATACAGTCTCTGCAATTGTGAAAAATTTCAAAAATTTTGAAAGGCTTTTGCAATTCTGAATTTCCCAAAAAAATTTCACTGCAGTCCCTCCTGCAATTCTGAATTACCAAAAAAATCTCACTGTAATCCCAAGAACTTTCAGCAGACCGGGGGCGGGGGGGGGGGCGTGACACAGAGAGAGGGTGGCGGGGGAGCGCGGCGGTTTGGGGGGGGGGGGGGGGGGGGGTGTCACAAAGTGATGACGTGGCTACCGACATCAAAAAACCCTAAAATTCCTACAAACCCTAATTTCTGCCAAAAACCCTAATTTTTGGAAACCCTAACCCTAACTGCTGACTGAAAACCCTAATCAGGCGAGGCAGTGCCACGTGGCAGCAGTGTATGGAGGCTTCCTGATTTTGCGGCGTGAATCACGGAAAGCTGGGGAAAAGCCAGGGCGACGCAATTTATTTTTTCTTGAGGCTACGCTTTGAGAGAAAGAGAGAGAAAGAGAGAACATGCTTTATTTTATTCTCATTGAGAGAGAGAGAATCTGCTTTTGCTTTCAAGCTTTTGGGGATCCCTTGTAACATTTAAATATGCGGTGAGGGCCTCACTTCTCAGAGCATCTGGACACAGAGTCTGAGAGTGAAACCCTAACCGCTCTTGTATCATTTGATTCCCTTACTTCTTTGGAATCTTCTGATGAACTTTCATCGAGTTCTTTTGGTCCTTTCTCTTCTCTAGAAGACTCTGTCCTGTTGAGGTTGACACTTGCTTGTCCATGGTATAGCTCAATGAGCTGGCATGCATACCAAAACCTTGCTTAGCATGTACCATAAGTCTCTGAATAGAGTCAGACTTTTGTTGTAGACAATACCGTTGAATCTCTTTTGACAATCTACAACAAAACCGCTCAATCTGCTCCTTCAAAATGACGCTTCGAAACGAGGACATTGATAGATAGGTACCCCAAAACCTTTGGTAGTAGTCATCCAAAGTGTCTTTCTTAGTCATTCTTAGATGATGCCAAGCCGTGATGACATCTTCTTCATATTCTTCCGTTATCCAGGTAGAAGTGAAAATTCTCTTGAATTTTACCCGCTTCTTAGGTGCTTCTCTCATCAAACAGAGTAGACCACCATGTCTTTGCATTTCCTTTCAAGTAAGATGCCGCCCTTCGCACCTTGGAGCGTTCCGAGAAACGACGACATGAGAAGGCGACGTCAAAATGTTGTAGGAATTCAAGGGATTGATGGGTGTCCTGATAGCCTGAAACATTTCAAACTTGATTGCTTGACCCCCATCCTTGAACTCCTTGGTCTTCGTGTTCTTTTGTTCACTGTTTGAAGAGGACGAGCTCCTCTCCTTTGAACCTACTAGAAATCTGCTTTTCTTGCTTTTATAGCGTTTTCTCTGCTTCCTCCGCCCTTTCTCATCCTCTCTGGAACTAGAGGAGGACGAACTGTTGGATTTCTTTGAAGACGAAGAAAACTCAGGGTCAACATGCTTCTTGGATCTGCTTATCACCTCCAAAGTCGACTTCCGGCCCAAATAACCGTGGAAATCCGTTGATTTCTTTTTCATTCCAGTTTGCTTTGAGCTTTTCATCAATTGGTTCATCTTCTTTTCAAGAGCTTTGTCAAATCTTTCTGCGAATATTGTTTCTCTTTTTCCGTATTCGGCTTTTCTTTCAACTTCCTTACCGTCTTGAGAGGAGAATCAACTTCCTCTCGCCATCTCGAGTGAATCTCATCAATCGGGTAATTCTTGAGTTGATTCACATATGTTGGATCTTTAAATTACTTGATCAATCTTTTCACACACGTGTCAACCTACAGTTGACATTTGTACTCCGTTCTGTTGAGATTCCTTGCCGGAAATTTACCAAAATCTCTGTTGGTTTTTTCTGTTTCCATGTTGGAACTTAGCTTTTCTTCATCTCCCCGGCGAACAACTTTGGAAGGGGTGTCGTCTCTGTCGGATTCTCCATGAGAACCCATGTGTGCTGCAGAAAGGATCCGATTCTCCGTAGAAGAATAATCGTTATGAGCTCTGACACCACTGTTATAGGCTTGGACACTCCAAGCGAGAAATCAATAGCAACACGCGAACAAAATTTGCAAATAACTTAACTTGACTAGAGAGAGAGAGAAGAGGTAAGTGGACATGGCACGACGGAGTTCCGAGCCAAGACACACTGGCGACCCTTTCGGTATTTCTTTATTATTACGCTTCTCAAAGGACAACTTTCGAGGGTCCTCCAAGACTCTACGTCAAGATGCTCCCCCATAATGAGGCCCCAAGGGTCCTTATAAAAAGTACAAGGGTTTTTAATCCCTAACTCCCCTTAAGCTCCTCGGCCCATCTTTTGGGTTTAGTTCCTCAAGTCCATTGAGCCATTTGTCTTCCAATTGGGCACGTCATGTCATCACTTTGTGCACTTCTACCAACAAAGTCTGCTCTTTAATTAAAGACTTTTTTTTGCAAGTTTTTTATGGGTCCTTTGCTGGCAATACTGGCCATTGGTATGTCTTTTCCATGATATAGCCCTGAGATTTTGTTGTATTTTAGGAGTCTCCTTGTGCTTGTTAAATTGGATAGGACATGCTTGTAGCAAAAGATAAGTTTTTCTGGGTCCTCTATGATTTGGACCGAAGACGAGCATTTTTGAAATGCATATATTTGAAGCATATGTGTGGAATTTGTGATAATTACCTACCGACTAACAAAATATAAGAAGTTAATGTCTTCAATCCAAATCTTTTTTGTGGCATCTCATCACTGGTTCTCTGGAGAATTTTCTGTAGGCAATTTTGAGTATGGCGTTTGTGATAATTACCTGCCAACAAACAAGATGTTGAGAAGTTTGTCATTAATTCAAACCCTTTATAAAGCATCTCATCATCGGTTTTTTTGAAATTTTTTCTGTGGTCAGGGTTGGTGGAAATCCCTTTATTTGCTTCAATAACAGTTGTATTGTTGCACCAGCTCCAGCACCCGTGCTTGTGCAACCTGGTCCATCTGAATCTAAAGGGCGAAGAGATCTTGTAGTTGGCTCAGTTGTAGCTGCAATTTTTGTTTTTGTGGCAGCTGTGCTAATGTGTGCACTCTACAAGTGCAAGTCACGAAAGACGAAACGGCTTTTTATTGCACATTCTGCACATTGGCCTCCTGTGCCTCCCTTCGCTGGTAGGTTTTAAATGTTGTTTTTACTAGTTTATCTTGCCTCAGAAATGTATGTGTGTGTGTGTGGGGAATTAAGTAAGCATAGGCATTTACAAACATATAGAGAAGAATTCAGCTTTTTGCCACATTAAATTTAACTGAAATTTCAACTTATTTTTAATGCTCTGATGCTTGCATTTTTATGAATTGCAGAGATATCAAAATCTGTGGATTGTGGAAAAGCTGCACACACAGGAGGATCAGAGGATGTACCCGTCTATTCCTTTGCTGATATGAAGAACATAACTAATAATTTTGAAAATAGGGTCGCTGCCAAAGGGGCTAATGGGGCCCTTTATCATGGAACCCTTCCAGACGGGCAAGAAGTTGTTGTGAAGTTTTTGAAGCCCAACATCAAGCAGACGCCTATGGAGTTCTTGTATAAGGCAGGCTATTTTATCCTCTGTGGTTTTATTGAATGTGCTAGCTCAATTGTTCGAAAAATTTTCGACTGTCTTATGCATGTCTCTGGGTTTTCTCTGGGTGTCATAGGAAAGGTGAAACATGAAACTTTTGGCCCAATTTTTTGATGTGATGCTGCTTTTATGAAAGTTTTGTATGCAGAAGATTTAGTCCTTGCGACAGGCTCTTTAGGAGGAATGTAGTGACCATGGAGATGTTAGTGTTGGGCTGAGAAGAGAGACCTAACCACATCAAAATGATGGCGTTGGTCTTGAACATTACACATCGTTGATTGCTGTAAGGGGAAATTTGAGCATGTTAGGCCAGATGTATTCTGGGGCATTCTCTCCATTGGTCCTGTATTCTAGATGCAAGCAGGAGCAAAAATGACATCGAGGATATACAGCCCAGATATTTGAAAGGGGTGATCATACTGCAGTTCTATAGTGAGTGCCATGCTTAGTTTCTTTATGCTCCAAAGTTTCTTCCTTTTTCCGGTTAAATTGGGAAATTTTGGAGCATGTTCGGTCAGATGAATCCTTGGGGGTCTCCCCAGTGGTCCTATATTCTAGTTGCAGGCAGGAACAAAAACACGACATCATGGATAAGCAGCCCAGATTCTTGAGAGTTGTGGTTATACTTGGTCTCGGTGTCAAAGCCATCCCATGTTCGACACAACAATTGTAATCTGGATCTGAATCTGTCTATTATCAGGATCCTTATAGTCTCCCAGAGACCCTCATGTGTTGCTGCGGTAGAGACCAAGAAGCAAGAATGTCAGACCACAGCATAAAGAAACTCAGCGTAATGCTCACTTGAAAACTGCAGTAGGGTTTGTTTCATTCTTGTAGGAGGTACGTAATATATATGCACTGTGCAGTTGTTTTCAAGTTGCTTTTGGCAATCAGAAGCTTTAAGTACATGGCTATGGTGCCATTGTAAGCAAATCTATGTGAGCGGTCTGTTCACTATCAATAATAAAGAAAGACTGCCAGGTGCACCCGACTTAGGGGCTAGTGCTTCTGAGAGGGGAGCTCCATCCCTCTGTGTCTTGAGTAAACTGTTATTTCAAGCTATGTTCTGCTGTTTCTGTTTAGTTATGGTGTTACTGCAGAGTTTCCATCTCCTGTTCAAGTGGCCAGCGGGTTTCAATGGGCAGTGAGGGATGGGCTTGGGCTTGGGGCCTGCCCACGAGAAAGGGAGGGGGGGGGGGGGGGGGGGGGGGGGGGTTGTTGGAGGTTGCGTGCGTGCATGTGTGTCTGCTAAGTGTGTGCATGTGTGCTTATGCGTTTGAAAGGCTTAAGCCAACTTATTATGCAGCTCTTTACCATTAAAAGCCTCTATATTCATGTCACTTGATTTTTCTTGCAGGTTACTCCTCTGTCATATGTTAATCATAAAAACCTGTTGAGGCCAATTGGTTTCTGTGCTGAAAGTCAAAGTTTCATGTTCATCTATGAAGGCATCCAAAAAGGAAGTTTGCACAATTATTTACATAGTAAGTAGTGCACCTTTGGAATAATGGTCTTCCACAAAACAAAACACGGGCTCCATTTTGCTGTCTTTCATATTATTCAAAATGTCAGCTCTCATTTGATGTCTTCTCTCTGCAGACATAGACAGACATTTGCTTGATTGGAAAACTCGGTTAAATATTTTGCTACAAGTTGCACAAGGTTTGGTTCTCTCGCCCCCCCCCCCCCCCCCCCCCCCCCCCCCCCCCCCCCCCCCCCCCCCCCCCCCCCCCCCCTTTTCCTTCCCCCCCCTTTTCCCTGACCTTCCACTTTTTCCTCCCGTTGCTAGATTTAATATTCCAGTTACACATTTGCTGTGTCACCCTGTATCTCTAGCATGTTTCCTTAAGGCTTTTCATTTTCATCTTCCATATACTTTTCTCTAGATAGTTGTACCCTTTGGATGGCTGTGATCTTTTCCTTAAGTATTGGCATACTGGGCTTTTGTGAACAGCTCATATGTTTTCTGGCTGTGCCTCAATTTACTTCAGAATGTCTCTTTGTTCGCCACCGTCGGGGTGAGAGCATTCATTCCAAGATTTTGTGGAGTGCAAAGGCTGAGCGCACACATTAGAGCCTCGGTTAACAATGCCTGGCCTTTTCAAGTGATAAGTTCAATGCATGTGTGAGGATACCTTTCAAAGGAGAACCTTAACATGCTCTTGCATGAGCAAAAGACATTCCAAATCTGAAAGCCATCCATCCGTGCTATATGAATTCATTCAATGACAAAATGTCTTGCATAAAAATCTTAATGTTGAACCAGGCACTGACTATGCTAAAGCTACCAAGAAACAGGTAGTGATGGCTCAATTGCATATGGAGAAAGCACTTGACCAACTCAGAGCTGATGCATGCTTTATGTGATCTTCAAGGAGGTAAACTTAGTGTGCGGATTTCTCCATGAGGAAAACAAGATGGGGGAGTGAAGTTTGTTATGAAGAAAGGCAATTGATTTTAACATGATTAAAAAGAGGAATTCTTGCAGAAATAGAGAGTAAGGAGAAAGGGTTTGACCTTCTTAGCTATCTTTGCATGCATTGGGTTTTGGTCCCATATGTTTATATGATGTGCACCATCAATTTGGGTTCCATCCCTCTCGTTATGATGTATCATTCACTTTACCAGTGACTCTTCCAAGCAAGCAAGGTTCTCCTCTCAGTCCTTTGCTTTGGCGGGTGCTACTCAACCCATGTTGACACTTCTTATTCACATGGAAACAATATCAAGATTGCACCACTTGCCTTAAGTTTGAGATAATAGATGGTACGCTAAGCATTGGCTAGTGACCATTTTTCAGTTACATAAGGCAAGGAAAGAAAATGTTGACAAAGCAATGCAAAGGGTTATGTCTCCATGCACTTGCTTGTGGTTGTGCATGCCTTTATTAGATGCGCAGAGGGGCATTTGCAAAATTTAAGCTATGTCGTGTTTAGGCACCTAGACCATACAATGGGTACGGATGTTAGTGCTAATCAATTTCTGTGTCGGATATCTAGCAAGATCACGAATGAGTTTGTTTGTTGGAAATTGCAAGCGTGGCCTTCCCAGGTGCAGGTGAGAGTGGCTCAAATGATGCCTCCTATGAGTTTGTGTCTCATGCCTTTGCCGCCTTGAGATTACAAAGAAACCCATGAAAACTTATCCAACATCAGGGATGGTTTGGTTCTCATGGCAACACATAGTCACCCCCAAAACAATGGGTGGGGCTACTAATCTGGATTTATGGATAATGTATGCAGTGACAACGATTCTTCGTTTGAGAGGGGGTATGTCACCAGGTGATGACTAGGCAATCTGCTTGATGTGTCAGTGTAGCAGAGTGATGATCTGGCAGTAGTGACGGCATGGCAACCAGGTGGTGCAGTCATTTGAGTTGAAGAATACAAATTTATGAAAATCTTGGTTATCTTCATAGGGCAATGTTAGGTCCTACTTTCTTGTAGAGAGCTGAAAAGCAACTTGAACAGGAATAATAAAACAAAATAAGAGAGAGATAGTGATAGGTAGTGGTCCTAAATGGCCATGGCCTATTCTTCAGTGGGTGTTGATTTATTCCAGTGGATAATTGAATGCGACAGTTTCGTTGCGCCCCCTATTTGTGATATACACACAGCGATACTGATTGGCATCTTGGACCTCTCTCTGTTATGCCCCATGTTCACTGTTAAAAATAGCAGCAGAAGCAAGAATTGGGAAGCTACACAACCATAACTTTTAGCAAAGGCAGAAAAAAGTAACTTCGTGTTGTAAATTAGCACTCAACCTAGTTCTAGAGCTGTCATAAAAGAAAAACTACAGAAAGCAGAGCCAATGGGAATGAGTAGCCTACAATCCCAAACCAAAGCAGGAGAAAGCATACTTGCAGCAGTCTCTAAAGAGAGGGAGTCCTACCCCTGGGACATACCCCTGGAAAACATGTGGTAGGGAGTCCGGACTCTCACCTCCAGGACGCTTGGAGTTCCTGGAAATGATTCATTAGGGTGCTAACTGACTACTTCCTAGGCGGCTTTGGAAAATCTGAACCTTAGAAACCTGTTAGACTCTCGACCCATGTGTTTGAAAGAGTTATGCATGCTACTTAACACAGTAAGCAGATTTTGAAATTTACTCAATGACATAGCTTAGTATGGTGTCCTCTGTCATAAGATTTACATAGCACAAAGTTTATACAGTAAGCTTTGTTCAGAAAGCAGTCGTACAAAAATGTAGGAATGTTCTCTCAAAGAGTTGTTCAGCTACATTTTTCCGCATAAGCAATTGGTTGTGCTTAAAAGTTCTTTTAGAAGCGCTTCTGACAGGCCCAAATGTTGTGCCAAGTGAACCATCCTCATGTTGCCTGTTGCCCGTTTGAATATATTTCCTGTATGTCATAAGCAGCATGCATGTTTTGGTGTATTGCAAATTGTCTATTGACTCTTATTATGGTTTGAAGATCTGATAGATTGGAGAATAACAAAATACCATATGAATTTTTGAAGGTTAGTTTTGATGCTTATAATGTACGCCAAGAACATTGGTGGGTAGTCAAAATTTACAGAAAGTTAAGGCTCATGAATCATGATTAGGTTTTTTGTCAAGAAGCAAATATTTAAAGCATTTTGTATGACTTCCATGTGTTTTGTTGTGTATTTATCAAATCTTTACTGTAGAACTAAACTAACTGTACATGCGGTCATTGATTTGGAGTCTCGTATCTAACTTTTGCGAGGAGTTTCGTATGGGTCTTTGTAGAAAACTTTAGTCAGCATGAAACTGGTTTAGAAAGACATTTTGTTTTTGTATTGAAATTCTCTGAAGATGCATCATCCAGTTTTTCCAAGATGTGTTCCTACTTGGCACAATTCAAGTACCAAATAGTGCTCGTCTATTTTTCCATTTTTATACAATCTTCCTCAAAGTTATATAAGGTGAACTTCCATTGTGGTACAGGATTGGAGCATCTGCATTCTTGTTCTCCAGGCATTATACACGGAAGTTTAAAAAGTGCGAATGTGCTTTTGAGCGGTGATGGTCTGCTTGCAAAAGTTTCAGATTTTGGCATTTATGAGTTATTATCAGATGTGGAGGCTACTTCGGGGTACCTTGATCCAGAGTAGGTGCATAGTTTTTTATATAACCATATTGAGAAGCCCTACCCTCTTTTTGGATCATGTGGGCTTACAGTATTCAAGTACATGCATTCAAGGTACTTTTCTACGAAGACATTGACGGACAAGAGCGATATTTACAGCTTTGGAGTATTGATTCTCGAAGTCGTGTGCGGACGTATGCCATTTGATAGAAGTCTTTCAAAGGATGCTTGGAACATCATTGAGTGGGTAAGTCTGAGATATAGTACTGCGGAAGTGTGATCCTCTGCAAATTGGTTTATTTTCTATGCACATATAACTCGTATGCGTGTGTGTGAGAGGGGGGGGATCTTTTTTTTGGTTGGCAAGAAAAGTGGCAGAGACTGTTGGGAATTGGCTTTGTACCAGGAACAATCCTGTGTGGACTCCCACTTGAAGGATGTACCCTTGTGTGCCCACGACGAGTCATGGATATTGAAGAGCATCTCACTTACCATGTGCTTGAGTTTGATGGTGTCCCTAGGGCGCGTTTTGCAACCTCCAGGCTTATGCCATTCAATGTGTCAGACCCAAGCAAAGCTTTCTCCCTAGATAAGGAGCTCTCTCGTACTCATCTCAATAGGTGTTTCTCTCTCATGCCATGAATTCTACAATGTATTATCAACCTAATCAACAGGTGGCATCGCAGCCCATAAGGATTAGTATCTTATAATCTCCCATGTTCATCATCAAGCCTCTTGCTTGCCTTATCATTAATGAAGCAACTTCCTAATTTATGGCTGATCAATTTGAGTTGTTTGACAACCCGGTGACCTGGAATGGCCCATCCAGGTACGACCTGTTCTCCCATGATGATCCAATGAAGGCCCCCATATCTCAGCTCCATAGAGCAATACAGAAGCCACCAAAGTGTCAAAGTGCCAGAGCTTCGTCCGAGGTTTTTGAAATTGAACCTGTGAACACATTCTCTCCAGTCTCCCCAATGCCGAATGGGCTCTGATCAATCTAGTTTGTGCTGCTCTCCTCAAAGAAAATGCTGGTCCACTAAAAACCACTCCTAAGGTAAGTGTAAGCATCTGTATATTCCACTGTCTCCTGGCCATATGTGAATGTGGGCGCTGACCTCCTGATCCACTGTGGGGTGGCATTAAATACCATGACCTTGGTTTTACCAAGGTTGACAGACAAGCCACTCTCATGGGCAAACCTATGCAAAGCATCCAAGTGACGTTGCATCCCCTCTGGAGAGTCGGAGATCAACACAATATCATCAGCATATAACAATAGCGGAATCCATGTCCCTGCTAGCGGTGCACCTCTATCACCATCTCTCTCAATGTAGTCAGAAACCTCATCCACATACATACCAAATAGAGTAGCAGAGAGCGCGCATCCCTCCTTCACCCCAATAGTGGAGTGAACCGGTGTAGATAGACCCTCTGAGGTGTGTACACACCCTACTACTGATCTGTACAGTGCCATGATCCCCCAAGTGAGCTTTGTGGGTACTCCCATCTTCTGTAATCTACGCATCAATCTAGCTCTCGGTACTGTGTCAAATGCTTTGCGGAAGTCCACAAAGCTACAATAGATCCGTCTCCCATGGGATCTGCCCTCCTTGATGATGGCCCTGAGTGTCAAGATATGGTCAAGAGTAGAAAAACCTCTCTTGAACCCTGCCTGCCCAACAACACGCATTCCCTCCCTCTCTACCCATCTACTCAGCTGCTGCTCAAGAATGGATGCGTACAACCGTGTCAATGTGTGTCCAATCGTGATAGTGCGATAATTTCAAGGCTCCATAGGGTCTGCTGACTTGAAGATAGGTACGATCGTAGATAGGCTCCAAGTATCAGGCAAGCCCTCACACATGGCACGGTTAAACATAACTGCTCGAAGCTCTGCTAGTAGATCTCTGGCATGCATGAAATGCTCAGCCACTAAGCCATCATGATCATATGCTCTCCCAGTCCTCATCCTGTCAATGGCCTTCTTCACCATCTCAGCGGTGAAAAAAGCACGTGTGTGTGGGCATGGATCGGGGGGGTCGGGAAGGGGCTGCTGTCCAATGATGCGTACTGACCCCAGGTTTCTGTAGAGGTAATGGCAGGGTGGGGGGGGGGGGGGGGGGGGGGGGGGGGACTGCTCATGAAAGAGCCTCCATGCCTCACGCTAGTCCTGACTGAAGTATAGCTGGTATAGATCGTGCTCTACTCGAGCCAAAAATGCCCTCTTCCTCCGCTGCACTAGGTGTCGGAAGTCAATCTGTGACTAACTGTGTGTGATGCCCCCCAAAAGCACTTCTCTCTGAAGTCTAGCTCTAAAGACATTCCTCATCATACCAGCTGTTCTGAGGCATGCTCACAGAACGGCGTCTCTGCTCAGGCTGGGTGTGTGGGTGTGCCTCTGTTGCTGCATCATGTGATGTCTGTGTGAATATAGTAGTAAGCTACTCCAGAGGTCTTCCTGGCTCCTCAGCGGATAGGTGTCTGTAAATCCCGTCTATGTATATAGAATCCGTCTCTCGTGTGAAGGTGTAGCGAGTAGGGGCTACTACTCGTGGAATGTGTGCTACACTGAATTGGAAAGAGATGGTCAGCGACACAATAGCATGATCCATTGCCACCCCCACAAGTCTGGGCCCAACTATGAGATCCTGGATACTAGAGATTAGGCTCGGCTGTGCCATGACATAATCTACGGTGCTGGCTCCATGTCTGTGTGGAAAGTATGTGCAGCCTCCCGCAGCAGGAAATCTCTGTAGTCCATTCAAGATGGCCAATCCATGTGCAGTCCCCATGTCTATCAAGTGCCGTCCATACTCAGTATGTTCTCCATCCTGTGATATCCTGGATAGGCCCGTCTCTGCAACATCTAGCTCTTTCAACATCTCCTCTGAAGTATCATAAAATACCGTTTGATGATGGGCAGTCCTAGCATTGAAGTCCCCTAGAATGATAATGTCACCATCTCTAGAGAATTCCCATATGTCATCATCAAAAATAGAGAAGGGGGACTGTCCTCTCAGTGGTGCATATACTGACGTACCTTGGGGAAAGTAGCAAATGGCAATGTAAAGATATGTGCCAGTCTCTGCTCTCAATCTCACCCACATGTACCTAGCTTGTTCATCCCTACGAGCTATATGTATCAATGGCTGCAACTCCTCCCTGAATAACACTGCCACTCCTCCTGAGCCCCGCCCTCTGTGCTCTAATTGTGTCTCCTGTCTACAAACTGTCCCCCATCTGTATCCACTAATGTGAGGCATAGATTGCCCAGGGGCGTGAAGGCTGATGTGTCTCAGAGTAGAAGATGATGTCTCTCCTGGTAAAACTCTCCTCAAAAGCACTCACATCAAGACGCATAGATCCATTACAATTCCAGGTAGCAACTTTGAGTGTGGTCACATAGGCCTCACACCGTCATGTGGAGCGTGGCTCCAAATATCACCACTCTTCCATCTCGGTAGAAAGCAATCTTACCTTTTTCCCTTGCCGCTCTAATCTCTGGCATTACTTCTTGCATATGGGCGACCTGTGAGAGGGTAAGGTCATCCCCGAGAAGGATGCCCCTCTTCTTAAGAGTTCGTCTCTTCTTCAAAAAGTCCTTTTTCGCTTCCATGGAGGGAAAACGAAGGATGAGTGCCCTTTCTTTTGAGGTTTCCCCCTTGCTCCCATTTTTCTTGTTACCCACTCTCCAAGCTCTTGAGTACATCGGCTCATGAACCCCCATCAAAGCCATGAGTTCTTTTACCTCTTTGTCTACATTATCTTTGTCTTTAAGGCCGCAAATTCTCACATGTAGAGAGCGTACACGTCTTCTTTGCTCCTCTTCTAATGTCAGGTTGATAAGGGTGGGTGTGGATGTTGTTTCTTTGCTTTTTCCTTTCTTGGCAACCTCAATCCATTTCTTAGCCTCATCTGTTTTTCTATTGAGTCTTTGTAATAACGTCCACCCAAGAAGTCGTCTTTTTTTATGCTGCTCTTCCCCCTCTTTGATGGCTCGCACTTGCTCTTTGATTGTGTTAAGTTCTTCTATCACAGAGGGTTGCAACTCTCCCTCTTCAAGTGTGTTTCGTGAGCGTGCCTCAGCGAGCTCCTTCTTGAGTGACGCAATCTCTTCGTCTTGGGCCGTCATCCGATCTCCCATTGCCGTGATCTTGCTTTCTTGGGCCGAAACGCGATCCTCCAGCATTTTTATTGTCCCTAATAGGTGGCGGTTGATCTTGTTAATGGTTTTGACCATTTCTTCTTTGCACTCTTGAACTGTATCTGCTAAGGGGTCGGCCTTATCATTTTGCTTCCTCATGTTTGATCGGTGTCAAAAAAGAGAGAAAATTGACCTACACGCACAAGTGCTTCCACATTATGCATACATGTTCCACACTAAGCATATATGGCTTGCGTTTCTTGCAATTGCTGCAAAATATGATCAAAACGACAAAAAATCCCCTTTATGCAATTTCTGCAATTCTCTACCAGTTCTGCAATTTTCGAAAATAAGCAATTTCTGCAGTTTCTGAGTTCTGTAAATTCCTGTAAATTCCTGTAAATTTTTTGAAAATTCTGTAATTGTCCAAAAAACTGACATACTGGTAGGCTTAATAATAAATTCATTAGTGGGAAGATTCCCTCCCTTTTCCCTCTCTCCACCCTCCTCTAAAATCCCTGCTCTCCACAGCCCTGCCCACGAGCTCTCCTTCCCACAACCTTGCCCTCACGGACACACACAGAGAGAGAGAGAGAGAGAGAGAGAGAGAGAGAGAGAGAGAGAGAGAGAGAGAGAGAGAGAGAGAGAGAGAGAGAGAGAGAGAGAGAGAAATGAAATGAAATGTTATATTAACGTCTTCAAAAGGCCATAATGACCTATGAGACCCGAAAGTTACAAAGTGGTGGATCTGATACAAAGTCAGAGTAACAAGATAACCTAACAACAGTACAAAACAAAGATATATACTATGGGGTCCTAAGTTGGTCGATGTGAGTCAAGCAAAAAACTAAGCAAAAAATGGACGGCTTGTTGGGATAGCTGAATCACAAGAGATCTAGCATCGTTCGTTGGCGAATCTCATCAATTTCCTCCATGGTTAGTAGTCTGACCGGGCGTCGTGCATGCCTGGCCAGCGTGCTCCGAATTTTCTGTCGTAGCCTCCGTCGATGCTGTGTAGTTCTTCGTAGTCGCGGGTGCCTGGATTTCCCCAGTTCAATCTCTCGGTCAATCAGTGTGCCTCTGGTGTGAGACGAGGGGGAGCTCTGCTGTGGGAGTGGCTCTTCCGGCTGTCCCGTGTCTGCTCTGAAGAAGTCTGTGATCCGTCTTTGAGACTGGCTAGCCTCGCCATTCATCAGGCTATCTCTGTGTCTGCGCAGCTCGAGCAAGAACAAACCCAGACATCTGTGATCTTCGTATCCCATGACTCTTGAGAGTGGTCCAAAACCCTCTCTGAACAAGCAATGGAAGCGGCCTCGTATCTCGTAGTAGACGGGGCAGCGGCATGTATAGTGTAGCTCTGTCTCAGGTTCCATGTTACACAAGGGACATGTCCTGTCCTCTGCTGGTACTCCGCTGTATCTCCCAGTCTCAATCGGCAACTAGTGAGAAGATGTGCGTAACTGGCCAATAGCACATCGTATCCCATGAAACAAGTGGGTATCCATGTATCTGGGTCTCGCCACAAAACCATCTTCCGTAAGCTGGAGAAGGTGGTCTCTGTAGAAAGCCATCTTCGTGCCCAATTCCTGTGCTGGTTGTATCCATGTCTTCCTGGTGTCTAGCTGGGTCAGGTCTTGGCGGATGAGCTTGGTGATCTTTGACTGTGTAAGAGTGAGAGATGGTGCATCGAATGAGTAATGGAATGGTGGCAGCCTGTCTATGCTGAACCCATGTGCCTCAAACCATGATGTCATCTCCCCATACCAGCATGTTGTATCTCCTTATATGGCTAACTGTCGAGAGGATTCAAGTGCTATGCGAGCATATCTGTCTCTAGGAAGTTCCCATGTGCGGTTTATGAAGGAGACCGATTTGGTGAGCGCCTCCACCACAAGTGGGGGGGCCGCTAGCTCTACTCGGATAATGGCACGTGGTACTGATGCCTTGGCTCTAATGAGCCGCAAGATCATAGAGACGAGAGGTTTCTCCATGTTCCCCCATCCGTCTGAGCAACCCTGCCTCCCGTGGTGATCCAATGAAGGTCCCCATATCTCGGTTCCATAGAGCAAAGCTGAAGCCACCAAGGTGTCGAAGAGCCAGAGCTTTGTCCGGGGCTCCTGAAACTGAACCTGCGAACACATCCTCTCCAATCTACCCAATGCTGCGTGGGCTCTAGTAAGTCTGGTCTCTGCTGCTTTTCTGAGTGAGAATGCAGGTCTGCTAAAAACCACTCCAAGGTAAGTGTAAGCGTCTGTGTACTCCACAGTCTCCTGGCCGTATGTAAATGTGGGTGCTGACCTCCTGATCCACTGTGGGGTGGTATTAAACACCATAACCTTGGTTTTACCAAGGTTGACAGACAAACCACTTTCGTGGGCAAACGTATGCAAAGCATCCAATTGACGTTGCATTCCCTCTGGGGATTCGGAGATCAACACTATGTCATCAGCATATAACAAAAGTGGAATCCATGTCCCTGCCAACTGAGCACCTTGATCCCCATCGCTGTCAATGTAGTCAGAAACGTCATCCACGTACATACCGAAAAGAGTAGGAGAGAGCGGGCAGCCCTGCTTCACCCCAATAGTGGAGTGAACGGGTGTAGAAAGTCCCTCCGAGGTGCGTACATGCCCTACTACTGAAATGTACAATGCCATGATCCCCCAAATGAGTTCTGTGCGTACTCCCATTTCGTGTAATCTACGCATCAGTCTAGCTCTGGGTACCGTGTCGAAAGCTTTGCGGAAGTCCACAAAGCTACAATAGATCCGTCTCCCATGAGATCTGCCTTCCTCGATGATGGCCCTGAGTGTTAGGATATGGTCAAGAGTAGAGAAGCCTCTCCTGAATCCTGCCTGCCCAGTTGCATGTATTCCTTCCCTCTCTGCCCATCTACTCAGCTATTGCTCAAGAATGGATGCATACAACCGTGCCAGTGTGTGCCCAATCATAATAGTGCGATAATTCCCAGTCTCCATGGGGTCTCCTGATTTGAAGATAGGTACGATCGTAGATAGGCTCCAAGTGTCCGGTAGGTCCTCACACATGGCACGGTTAAACATAACTGCCAGAAGCTTTGCTAGTAGGTCTTTGGCATGCATGAAATGCTGAGCGACTAGGCCATCATGATCGTATGCTCTTCCAGTCTTCATCCTGTCAATAGCTTTCTTCACCATCTCAGTGGTGAAAAAGACAGATGCGTGTGGGCATGGATCGGGGGGGTTGGGGAGGGGCGACTGTCTAGGTACTGTGTACAAAGATGATGCGTACTGACCCCAGGTCTCTGTGGAGGAAATAGCAAGGGGGGGGGACTGCTCATGAAAGAGCCGCCATGCCTCACGCGAGTCCTGACTCAAGAATAGCTGATATAGATTTTGCTCGAGTCGAGCCAAAAAAAAAAAAGCCCTCTTCTCCTGCCGCACCAGGCGTCAGAAGTCAATCTGTGTTGACTGTCTGTGAGTGACGTCCCCCAACAGCACCTCCCTCTGAAGTCGGGCTCTAGTCTGGCAGCACTCCTCATCGTACCAACTGTTCTGAGGTATGCTCCCTGATCGGTGGCTCTGCTCAGGGCGGGTGTGTGGGTATGCTTTTGCTGTGCTGCCTCATGTAATGTCTGTGTCAGTATAGTAGTTAGCTCCTCCAGAGGTCGCCCTGGGTCCTCAGTGCATAGGCGTCTGTAGATTCCGTCCATGTATACAGAGTCCGTCTCCCGTGTGAATGTGTAGCGAGTAGGGGCTGCTACTTGTGGCCTGTGTGCTACACTGAACTGGAAGGAGATGGTCATCGATACCAGAGCATGATCCACTGCCACCCCGACCGGTCTGGGCCCAACTGTGAGATCTTGGATACTAGAGATGAGATTCGGCTGTGCCATGACATAGTCCACTGTGTTGGCTCCATGTCTATGTGGGAAGCATGTAAAACCTCCCGCAGTAGGAAATCTCTGTAGGCTGTTTAAGATGGCCAATCCATGTGCAGTGCCCATGTCTATCAGGTGTCGCCCATACTCTGTATATTCCACAACATGTGATAGTCTGGAAAGGCCCGTCTCTACAACATCTAGCTCTCTTAGCATCTCCTCTGAAGTATCATAAAACACTGCCTGGTGATGGGCAGTCTTAGCATTGAAGTCCCCTAGGATGATAATGTCACCGTCCCTAGAGAACTCCCATATGTCATCATCCAAAATAGAGAAAGGGGACTGTCCTCTGGGTGATGCATAAACTGATGTACTCAGGGGAAAGTAGCAAATAGCTAGATAGAGGTATCTGCCTATCTTTGCTTTCAGTCTCACCCACATGTACCTAGCCTGCTCGTCCCTGCGGGCTATATGTATCAGTGGTTGCAGATCCTCTCTAAATAACACTGCCACTCCCCCCGAGCCCCGCCCTCTGTGCTCTGAGCGTGTCTCCTGTCTGTAGGCTGTCTCCCACCTGTATCCACTGATGTGAGGCATGGATTGCCCAGGGGCCTGGTGTGTCTCAGAGTAAAAGATGATGTCTCTTCCAGTAAAGCTATCCTGAAAAGCACCCACATCAAGACGCATAGATCCATTGCAGTTCCAGGCAGCTACTTTGAGTGTGGTCCCATAAGTCTCGCACCGTCATGTGGAGCGTCGCTCTAGTATTACCACTTTTCCGTCTCGGTAAAAAGCGATCTTACCTTTTCCCCTTGCCGCTCTAATCTCCGGCATTACTTCCTGCATATGAGCGATCTGCGAGAGGGTGAGATCATCCCTGAGAAAGATGCCAGTCTCTTTAAGAGTTGGTCTTTTCTTCAAGAATGACTTCTTTGCTTCCATGGAGGGAAAACGGAGGATGAGTGCTCTTTCTTTTGAGGTTTCTCCACTGCTTCCATTTTTCTTTATGTTACCCACTCTCCATGCCCTTGTGTGCGGCGGCTCATGAATCCCCTTCAAGGGTGTGAGTTCTTTTACTTCTTCGTCCACATTGCCTTTGTCTTTAAGACCGCAAATTCTCACATGTAAAGCGCGCACCCTTCTCCTCTGCTCCTCCTCTAGTGTTTGATTAATGATGTTGTTGTGTGTGGACGTGGGCGTTATCTCCTTGCCTTTTCCTTTCTTGGCCACCTTGATCCATTTCTCGGCTTCGTCCGCCTTCTGTTGAGTTTTGGTAAGAACATCCACCCAAGAAGTCGTCATTTCGTTGTGCTGCTCTTCTCCCTCTTTGATGGCCCGTACTTGCTCCTTGATCGTGTTGATTTCTTCAATTACTGAGGGTTGCAGTTCGCCTCTTCCAGTGTGTTTCTTGATCGTGCTTCGGCGAGATCTTTCTTGAGTGACGCGATCTCTTCCTCTTGGGTCGTCACTCGGTCTTCCAACGTGCTTATCTTGCTCTCTTGGATCAGCACGCGTGCTTCGAGCATGTTTATTGTGCCCCAGAGATTGCGGTTCATCTTGGTAATGATCTCCGTCATTTCCTCTTTGCATTTTTGAATGGCATCCTCTAGGGGGTCGGCTTTATCGTTCATCTTCCTCATGCTTGATCGCCGTCCGCAAGGGAGTTAGATGTACGTGTGCACCCACCCTAGCAGCGGGCGCGGCAGCTGGGCGAGTGGGGGAGCCGGCCGCAAGAGAGTCAATAGATGTACGTGTGCACCCACACTAGCGGCGGGCGCGGCGAGTGGTGGAGCGTGAGGCGGTATGGCCAGGGAGGGGCAGCGATAGTTACCTATCTGATTGCGGGCATGGAAAATTGCTTACAAAAAATGAACTAGTTGTCTCAAAAACAAAAGTGAAGGGGG
Source organism: Adiantum capillus-veneris (assembly GCF_014529385.1). NCBI lineage: Eukaryota > Viridiplantae > Streptophyta > Polypodiopsida > Polypodiales > Pteridaceae > Adiantum > Adiantum capillus-veneris. The sequence continues at coordinate 41,428,944 of NC_140938.1, read as the reverse complement.
AGGGAGGGGGCGATGATTAGATACTGGGAATACTCTTCCATTAAAATCAGCATCATTCTACATTTTATTTTGGGGTATGTGCCCTCAATATGCTCAACTGTGTGTGTGTGTGTGTGTGGTTGTTATGTGTATTTGTGTCTGTTCTTTTTTTTTTGTGTGTGTGTGTGTGCGTGCGCGTGTGTGTGTGTGAGAGAGAGAGAGAGAGAGGCCACGTGTGTGTGTGTGTGTGTGTGTGTGTGTGTGTGTGTGTGTGTGTGTGTGTGTGTGTGGTGAGAGAGATCTGAAGGCTGTCGCGAGCTTCTCCTGTGGCCTGCCACGCTCACTGTGTCTGTACCAGCGGGGCTGTGTGCGTGTGGTGACTACTGCAGCCTCTGTTGTGAACCCTACTGCAGCCCCTGTCGCGAACCCTACTGTCAAAGGTGTGCCCTCTGTCGCAAACCCTACTGCAGCCTCTGTGCCGCTTGTAGAGCTGAGGTCTGCCCTTGTCTGCACACGACCCTTCAATGCTGAAGCAGTGAGCAAATTTCAGCCAATTTTGTGATACTTTGTGGTGCGAGAAAACAGGTGCTGCAGCTGTCTTGTGATTGTAACAGAGGAAGAAACACTGCAATTGCCCCAAGCGTTGTGAAGCCCTCGGCAACTCTTGTACAGCTTTCGCTCCCCATTCTGTGTGTGTGGGTGTGAGTGTGTGTGTGTGAGAGGTGTGGTGGGGGATTTGGGTGTGTGGTGAATCCTTCGGCCTTGTCTGGTGCGTGACTCTGTTCTGCACAACATGTACTCTGTGCAGGCCCTTCACAGCGCGCCGGGGGTGGAAGTTTGATTTCGCCTGCACGTTGTCCTTCCGTCGTCTTGTGAGCGAGAGAGGAGTGTGTTTTTGTACAACTATCTGGTGTGTGTGTTTGCCTGTGTATATAGCAGTCATATATCAAAAATTCTCAAAAAAAAAAAAAAAAAAAAAAACAAGAAAAAAAGAAGAGAGTGTGTGTGTGAGAGCTTCACATGGATTCGACTGATCAGTGTATATATAAGCGTCGGAAAGCCATGGAAACTTCGGAGATGGATGCTTTGAGTCTTATCAAAGAATGTTTGCATGAGGACTTCGAGGATGCACTTCAAGCCTGGGAAGGCTCTGCTCCTGTTATGGAAGTACGCATCCCTATACAGGAGCTCATGGATCCCGTTGCTCAATATGCACTTAACGCTGTGATTCTTTTTTTCCCGGGCAGAATGCCTACTGCTCAGGATGTAGGCAAATGGGTTGATTTCCTGCTCAAACGGCAAGCAGTTTGAGGGGTTTACTTTGGTGCGTGAGGGTTCTATGAAGTCTTGCTGGCTGACATGGATGCTCGGGATGCTCTGCTTGAAATGTCTCCTCTTTTCTTCAATACGCAGATGACTCATGTGCTGCCCTGGGCTCTCACCAAGGACTATCAGAGTCTCATTCGTCACAAGTGTCCCGTCTCGGTTGAGGTGGTCGACTTTCCTCGCACTTGCGTCATTTTCTTCCTTTGTTGGCTGCTCAGTTAGGCAAAGTTATTTGCCCTCCTAAGCTGGAGGCAAACACGAACCGTTTTTGTATTTTGTGGGACACGGATATCCCCACACCAGCAGGTATTTCGATCGATTCTGGGGATACAGTGGTTGGAAAGCGCCCATTTAAGCTTAAATGGGGCAAGTATGCAAATTCTTGCTTCCGGTGTGGCAAATTTGGTTATATGCAGTCCGAATGTCCGGAACCAAATCTGCAACCACCTCCTTCAGCCGTACCTGCTCCTCAACCTCGCTCGCCTCCGAAACCTTCTACTGAGGTTCAAACTAAAGGAGTTTTAACCTCCTCCCCCTCAGCTGGGGCGATTAAAGGCAAGGGGAAACAAGTACAATTGTTTGCACTTTCTGCTTCTCCAAATATTAAAGACAAGGGAAAAGAACAAGTTTCGACCTCTCAAACTTGGATAGTGCCCAAGAAACCCGTCAAAGCTACTACACCTCGTGTTCCGGAATCTTCTCGTAATTATGTGCCTCCTTTGAAGAATGATGCTCAGAAAAAACTTCCTTGTAATGACAACACTTCTTTGGTTGAAGCTTGGGACAAGGTTGTTCGTTCTTACAAGGAGGTTGTTACTGGAGAAGCTTCCTCATCGCAAGGTGCATTTCCTTTCAATTATCCAGGTCCAGGTATTGACCCACCTTCTCAGGCACCTTCAGCTGGGGAGGATGTGTTGATGGGCACTGGTACTTGAGTTTTATTTCCCCCCTTTTCTTTCCTTGTTTCCTCGTCCACTGTATATACCATATAGAATGAATAGTTCTTTGAATTGCATCTCCTATAATGTGCGTGGGTTATGCAATCACAACAAGTGGCGGCTTACCTGGCACTATGTACATACATGTAAAGCAGACATTGTGGTTCTTCAAGAGCATAACCAACACCAATTTGCAGGACAGACTTCTTACTTTGCGGGCTACTGGATAGCTTATACAGGATCAGCTGGCCATTCTGGAGTGCTTATGCTTGTTCGACATGAACTCTTCCCGACCTTGGTCTTTAATGACCCGGCTGGGAGATGGATGGTCATCCAATGTATTGTTAATGGAGAAGTTTTCGAATTTGGAGGATTATATGCATACACAGCTTCTACAGATAGAGCACGGTTGTGGAGTGCTATCTCTTCTTATTGTTGGCGTTCCAATGCTTTTCTCTGCGGGGATTTTAATAATGCACCAAACCTTGCGGATAATACTACTGGCCATTCTCACATGCTTCATATGGAACAGCAATCTTGGGACCAATTTATGTCGACCTGTAATGGGCTTGATTTGTGGCCCTTTTTGCATGCGACTGATCCAGGCTTTACTTTTCAGCACAATGCTCAATCCATGTATCGCGCTCGGCTGGATCGCTAGTATCTTTTTCACATGCAACAATATGATGACTTTGTATGCGAGATGAGGATTGATTATGCTATGTGTCTCTCGGATCATTTTCCCGTATGCTTGAAACTTTGTTTTGGCTCTTTTGATGTCAATGATCGCCTACCCAAAAAAAGACTTCTGCATGTCAATAATGCTTATCTCAAGCATGAGCCTTTTCGCACTATGATTGTGAATATCATCCCGCCTTTGCTCTCCCAGATGTATGTTGACATGGACATAGCATGGTTTCGTTTTGTTATGCGTGTTCAGTCAGTTATACAAGATTATGGCAGGGATTATTTGTCACAATTACGGGAATGGGTTAACCAGGCAAAGGATGCTTGTAACCGATTAATGCACTTGGCTAATCATTCTTCTCTTACTGATGCTCAAATGACTGAGTTGTTTTCTGCTCGTGCAATATTAAGGCACAATGATGAGAGAAAATTGGCCAAATGGCAGACTCGAGCTTGTCAACAGGCTTTTGCAGATAAAGGATGTGCTTCTAAACAACTTTTTCAGCATTTGCATCACTCGAGGCAGTTTCAAGCTATACGGAGAGTTAAATTACCGTCAGGGGAGTGGACCTCTACTTTTCGAGAGCTAGCACTAGCCCTACGCTCTCATTATGGCAAGATTTTTGAAGCCCCTTCTTCTCCCAGGAGAGAAGCGTGCCAAGCGCGTTACATGTTTCTATCGCATGTCACTTCCATTATCTCGTTGCGGCAGGCTCAAGACTTGGAAGCTGTTTTCACTGAGTCAGAATTGTATGCCAGCTTGCTTGATTTAGGTCGATGGAGAGCTCCTGGTTGGGATGGTCTCTCTGTGGAATTCTTCTTGTCTTTCTGGGACTATTTGAAGTTGCCTCTATTATTCATGATGAATACAGCTTGGGAACAACAGGAATTACCCTCCTCTTGGAAAGAAGGTTTGCTCAAGCTGATCCCTAAGCATGCATTGTGTGAAGAATTTTCACATTGGCAGCCTATTACACTTATGCCTGTGGTATATAAATTAATGGCAAAAATGCTTGCTAACCGGCTTAAATGCTTTCTGCATGAAGGCTTGCATCAATCTCAATACGGCTTCATTCCGTGACGTCAAATTACTGATAACCTCGCAAATGTCATTATTGGTATGGAATATGCAAAATATACTCGACAGGATGTATTAGTCATGCAGGTTGACATTGAAAAGGCATTCGATACTGATCTTTGGGATTACATTGCGGATACGATGCGACATTTGGGCTTTGGGCCTTGGCTATCCCGTGTCGTGCTTTTCTTGTATGCAAACAGTACTTCTGCAGGCTTGCTGGATGGTTCTCTCACAAAATCTTGGCCTTTGGGACGGTCGGTACGGCAGGGCTGCCCTCTGAGTGCTTTGCTTTATGCGATCGCTACTCATCCCTTGTTTATGTATTTGGATTCCTTGACCTCCACTGGTAGGCTACATGGCCTTACTTTACCTTCTGGTCGACAGTTTGCTGGTCAAGCTTATGCGGATGACTCTTTGTTCATGCCTCGTAATAACTATGATGATGTGCAACAGATTATGCATACTCTTCACTTGTTTGGATTGGCAGCAGGTCTCAAATTTAACTTTTGCAAATCCAAGCTATTGCCTCTGAAAGAGTGTGACTGGCATAAGATATTGTGGCATGGGGAGATTGTTCCTCCCCATGTTCTGGTTCGCCATTTGGGTTATCCGCTGGGTTGGAATGTATCGGCCATCAAGAAAACGGATTGGGTGCTCCAACGTCTACATTCCAAGTTGAATTATTGGAAATTGTCCACGTGGCCACTTCATGTGCGTCTCAGGATTGTCCAATGCATCCTTGTGGCTTATGTGCAGTTTTACTTGCCTTTGTTATCCTGGCCTCGGTTGCGCTTGCAATCCCTCATGTCCAATATTTTAGAGCATTTTTGGCGGACCTCGTCTAGCAAGAGGGGCCTTCGGCTTCTATCGATGGACAAGCTGTGTTCTCCCAAGCGGCTAGGAGGGTTGAATATTTTGGACTTGAGACATCATCTTCTGGCTCGGAAAGCTATGTTGTTGCCCGTTTTGGTGGAGCAGAAGCAACCCTGGGCTCTCATGGTCGCACATTTGTGTGCACACATTGTCACCCCTTCTTTTGGTCATTGGAAACCGACTTATTGGGATGTTGTTTTTGGGAAGCTTGAAGGACACATTCCTGGATGTCCATTTACTTCTCTAATTGTTGATTGGAAGGTTGTCACTTCGCATTTGGCTTGGGATGGTCGACAATCCTCTGGGGGTAACTCTCTTCGCTTGGAGAGTGTGCATTGGAGCAGGGTTTTTGCTTCGAATTTGGTTCAACGGTCTCCTCGCCAAGCGTATTTTCTTTCCCAAAACGGAATCTGTCAGGTGCATCAGGTGGTTGATGACTCGGGTTATGTTCTTTCTTTCGTTGATGTCGTCTCCCGCTTTCGGTTGGGTCTTCACTATTCTCCTCTCTGGCGGGAGATTCAAAACATGCTTGCTGTTCATTCGCCCATTCCTCCTTTGGATGAAGACTCTCGCTTCTCAGATTGGAATTTGGCTACTACTAGATTGGAGTGCATCTCAGCTGCCAGTGTCTATGCCATTCTTCAGTATGATGTATGGATTGTGCATCGGGGTAATCAGTTGTGGTCGCTTTCCGAGTCATCCTTGTGGTGGCAACACGCATTGTCTCGCATTTGGCAGAGTCATCTGCCTTTGAAGGAACGTGTTTTCTTGTGGCGGTGCTTGGTGGGAGCTCTACCTGTTGGCAGTGTGTTGCATGCTCGGCATATTGCGCCTTCCCGCTGCGCTAGATGCCTTGAAGCCGAGGAGACCGTGCCACACTTGCTGTGGTGTTGTCGTCACTCCAGAGCCTTCATTCGGCAAGTGTCGATTGCTCTTCGACTACGTTTTCCTTTTGGCTCTTTTCACAGACGATTTTGGCTTTTTGGGGTGCTTCGGTCACCACAATCTCAGTTTGCGGTCTTCTTCACCTAGGTCAGATTTTGGACTATGTGGGCCATCTGGCATCATAGGAACTCCTTAATGTTCCAGGGCACTTTTGTTGACCCCTTTCCCTATTTCAAATTATCTCTTTGTCAAGCGCTGCATTTTGCCTATGAAGCTGGAGACATCACTCTTGATGCCTACAGGATTTACTTTGACTGTTTCTAGCCTTCGGAGCCTCATAGTGCTCCGTCTTTTGTATCCTTTTCTTTTCGTGGGTTTTCCTCGTTTTGAGGTTTCCCACTTGTAAATTAATCAAAGCAGATTTACAAAAAAAAGTGTGTGTGTGTGTCTCGAAGACAAAAGTGAGGGGGGGGGGGGGGGGGGGGGGGGGGGGGGAGGGGGGGTAAAGTATGGTAGAGAGAGTGGGGGAAGGGGGGCGGGGGTTAAAAAAAGTAAAAATAAAAATTACTTCCTATGCGTAGAAGAAGGGGGGGGGGACATCCTACGCGTAGAGGAAGGGGGGGATCATCCTACGCGTAGCATGTGGGGAGGGGGGGGGGGGGGGGGGGGGGGGGAACCTGGCAGGGCTGCAGGCGAAGCGAGGGGGGGCGGGTTTGTAGAGGCAGCGCGAGGGGAGACGGCAAGAGTTCCACTGCGCGCGGGGTTGCAGGCGGGGGGCACAACAGCGCAGGGGTTGCAGGAGTTCTACTGCGGCGGGGGGCAGCGAGGGAGCACCGAGCAGGGGGCAGCGGGGGGGGCAGCGAGGGAGCAGAGCGAGTGAGCAGGGCGGAGGGGGGGGCAGCGAGGGAGCAGAGCGAGCGACCAGGGCAGCGGGGGGGGGGGCAGAGAGAGAGAGAGAGAGAGAGAGAGAGAGAGAGAGAATCGCCGACGAAGAACGTGTTCCAGAGAGCCCACATGGAACATGTATGCATAATGTAGAGAGAGAGAGAGAGAGAGAGAGAGAGAGAGAGAGAGAGAGAGAGAGAGAGAGAGAGAGAGAGGAGAGAGAGGAGAGAGAGAGAGAGAGAGAGGAGAGAGAGAGAGAGAGAGAATCGCCGACGAAGAACGTGTTCCAGAGAGCCCACATGGAACATGTATGCATAATGTAGAGAGAGAGAGAGAGAGAGAGAGAGAGAGGAGGAGAGAGAGAGAGAGAGAGAGAGGAGAGAGAGAGAGAGAGAGTCTTACAGAGTGAATCGCCAACGAAGAACGTGTTCCAGAGAGCCCACATGGAACATGTATGCATAATGGAGAGAGAGAGAGAGAGAGAGAGAGAGAGAGAGAGAGAGAGAGAGAGGAGAGAGAGAGAGAGAGAGAGAGAGAGAGAGAGAGAGAGAGAGAGAGAGAGAGAGAGAGAGAGGAGAGAGAGAGAGAGAGAGAGAGATGAAATGAAAATGAAATGTTATATATTAACGTCTTCAAAAGGCCAAAATGACCTATGAGACCAATCAGTTACAAAATAGAGAGAGAGAGAGAGAGGAGAGAGACGAGAGAGAGAGAGAGAGAGAGGAGAGAGAGAGAGAGAGAGAGAGAGAGAGAGAGACCTGTCCTCATTGCTACAAACTTTCCATGCAATGATTGCCAGTCTGCGATTTTCTTTTGCCGCGCTGCGTTAATTTGGCTGGACTCCGCCTGGGATCTGTTTTGATTCCAGCTAGCCACGATTTTTTAAAAATCGTGGGCACATACTGATTTTTTGCGAAATTCTGATTCGTTGCATAATTTTGACCACTGCTGCTGCTGTACCTGCGCCCGGGGGGGGGGGTGTATGTGTGTGTGTGTGGAGGTGGGATTGCAGCGTGAGGGTGTTGGGAGGAGGAGGGGTGGCGGGGTGGTTACGCGAGGGGGTTACGGGAGGATGAGAGAGAGAGAGAGAGAGAGAGAGAGAGAGAGAGAGAGAGAGAGAAATGAAATGTTATATTAACGTCTTCAAAAGGCCAAAATGACCTATGAGACCAAAAAGTTACAATTGGTGAATCTGATACCATGTCTGAGTACGGAAATTACAAAGTTACAAAGAACTAACACTAAGACGCTAAGGAGAAAGGAAATGGGGGGGGTGTGTGTGTGTGTGTGTGTTTGTGGGTTCAGATGAAATTTCTCATCGGTCGCTGTCGGATCTCATTGACCTCCTCCATGGTCAGTACTCTGGTTGGGCGTCTTGCATGTCGAGCTAGAGTGATCTGTATCTTCTATTGCAGCCTTCGTCAGTAGTGGGAGACCCCCCGAGGTCGTGGACGTCTGGACCTGCCAAGTTCCGTGGCTCGATCAAGCAATGTACCTCTAGTATGAGTAGGTTCTGAGATTTTCTGTAATGACTGCTCCGTTGGCTCTCCTCTAGCTGGTGTAAAGAAATCTGTGATTCGTCTCTGGCACTATCTTTCCTCTGATGTTCTCAGCAAGCTCTCCCTAAGTTTGCGCAGCTCTAGCAGGAACAATCCGAGACACCTCTAATCCTTGTATCTCATGACTCTAGAAAAAGGTCGGAACGCTTCTCTGAATAGGCAGTGAAGTGGCCGCGTATCTCATAGTATGCCGGGCAGTGACATGTGTAGTGCAGCTCTTTCTCTGGCTCTAAGTTGCATAGGTGACATATCCTAGCTCCTGCCGGCACCCCTCGAAATCGGCCAGTCTCGATTTGGAGCTGATGTGAGGATGTGCGTATCTGTCCAATAGCGCATCTTATCCCATGCAGGCCTAGTCACAAAGCCGTCCTCCGTGAGTTGGAGAAGATGCTCTCTGTAGAAGGCCATCTTCGTGCCCAACTCCTGTGTCTGCTGTATCCATGTGCTCCTGGTATTTAGCTGAATCAGATCCTGACGTATGAGTCTGGTGATCTCTGTCTGTGTGAGAGACAGGGAGGGTGCATCCAGGGAGTATTGAAGCGCAAGTAATCTATCCATCTTGAGACCATGCGACTGAAACCATGCTGTCATCTGTCCATACCAACATGCTGTATCGCCTTGTAGAGCTAGTTGTTGAGATGACTCCAAGGCAAGCCGAGCGTATCTGTCCCTGGGGAGATCCCATAGACCGTGCATAATAGAAACTGATCTCGTCAACGCCTCCACCACGAGAGGGGGGGGGGGGGGGGGGGGGCTAGCTTAGCTCGGATAATCTCATGTGGTACTGAGGCCTTAGCCCGAATCATCCGAGCGATCATAGAGATCAGAGGCCTCTCCATACATCTCCATCCATCTGTGTTGCGAGGTCTCCCATGGTGGTCTACTGAGGGTCCCCATACCTGAACTCCATAGAGCATAGCTGGAGTCACTAGAGTGTCAAAAAGCCAAACCTTTGTTCGCGGTTCCTGAAACTGAACCTGCGAACACATCCTCTCCAGTCCTCTCAAAGCTGCATATGCTCTCGTCAGTCTAGTCTCCGATGCTCTCCTTAGTGAAAACACCGTCCACCGAAGACTACCCCAAGATAAGTATATGCATCTGTGTACTCCACAGTCTCCTAGCCAGACATAAATGTGGGTGCTGACCTCCTGACCCACTATGGTGTGGTGTTGAACACCATAACCTTGGTTTTCCCCAGATTGACAGACAATCAACTGTCACGAGCAAATGTATGCAGAGCATCCAAGTGACGCTGCATCCCCTCTGGTGAGTCAGAAATCAGCACAATATCATCAGCATATAGTATTAACGGAATCCATGTCCCTGCTAGCTGAGCCCCCCTGTCCCCCTGACGCTCTACATAGTCCGAAAACTCATCCGCATACATCCCAAAAAGAGTCGGGGATAGGGGGCATCCCTGCTTTACTCCAATATTGGAGAGGACCATGTCCGACATTCCCTCAGTGGTGCGTACCTGCCCCATCACTGTCCTGTATAGAGCCAGAATCCCACAAATCAGCTTTGTAGGCACACCCATGTCCTGTAATCTGCGTATGAGTCTGGCCCTCGACACTGTGTCGAAAGCTTTGCGGAAATCCACAAAGCTACAATAGATCCTCTTGCCAGGGTGTCTACCCTCCTCAATAATAGCTCTGAGTGTCAGAATCTGGTCAAGAGTGGAGAAACCTCTCCTGAAACCTGCTTGCCCAGGTGCTCTTATGCCCTCTCGCTCTGCCCATCTACTTAGCTCTTGTTCAAGAATGGATGCATACAGCCTAGCTAATGTGTGACCAACCATGATGGTGCGATAATTCTCGGGAATCATGGGATCTCCTGACTTGAAAATAGGCACAATCGTGGACATACTCCAAGTCTCAAGGAAGCCTTCGTACATGGCTCGATTAAACATCATAGCCAGGAGCTCTGCGAGCATATCCCTGGCATGGATGAAGTGCTCTGCTACCAGACCATCATGATCATGTGCTCTCCTTGTCTTCATCCTGTCAATAGCTTTCCTTACCCTCTTGGCAATAAAGAAAGAACATGTCCCCGGGCATGTCTCTAGTGGGTCCGGTAGAGGTGGTTGTCCTGATGCTGTGTAGAGAGATGTGGCATATTCCCCCCATGTCTCAGTGGAGGTGACCGCTGGTGGTGGTGAGTGTTCGTTGAATAGCCTCCATGCTGTGCCTGAGTCCCCACTTATAAATAACTGATACAAATCTTGCTCTAGCTGGGATAAATAAGCCCTTTTCTTTCGTCGCACTAGGCGGCGAAAGATAATCGGTGATATGTGTGGTAATACCCATGAGCACTTCCCTCTGTAACTTGATCCTCGTCTCTCTACACTCCTCATCATACCAACTGATCTGGGGCATTTTTCCAGATCGTCTCCGTGTAGGCTGGTTGTGGGGGTATGCTTCTGATGCTGCATCATGGAGCGTCTCTGTCAGTATCTGAGTGAGTTCATCTAGTGGCCGTCCTGGCTCTTGGGTGCATAGCTTCCTGTATATCTCATCCATATACAGAGAGTCCGTCTCCCTCATGAAGGTATATTGGATGTGTGTAGGGACCTCTCCTAATGGAGTTGTGCTGAACCGAAACGTCAGGGTGAAGGACAAGATAGCATGATCAACTACTACTGCAATTGGCCTAGTGCCCACCATGAAATCTTGAAAGAATGACCTGGCTGGGCAATAAGGTGTGGAAAGCAAGTAAAACCTCCAACTGTCGAAAATCTTTGTAGGCCATTCAAAATGGCCAATCTATGTGCGGTTCCCATATCTCTCAAGTATTTGCCATATTCCGTGTATTCCTAATCTTGTGATAATCTGGATAGACCCATCTCTGTATCGTCCAGCTCCCTAAGCATTTCCTCGGAAGTATCATAAAATATTGTCTGGTGGTAGGCAGTCCTAGCATTGAAATCCCCTAGTATGATAATGTCACCATCCTTAGAAAACTCCCATATGTCATTATCCAAAATAGCAAAGGGGGATTGTCCCCTAGGTGATGCATATATTGACGTACTAGGAGGAAAGTAACAGATAGCAATGTAGAGGTATCTGCCCGTCTTTGCCCTGAGCCTCACCCACATGTACCTAGCATGCTCATCCTTGCGCGCTATATATATCAATGGCTGCAAATCCTCCCTAAATAGAACTGCCACTCCCCCTGAGCCTCGTCCTCCATGCTCCGATCTGGTCTCTTGTCTGCAGGCTATTTCCCATCTATATCCGCTCACCTGTGGCATGGATTGCCCAGGGGCTTGATGCGTCTTAGAGTAGAAGATGATGTCTCTCTCTGTGAAGCTATATTCAAAGGCCCCTACATCAAGATGAAGTGAACCGTTACAATTCCAGGTTGCCATCTTTAGTGTGGTCCCATAGGTCTCGCACCGTCATGCGGGATGTCGCTCCAATATCACCACCTTTTTCTGTCAAAAGCAATCTTCCCCTTCTCCCTTGTTGCTCTAATTTTCGGCATTACTTCTTGCATATGAGCAATCTGCGAAGGGTGAGGTCATCTCCAAGAAAGATGCCAGTCTTCTTTAGAGTCGGTCTCTTCTTCAGGAAATCCTCCTTCGCTTCCATGGAGGGGAAGCGGAGAGTGCCCTTTCCTTCGAGGTTTCTCCGTTGCTTCCGCTTTTCTTTGTGCCCACTCTCCAAGCCCTCGTATGCGTCTGCTCGTTGACCCCCACCAGAGTCATGAGTTCTTTCACATCTTCCTCCACATTATCTTGATCTCTGAGGCCACATATCCTTACGTGTAAGGCCCGCACACGTCTCCTTTGCTCCTCTTCTAGTGTCAAGTTGATGATGGTTGGTGTGGGGTGGGGGTTATTTCCTTGCCTTTCCCTTTCTTGACAATCTCGATCCATTTTTCGGCCTTTTCTGCTTTTTGTTGGGTCTTTGTGATGACATCTACCCATGAGGTCGTCATTTCTTTTTGTTGCTCCCCACCTTCTTTGATGGCCCGTACTTGTTCCTTAATCGTGTTAAGCTCTTCAATTACTGAGGGTTGAAGGTCTCCCTCTTCGAGGACATTCTGCAATCGCACCTCTGCAAGCTCTTTCTTGAGTAGTGCGATTTCCTCATCTTGAGCCTTCACGCGATCCTCGAGTGTATGTATCGTGCTTTCCTGTGCTGCCACGCGCGCGTCGAGTATGTTGATAGTACCTAGGATGTGGCAGTTGATCATGTTGATAGACTTGCTCAGTTCTTCTTTGCATTTTTGGATGGCATCCTCCACCGGGTCATCTATGCCATTCTGCTTCCTCATGGTCGGAAGGATAGGGATTTTTTTTTTCTCTCTCTCTCTCACTCTCTCTCTCTCTCTACGCCTCTAAGTCTCTCTTTCTCTCTCTACGCTCGCAAACCTTCTCTCTTTTTTTTGTTTCTCTCTCTCTCTCTCTCTCTCTCTCTACGCTCGCAAACCTTCTCTCTCTCTCTCTCTCTCTCTCTCTCTCTCTCTCTCTCTCTCTCTACGGAAATCCCTCCCCCCCCCCCCCCCCCCCCCCCCCCCCCCCCCCCCCCCCCCCCCCCCCCCCCCCCCCCACTTTCTCTCTCTACGCGAGGGAGCGGGGATAGGGGCAGGGGCAGGCGCACAGCAGTAAGAGCGGGAGGGAGCAGCAGGGAGTGGGGAAGCGTATGCGGGCAGCAGCGGGTGCATTGGTGCATGCGGGGGTGAGCGGGAGCAGCAGGGAGTGGGGAAGCGCATGCGGGCAGCAGCGGGCGCAGCAGTGCATGCGGGGCGAGCGGGAGCAGGGGAGTGCGAGTGAGGGAGTAGGACCAGCAGGGGAGCGGAGGCAGGGGCAGGGGGGCAGCAGGGGAGAGAGAGAGAGAGAGAGAGAGAGAGAGAGAGAGAGAGAGAGAGAGAGAGAGAGAGAGAATGAATGAAATAAAATGAAATGTTATATTAATGTCTTCAAAAGGCCAAAGTGACCTATGAGACCAGAACGTTACAATGTGGTGGATCTGATACAAAGTAAGAGTAACAAAATGACAAAATAAAAATACCATGGAATCCTAAACTCGTAGGTGTGAACTAAGCAGCTAGCTGGGATAGCGAAATCACAAGAGATCCACCATCGATCGTTGGTAGATCTCATCAATCTTCTCAATGGTCAGCAGTCTGACCGGGCGTCGTGCATGTCGGGCCGAAGTGATCCGAATCCTTTGATGTAGCCTCCGTCGATGCTGTGTAGTCCTCCGCAGTTGTGGGTGTCTGGATCTCCCCAACTCAGTTGCTCGGTCGATCAGTATGCCTCTGGTGTGAGGCGACAAGCTTTGCTGTGGTAGTAGCTCCTCTGGGTGTCTAATGTCTGCTCTAAAGAAGTCTGTGATGTGTCTTTGAGGCTGGCTAGCTTCTCCTCTCATCAAGCTCTCTCTGTGTTTGCGCAGCTCCAGCAAAAACAAACCCATCCATCTCTGATCCTCATACCTCATGACTTTGGAGAGTGGTCCAAAGCGATCTCTGAACAAGCAGTGGAAGCGGCCTCATATCTCGTAGTAGGCGGGGCAGACCGTTATACTAGTTTCCTTTTTATGTTGTGCTTTCCCCTTATGTTTTGTAAACCTCTCACCTTTTTGAAGTTGCAAATGGTCGCACATTGTATGGCCAATGTGAACGGTAGTTTCACACGCAGACGAGAAGTTGGTTGGCACTGGAACTCGTAAAGTAAAAGGATGTCTAGGCTCAGTTCAAGATCATGTAGGTCCCCCCGTCGCACTTAGCAAGTTGGTGGATACTAGGAAGTGAACTCAATAAAGGCATAAAGTCAAGGTGGGACCACCAAAGGGAAATACCCAACAGTTGGGCCACATTGCATTTTTGGATGCGGTCTCAATGGGGATAGATGGTCAGAAGACCAATGGGAGCCCAACGGAAGCATCTCCTAAAATTTAGGGAACTGCTATTTTGGGCCATGAAATCTGTTCGTGTCATTAGCTTGAGAATGACAAGGGGAACATTTTATTACTCTACTGCAAAGTCAACTGATGCACCAATTGAGAGATTTTTAAGCAGGAAGCCCAATGCGGAGAAATTTCATGCATGAGTGCCAAGTGACACTTTTTGGCCAATTTACCAAGTCTGGAAGAAGAGAACTCGTAACCGACTTTTTGGAGCAGTTTTGAAGGCGGATAACTCTGATTTTCAGCCATTTCTCTTCATTTTTTAGCTTCCCATGACTTTACCTAGGTCCAAGGAGTTCATTTTCAGCATTGGAAGGCATCAGATGCGTGTTTACAGGGCTGTTTTGCTACGTTTTCAGCGATACGCAAGTTTTGGCAGCCATGGAAATCTTCCCCTTTTTGCATCTATTTGTTCACAGATGCATTACAGGTCAAGCGCAGAAGAGGGGGCGCTCGATTTATGCTGGGGGGGATGCTTCATTGAGAAATTGCCACATGTTAAGATCTATTGACTGCAAGCTTTCCCTCTCATGTATAATGTGGTGCAAGAAGTCATGTCTTGCACACCTCACACTGCTCTCTCTCTTCCCTACGTGTAGTAATGTGATGCCCCACAAGAGGGCTCTTCATTTGACTGATGTACAGTTGTGGTTCATGCGCGATTGCCGAGGCAAGAGCCTCTTGCACAGGTATAGGATTAGCTAGTTGCCAATCCCCCGCAGATACAGGTGAAGTCGGATAGGTTTCACGTGAGAAATCTCGTCCGATTCAAAGGGCAAGTAGCCCTACCAGTGCGGGAGCTCGAGAACTTGCTACGGATGCGACCGGCTCGCGAAGCGGAGCCCAAAACAGGGAATTACAGCCTGCTGTGTATTTTTGCAGGTTTAGGGTTTCGGCCCTAAACGGTCCCTAATACCCCCAGAAGGTCCAGGGATGCGACGGGACCGCTGTAGAGGTGATCCAACGCATTTTCGGGGTAGAAAACAGAGAATTCAGCGCGCTGCAGATTCTCGCCAGGTTTTGCGAAGTGTCCGTATGCGTTAGGAAAGTCATCTATTGCGTGGGGATAATGTCTGTGAAGCGTCCTAGTACAATTATGTTGCCGAAATCAGGCCAGAACACGTGGATTTCAGCCCCGATTATGTGGAACAGCTTGTAGGAAATCATAGGTTTTATTCCCTCTGTCAAAGTATAAAGAAATACAGAAAGGGGCGGGCGCCAATTTTGGGGCCTACAGGTTGTCGGCGTATGCTCGGATCATTCTAGCTTCCGAGCCGTATGTGTGCATAAGTGTTAATTCCCGTCGCAGGTTTCCTTTGCACGTTCTTTGTGTGTGTGTCTAAAGTGAGTAAAGAATTTCGGGTGAAAGCCAAAGCCTACCGCCCCACGGGCCGGTTTCAAGGTTCCGTTGCTGGGACATAAATCACTTTTTTCTCAAGAAGTGAGCCTTGGTTGTTTTGGGTAAAGACATAGAGCACAGGAACTTGGAATTACACTATGACTGACATGACAGATGACACCAGGGAAGAGGGTTCCTCTTCACAACACAGACAAGAAATTCCGCATGTTCGCGCTACCAAAAAGTGGTCAAATTAGGGCTGATTTTCAGCTGTGTTTTTAGGGTTGGAAAGTATGAACCAAGATGAGATAGGGAGAGGTCTCACGGTGGTAGATTGGCCACTAGATCTCGTATGGGAGTGATGTGGGTCTGCTAGGTGACACGCTGCTCGCCGATTCTCTGAGGCGATTGCTTGAATTCTATGACGCATTGGTAAATCATCTTGAAATTTGAGCTTACTTGGTCGTGGGTAGTACGCTACAATGTTGTGGAATTATGCTCGTTTGCAGAGGCAAGAGTCTCTTGCACATGTAAAAAGTTAAGGGACAGGTTGCAAGATGCTATGTGGTGAAGTTCAAGAACTATCAACCTATGGATGCAAAGTGGATGGAAGAGTATGAACTGTCAGAGTCACCAAATGTATTGCAACTTTACCTTGAAGCCTTTGGGTTACAGCCTACTTATGCCCCAACCCAATGTGTGCAAAGGAGGAGTAATGATAGAGCTAGCACATCAAATGTATATATGAATTCCGTGTAATAGATGGAAATGACAAAAGTATGAAGGTCTCATTAAGTCATTTGTATCTATCTGTTACGACCTTTCTTGTGGATACATGCGATGATAAAAGAGTGCTAACAACACAAGATCATCAATGGCATGTATTTATGGTATGCAATTGAGGACGTTTGCGATTTCAAGAGGGAGTATGTCACGAGGACGTGGCAACTGCTAACCTTAGTTGCTGGTTTCTTTCCAATGACTTTTGTTTAATTTTTGAGACCCTCTTTTTGAAGTTGCAAATGGTCCCACATCGTATGGCCAATGTGAACGGTAGTTTCACCCGCAGACGGGAATTTGGTCGGCACTGGAACTCGTAAAGTAAAAGGATGTCTAGGCTCAGTTCAAGATCATGTAGGTCCCCCCCGTCGCACTTAGCAAGTTGGTGGATACTAAGAAGTGAACTCAATAAAGGCATAAAGTCAAGGTGGGACCACCAAAGGAAAATACCCAACAGTTGGGCCACATTGCATTTTTGGATGCGGTCTCAATGGGGATAGATGGTCAGAAGACCATTGGGAGCCCAACGGAAGCATCTCCTAAAATTTAGGGAACTGCTATTTTGGGCCATGAAATCTGTTCGCGTCATTAGCTTCAAAATGACAAGGGGAACATTTTAATACTTTGTTGCAAAGTCAACTGATGCACCACTTGAGAGATTTTTAAGCAAGAATCCCAATGCGGGGAAATTTCATGCATGAGTGCCAAGTGGCACTTTTTGGTCAATTTACCAAGTCTGGGAGAAGAGAACTCGTAACTGACTTTTTGGAGCAGTTTTGGAGGCGGATAACTCTGATTTTCAGCCATTTCTCTCCATTTTTGAGCTTCCCATGACTTTAACTAGGTCCAAGGAGCTCATTTTCAGCATTGGAAGGCATCAAATGCGTGTTTACAGGGCTGTTTTGCTGCATTTTCAGTGATACACAGGTTATGGCAGCCATGTAAATCTTCCCCTTTTTCCATCTATTTGTTCACAGATGCATCACAGGTCAAATGCAGAAGAGGGGGCGCTCGATTTATGCTGGGGGGATGCTTCATTGAGAACTTGCCACAGGTTAAGAGCTATTGACTGCAAGCTTTCCCTCTTATGTACAGTGTGGTGCAAGAAGTCATGTCTTGCAAACCTCACATTGCTCTTTCTCTTCCCTACGTCCAGTAATGTGATGCCCCACAAGAGGGCTCTTCATTTGACTGATGTACAGTTGTGTGGGTTCATGCGCGATTGCCGAGGCAAGAGCCTCTTGCACAGGTACCGGATTAGCTAGTTGCTAATCCCCTGCAGGTACAGGTGAATTCGGAGAGGTTTCACATGAGAAATCTCGTCCGATTCAAAGAGCAAGTAGCCCTACAGGTGCGAGAGCTCGAGGACTTGCTACGGATGCGACCGGCTCGTGAAACGGAGCCCAAAACAGGGAATTACAGCCTGCTGTGTATTTTTGCAGGTTTAGGGTTTCGGCCCTAAATGGTCCCTAATACCCCCAGGAGGTCCGGGGACGCGAGGGAATCGCTGTAGAGGTGATCTGGCGCATTTTGGGGGTAGAAAACAGAGAATTCAGCGTGCTGCAGATTCTTTCCAGGTTTTGCAAAGTGTCCGTATGCGTCGGGAAAGTCATCTATTGCGTGGGGATACTATCTGCGAAGTGTCCTAGTACAGTTATGTTGCGGAAATGGGGCCAGAACAGGTGGATTTCAGCCCGGATTAATGCGGGACAGCTCGTAGGAAATCACAGGTTTTATTCCCTCCGTTAAAGTATAAAGAAATACCGAAAGGGGCGCCATTTTGGGGCCTACAGGTTGTCGGCGTATGCTCAGAGCATTCTAGCTTCCGAGCTGTGTGTGTGCGTAAGTGTTAATTCCCGTCGTAGGTTTTCTTTGGACGTTCTATGTGTCTGTGTCTAAAGTAAAGAATTTTGGGTGAAAGCCAAAGCTTGCCGCCCCACGGGCCGGTTTCAGCATGTGTAGTGTAGCCCTGTCTAAGCCTTCATGTCACACAGGGGGCATGTCCTAGCCTCTACTGGTACTCCGCTGCATCTCCCAGTCTCGATCCGCAGTTGGTGTGAAGATGTGCGTATCTGGCCAATAGCACATCGTATCCCATGAGACAAGTGGGTGTCCATGTATCTGGGCATTGTCACAAAACCGTCCTCCGTAAGTTGGAGAAGATGCTTTCTGTAGAAAGCCATCTTCGTGCCCAACTCCTGAGAGAGAGAGAGAGAGAGAGAGAGAGAGAGAGAGAGAGAGAGAGAGAGAGAGAGAGAGAGAGAGAGAGAGAGAGAGAGAGAGAGAGAGAGAGTGTTTACGTTGTCACGAGATGGGACACTTGGCACGCGATTGCCCCACTCAGTCACGCCATCGGCGCCAACAAAGCCAACTCGAGGCACCCACACTCAGCCACGTGGTCAGCATCCACAGCCGGTTCCTACTACTACTACTCGAGCACATCAGCAGCCTAAGGGTGCTCCCAGAGCTTCAACCCTCCATGTTCCTCCCTCTGCTTCAGTTCCTACTGAGACTGCATGGCAGACAGTAGGTCGTAACCATTCCTTCCGTCCTCGTCAGCAACCCACCCCGTAAGCAACCCCCAGTGTTAACTCTCCTGCTCCCTCACAAGTTTCCGCCACTCCCTTACCCCCAGCTTCTCCTCGCCATTCTTCTTCTTCAGCCCAGGATCACTTACCTCTGCTACCAGCTCCTCCATCACTTGCCATTCCCCTGCCTGCTCCTTCCCCTATTCCCGAGATCCCTATTCCCATGCAGATGGATCATTCACCGTTGCTTCCTCTCCCTTTTCCTCCCCTCCCTCTCGCCCTTACTCCCCCCCCTTCACCTTCTGGTCCACCCCCTCCCTCAGCCGCTCATACTTACGTCCCACGTAGTTTTCTCAGCTCTTGCCCTCTTTCATGGGGCACTCATCGAGCTGAAATGTGCGGTGACTCAGAACGACCATTGCGAGTGCAGCTCTACCTTATGCACCACAAGCCAAGTTGTGTTCCCTCTTTAATAGGCAGTCGCTCTCAGCCTACCCATTCCTTTTTCCTTCCATTCCATGCAGCTCAGGAATGGTCCGAGGATTAGGTTCTGCATTTTGTGCATGCACAAACTATGGCTCAGCTTAATTTATGGTTGTCTACTTCCGCTCCAGATGTATTGTCTCCACACTTCCCTTCCTGTATTGGTGCAATGGAATGGAGTGATGTTTATGCTTGCTATTCATTGCCTATGATCATTCATGTATCCTCAGATGTGGTGCTTCCTATGTCTATGCGCATTTGGGGTGTCAAAGCTGCAGCATCGGTCATGCAATGTAAACAAGCTGAGGTTTGCAGTTGGTGCAATGAGACGCCATATTTTAGAGAAGGCTTGCGGGTTGCTTTCCTCCTGCCAGAAACTCATCCCTTGGATGGCCCAGCTGCCTCTAAGAAGATGCGCAGTTAGTCAGATGCTTTACCAATTCTTCCATGCAGACTATGGATTTACATGTAGTTTCTTGGAATACTAATGGTTTACAGACTTCTCGGGTAAGAGGTTCACGTAAGCTTTTACTTCGCAGAGATTTACATGCTCATGTAGTAGGCACTGTGGATATATTACTAGTACAGGAGCATAAGATTGCCTCTCCCTTTGGTAATCTCATGCCCTCGGGGGCTCACACTTTTTGGGAGCTTGCTCTAGGCATTCATGGACAGAGTTGCGGTGTATGCATTTCAGTGGGGCCACGATACTTAGCATCAGTTCAGCAGCATGGCACCCTTGTCGCTGGCAGAGCAGTCTATGTTTCTATTCGGATTCGGGACTCCACCATTGGTTTTATGTCAGTAAATGCACCCACTACTCCTCGGGAGAGAGCTACTTTTTGGTCCTCTTTGATTGCTGCTCTACCTGCTCTGGACTCTTGGGTTGTTGGAGGCGACTTCAACAACGTCGAGAGCGACTCTGATTGGCGATCGCTCACTCCTCCAGTTCTATCATCCATTTCTCCAGATGAGCAGCCAGCTTGGGATCGATTTCTTCTAGCTATTCAAGGTGTTGACGCTTGGCACATACCCTCTTTTGGTCACCACCCTGCTACACTTCATTACTCGTGGGGGTTTCAGAGACAGCAGGGAAGACTATTAGAGCGACTTGATCGTTTTTACATTGGCCCTTGGGCAGCAGCTCTAGGTGGATTTACTACTATTTGGCGAGGGACAAGCCTCTCAGATCATTTTCCCATCTCATTGTTTCTCTCTTTCACTAGATCCGCTGCACAGAGACGAGGCTGCCGCATCCCTGACAGTGTTCTCACCACCGAAGTCTTGCAGCAGCAGATTCGTGACTTGTGGTCCACAGACTGCTAGTATTCATCGTCAGTTGAGAGTACGCGAGTCTAACCTTCACATTCCTCTTGGTTCCACTCAGCGCTTGCTTGAGGAGTGGCCTCAGGATGCTTATCTTGCTGCTAGACAGACAGAGCTCACACAGGAAATTCGTCGCATACAGGACGCTAGGTCTGAGTTCACTCATCATGCTTCAGTATCTCATTGGATAGCTAAATCTGATCGAATGAATAAGGACTTCTTCACTGCGCATAAAGAGCACCCTCCTGGCACCACCCTCAAGACTTTGTGCGATGATCAAGGAACACTTCATATGCATCCTGATGTTATTCTTGATATGTCTGCAGATTATTTTGAGGCATTGTTCACTGCTGATGTATGCACTACTGAGGTTTTACTTGCCCGTGAGCAGATCTGGCATCACACCCAACGTCGTTGTACAGACACTATGGCAGAGATCTTGTTGGCCCCATTCACCCTTGCAGAGCTTCATGCTGCTATCGAGAGTCTAGATCCATCTTCTTGTCCAGGCGAGGATGGCCTCACTAGAGCTTTCTTTTTGACCTATTGGGATGTATTGCGTACACCACTGCTTCGTGGTTGTCAGGATATCTTTGCATCAGGCTATATGCATCCGGATCTTTGTTCAAGTCTCATATCTCTTATTCCGAAAGGGGGTGACACCACTCAGCTTCGCCAGTGGAGACCTATTACCCTACTCCCTTCGGTATATAAGATATTAGCGTTACTGATCAGCCATCGCTTGCGACCGTTCTTACCAGATATTATTCACACTTCTCAGACAGGCTTTTTCATGGATAGATGCATACTGGATAATATCTTCACTTTTTATGAGGCAGTAGAGTGGGCCATAACATCTTCTGAACCTCTCGCTTTTTTCATCCTTGACTTCGAGAAAGCATACGATCGTGTTGAGTGGGAGTTTCTCGAAGGATCATTAGCCAGGATGGGTTTTCCTTTGAGATGGATCTCAGGCATATCCGCTCTCTTCAGGACCGCCAGCAGTGCTATTACTATTGGTGGTCGTGTCAGTCGCAGTTTTTAGCTCTCTCGATCTGTCCATCAGGGATGCCCTTTAGCAACATATCTGTATCTGTTTGTGGAAGAGACTATGTCCGACTTTCTTCGTGCTCAGACTCATGCTTTCGTGGCTTGACCATGCCAGTACCTTCAGCTCCGGACCTTATCGATCAGGAGTTTGTTGATGACACTATGCTGATGTTGCGCTATTTGCTAGCAGCTCTTGATGCCATGCGGGGAGCCCTGGAGGTTTTTTGCATTGCCAGTGGTGCACGCATTAACTGGCATAAATCCTATGGGTTATTGGTTGGCAGTGATGACGTACCTACATGGGGGGTAACTGATGGTTTCAACTTGCAGATATCTGGGCTTCCAGGTTGGATTTGATGTTTCCTCACAGCAGCAGTTTGCACCCGTACTGCAGTCTATTCGCAGGAAGCTTTGTCATCGGTCTTCACGTCATCTGTCATTGGCGGGCCGTGCATTGGTCGCCAACCAGGTCATTCTGGCTACAGTATGGTGTACGGCCTCCTGTTGGATGCTACATTCTGGAGTGATAGCTCAGCTCCGCAGACTCGTGTGGAACTTTTATGGAGTGGCACAGACGGGAGTACTGATACTCGTGTCCGAGTTCGCTGGTCCACGATTATTCGCCCTCGATCAGAGGGTGGCCTTGGCATTACTGATCCGGAATTACAGAGCCGCGCCCTTCTTACCAAGCTTATTGTTCGGGGTCTTTTTCCCGGCCAAAAACCTTGGAAGATGCTTCTTCAGACCGCTCTTTCCATAGCAACTCCGCGCCGCGGCACTAGAGATGGCCATGCTTGGCATACAGGGTATCGTTTTCTCTTTACGGATGCCCCCTTGTTCACCAGCACTCTCTCACCCTTCATCCGATCACTCCTTCAGATTTGGGTCTCCATGCGAAGGGCTATCATACGCTCACCTCCCTCATGTCGTGAGGAGATTGAGCGCCAACCTCTCATTTGGAATGATGCAGTTCTTGATTCTTCGGTTAATCCTCCCCGTCAGCTTGGAGAGAGGACTCACATTGATTGGGCTGGTTGGGACACTGGCCCTGCTGCCTCTATGCGGTTGTTTCATGAGACACGTATGCTGGATGCAGATTTTGTGGCAGAACATTATGACATTGGTCGCGGAGTGACAGACAGACTGCTTGAGATTGACTCCGCCGTTCCTTCACAGTGGGATGCAGTCATGCGAGGCACGGTTCAGATGCCTCCCCATAGTGGCTGGGAAGGTCTCTTTGCTCAGAGCACTCTCTTATTAGTTCGTTTAGACACCATGCTGTTCATAGTTGATACAGACTACTCTCAGGGGATTCATGTTAGATTGACATATGCTACCACCTCTCCGCACCTTGTCTACCCCGACGCTCGATGGGAGGCCATACGAGTAGTAGGCTCCCGTGGGAAGCGTCGTTGTGTTGACCCCCGTTTCGCTTCCGCTGATGCCACCCTTTGGAGGCTTTGGGTGTGGGAGGGTTGTGCACTATCTCAGCTTTATTGGGACCCAGGAGAGTGGCATTGGCCTCACTCTAACCCCACTCGTGCACCTGTATCATTCTTTGAGTACACTGTCAGAATTGGAAGATTAGCATTGATGAGACAGCACCCACAGCAGCCCACTCGTATGCGTTTCTGGTTACATTCAGGTCTTTCCCATGCCTATCTACAACAGTTTTGGTCAGCCATCTGGGATTTACATGCGGCTCGTCGTATTTCTTTTTTCATGTGGATGATTGCACATGCAGGACTTCCAGTTGGGACTTGGCTAGCTACCATGATCCGTTATGTACTCGATGTCCTTTGCGACTACCCGAGTCCCCTGCACACTGTCTTTGGTCATGCTCCTCTTCCCATATCGTGTGGCTAGCAGTTTGCTTTTTACTTAGCAGAGCCGGTGTTCAGCATGGATTTCTCACTTGGGGATCTGTTTCATGGTTGATGCCGATGCCCGGGCCGCATCTTTTCTATGAGGGCTCAGACACAGATCCAGCTCTTATACTTACCTCGACTGGTTATCGGCGAGGGACTTTGGCTATGTTACCACAGATCGCTTGGCAGGGGGATCCTCAGACCCGTGATGAAGTTTTTTCAGTCATCACTAGCATTACACTATGGAATATTTGGAGAGCTCGTTGTCTTCACATTCTTAGTGCAGCACCACAGCTCCTTCAGGATACCCTCACGGCCATTTGGCTGGACATCATTCACACCCTCATTTGGCAGTGGGATTCTTCCTCAGGTACCTCTAGAGCAGCCGAGGCTCGTCGATTTGCCTTCCTTCGGCGTTGGGCCAGATCACCACTCTTCTTCACACTTACAGGTGGCCAGATTACATGGCATTATGCCCCCCCTCAGTGGCTTCTCCTTCACTCATCACACAGACCACCATGAGATTGTTCTAGTCGAGTTGTCACTATAGTGGCTCTCACCCTTCCATTCAGATTGTACACCCCACGTGATAGGCTATTTTGACATCCGCTGGGGATTATATTGTACTCAGTAATATATAGCCCTGATTCTTCCAAAAAAGAGAGAGAGAGAGAGAGAGAGAGAGAGAGAGAGAGAGAGAGAGAGAGAGAGAGAGAGAGAGAGAGAGAGAGAGAGAGAGAGAGAGAGAGAGAGAGAGAGAGAGAGAAGAAGAAGAAGAAGAAGAAGAAGAGAGTTTTAACGTCGTAGGAAACTATCCCAAGAGACTTTAAAGATCTAGCCGACGAGGAGTTGAACTCAAGACCTGTTATTCAAGAGGGAAATGGCATAACCAATCTACCACACTTGGGTGATAGAAAGGTTATACCATTTTCCTCTTTTTATTGGCGCGCGCGCGCACACACGAGAAGAAGAGAGTTTTAACATCGTAGGAAACTATCCCAAGAGACCTTAAAGATCTAGCCGACGAGGAGTTGAACTCAAGACCTGTTATTCAAGAGGGAAATGGCATAACCAATCTACCACACTTGGGTGATAGAAAGGTTATACCATTTTCCTCTTTTAATTGGCGCGCGCGCACGCACACACACACACACACCCGAGAAGAAGAGAGTTTTAACGTCGTAGGAAACTATCCCAAGAGACCTTAAAGATCTAGCCGATGAGGAGTTGAACTCAAGACCTGTTATTCAAGAGGGAAATGGCATAACCAAGAAGAAGAAGAAGAAGAGAGAGAGAGAGAGAGAGAGAGAGAGAGAGAGAGAGAGAGAGAGAGAGAGAGAGAGAGAGAGAGAGAGAGAGAGAGAGCTTTTAACGTCTATATGAGGCCGAAGTCGGCCTATGAGACAAATCAAGTATACATGTGTGTATGTCCTTTGTCTATCGGAAAAGAAAAAATAGTTCAGACTGGTACAAAATAAAAGAGAGGGCGTCTCGTGGGTGATGAGATCTATGGAGGGTGGGTGGAGCCCTAGTACTAGGGATATGTGCATGTCTATATGCTAAGGGTAGTACAACCATGCAAATGTATCAATCTATATAGCTCCATCGTGCTAATGGGGGGTGTAAGATGTAGTACATGGGAGGGTCGGGAGCAAGGGTTGCCTTGATAAACGCCTTTGGGTGAGCCATCATCTGGGCTCGTCTCTCCTCAACAGCTCGATGTGCTCGAGTCAAGATCTCCTCGATGTGTCTGCGATGGAGTCGTGGGGCTTGGCCTTTGGTAGCTCGTGGGCGTCGTCTGGTTCGGCTCACCTTGACGTGCTGAACGGTCACTCCCTCAGTGGGTTTGGGAGTGTGAGCTATGACTTGTTGGGAATGGGATCGTGCTAGCTAGGGTGGATGAAAGAGAAACATAGTGGAAGTGTGTGAGTGTGTATAAGCAAGATTATCACTGAAGTGAATTAGGTTCCAAGATAGAATTAGCTTGGACTCATAAACACAATCTTGAGTATTGACTTAGCTTAGCACATGCTCATGTAGTGCAAACTTGAACTGTGTTGTTTATTCATGAAAGTGAGCTTTAAGTAGCTCTACAGCTTGACTCCATTACATGTGGGATAATTTTTTCTTTGCCCTCCTTCACTCATACTCTAGGACAAAGCTCACACATTACATGACTATCTCCATCCCCCCCTGAGGTTTGTGTAACAGACTTGGACACTCCAAGTCAAGAATCAATCGCGACAGCACCAAATAACCACTTCAAAACAATTCACAGATCACACAATAGATTTGCACTGGCCCGACGGAGTTCCGTGCCTAGAGATATTGGACCCAAAGATTGACGCCCCTTTTGGTATTTCAAATCAATGTCAAAGTACAAGAGCGGTTAGGGTTTCACTGTTAGACTCTGCGTCCAGATGCTCTGAGAAGTGAGCCCTAATCCGTGTATTTAAATGTTACAAGGGATGCCCAAAAGCAGAGCCCCAAAAGCTTGAAATCAAAAGCAGTTTCTCTCTCTCTCAATGAGAGCCAGTAAAATAAAGCAAAATCAACCCTTTCTCTCTCTCCAACTTCTTGCGTAGCCAAAAAGCAGCCAGGATGCGTCGCTCATTGCTTTTTCAGCCTTCGCAATTTCCAGGATCTTCCATACACTACTGCCACATGGCATTGGTGCTAGGAATTAGGGTTTCAGCCAACAGTTAGGGTTAGCGTTTCCAAAAAATTAGGGTTTGCAGGAAGTTTAGGGTTTTTGGCAGAAATTAGGGTTTCTGCTGTCGGTAGCCACGTCATCACTTTGTGACATACGCCCCTCTTGAAAGCATTGTAATCGACCGCAATTACGCTTGCAAAACGTATCCTTGTGTACCAAAATCTGTTCAGGAACAAGGATCTCGTCGTTTTCTTCCACTTCGGGTTGCTCATCAGGCTCCCCATCATCAGGCACATCACCCTTAAAAGGTTTCAAGAGACTCACATGGAAAAAGCCTCTCTTGATCGCATACTAAGCTTTGGAAAAAGCCTCTCCTATCCCTTTTTCTTTCGTAGGCGTGCCTTCTCAAAACGTAAGAGCACCCAATCATCCTCCTTCAATTTCATGTCGCGACGATGGCAATCCGCTGTCTTTTCTGTCGTTCTTGAGACTTTTGCAAAGTCTCGCGAACCTTGGCAAAAATCGTATCCAAATCTTGCGTATATTCATCCGCTTCCAAAATCTTATCTTTCGTGCTTAGGAAGGGTGGAACCTTCGCAGCACCTTTAACAATCTCAAATGGCACCTTCCCCATCGAAGAGTGTATCGTGTTATTGTAAGGCAAATTCCACCAAAGGTAAGTACTTTTCCCATTGAGTTTTCTGATCAGAGATATAAGACTTCAATAAATCTAGAACCACTGAATTTGCAATCTCAGATTGCCCTTGCCTTCCAAAACAAACTTGTAAATTTGGGGTCTCTGGCGGAGACGATCGTCTCAAGCATGCCATGTAATCTGAAGATTTGGGCCACAAACAGTCTCGCTAAGTGATCCGGCTTGACTGTTTTCTTCACTGGAATGAAATGAGCTTGTTTGCTAAATCTATCAATAACAGTCCAGATACCATCGTGACCACTCTGTGTTCTCGGGAGATCAAAAATAAAATCCATCGCAATACTTTCCCAGGGGCGGGTGGGTATGGGTAAAGGCTGTAACAATCCTTGTGCCTTATACCTATCAAACTTGACCTTCTGGCATACTAAGCAACTACGCACAAACTCTTCCACATCCTTTTTGAGTCTCGGCCAAAAGAAGTATCTCTCTACCCCCTTCATGGTGGTAGCAATGCCGCGGTGACCCGTAAAAGGTGGACAATGGCATTCAGTCATAACCTTTTCCCTCAATGGCTGTGTAACACACAACATAGTCTTTTTCATCAAGTAGCCTTCCTGAAGGGAGTATCCAGCTATTGTCTCCCCATCCCGTATCCATGTGATAATATCTACAAAATCTGCATCTGTGGCACACTGATCGACCATATCCTCGAAGCTCCTATGATGTATCGCGGAAATAGCTAGAACCAACGGCTTTCGAGACAAAGCATCTGCCACCACATTCTTCTGTCCCTGCACATGGACAATCTGGAAGTGAAACTGTGACAAGATGTTCGCCCACCGCATCTGCTTTTCTAAAAGCTGATTTTGTGACAAGAAGTAGCGCAAACTCTGATGGTCTGTAAACACAGTAAAATCCGCTCCGAGTAGGTAATGCCGCCACTGAGTAAGAGCATGGATAACCGCCAAAATCTCTTTCTCATATATCTGTGCTGTCATCTTCGGCCTAGAGAACAATCGGCTCTCATAAGCAATGACATGGCCTTCTTGCATCAAGACCGCACCCAGACTATGACCACAAGCATCACAATATACTTCAAATGACTTCTGCAAGTTCGACAAAGTCAAAACTGGTTCCGTAGTCAATTTCTCTTTCAATGTCCGAAAAGCAGTCACCTTTGTGGATCCCCACGAGAAAGGGACTCCTTTCTGTGTCAAGACATGCATAGGGGAAGCAACCTCTGCAAACTTTCATATGAACCGCCTGTAGTACGAACACAGTCCCAAGAAGCTTCTAACTTCATGGACATTCTTCAAATCGGGCCAATCACGGATAGTCTTTATCTTGGCCGGGTCCATTTGCACTCCAGCTGTTGAGACAATGTGTCCCAAAAAGTGTATCTTTGGTAGGAAAAATTCACTTTTCTTTGCATTAATCACTAACTTGTGATCTCGTAATGCCTGAAAGACCTGAAGCAGATGATCTCTGTGTTCTGCCTCATTCTTGGAGTAAACAATGATGTCGTCAAAGAAAGTGCCAACAAATAGCTTGTACTCTCGAAAAATCCTGTCCAAATGTCGCAGGAGCATTGGTTAAGCCAAAAGGCATCACCAAAAACTCAAATAACCAAAAAGTCATCCGGAAGACTGTCTTGTAGACATCTCCCAGCGTGATTCGGATCTGATGATATCCACTCTTCAAGTCAATCTTGCTAAAGCCCGAGGATCCCTGTAACTTGTCGACTATATCATCGATCCTAGGAATCGAAAATCTGTTCTTGATGGTGATTTTGTTGAGAGCTCTATAATCGATGCACATCCTCCAAGATCCGTCTTTCTTCAAAACCAACAACACTGGAGAGCAATACGGTGAAGTACTAGGCAGGACAAGACCCTTTTCCAAGAGGTCTTTCACTTGGTTCATAATCTCTTCATTCTGTGCTCGGCTCACACGGTAAGGTGGTCGGTTCGGTAGTGTGCTTCCAGGTATCAGATCAATGGTATGATCTTCAGCACGAGCAGGTGGTAACTCTCCTGGTAGGCCCTCTAAGAAGCAATCGGCGTGAGAGTGGAGAAAATCTTGGCGTTCTTTATCAAGTTTAGACACATTTGTCCTATCCTTATCGCTCAATTCTTTCATAAAGATCGAGTAAACAAACAGATTGGATTTCATTAATTTTGAAATGGCCAAAGCCGATACAACAGGGACAGAGTCGCCCTTTAGTTTAATATCAAGTACAATTGTTCTGCCCTTTTCTGTAGTCAAAGTCGCTTTTCTCGCCCGATAATCGACCACGGCGTTGTTCTTGTGGTACCAGGGAATCCCTAAGAGAACATCACAACCCTCCAAAGGCATTATGAAGAAGTCCTCATGCCCCAAATACCCTTGACAATGCAACCGAAGTTTGCCAATGACAGGTGTAATGGCTACGTCCTTGTTGGGTGCCGCTAGAACTGCCTCTACAAGTGGTCCCATCCGATCGGGAGTAATCTCTAGCCGCATCGCCAATTCGGGTAAAATGAAGTTGGCCTTGGCTTCTCCATCAAAGAAAATCAGGGCCTCTTGATCTCTCACTTTGCCCCAAGCTCGATAAAGTTCTGTACTCTCATCCATGGTGTCGGGATCGGTACCCACACAATCTGGAACCAGTCCTGTTTTCATCTTGCCTTTTCGTCCACGTTCCTCAGGTGCTCTCGAACTGTCAGGCCTGTCGTCGTCCTTATCATTTTGTTCTTTCTGTGCCTTTATAGGGCACTTCGCGGAGATGTGTCCCTGTTCCCCGCATCCAAAGCACTTCCCCTCCTTGATGAATCGAGCTCGCTCCTGAGGAGTAAGCTTGGGTCGTGCATCCTTTTTCTCTTGGTTGCTCTTTTTTTTTTCTACTTTCATTCCCAAAAGTCTGTTCGGCTCGTTGTGTCATGTTCTCATCTGTGGGTAGGTGAGACTGCCAGAGTGAATGGCAAAGCCCCGCTTCGCATGACTCATCAACTTGTGAATAGAAACTGACTTCTGCTCCAAGCAAGGATCTCGGATCTCTGTAGGTAGATCCAAGGTGAACCGCTCAATGTGTCTCTGAACGAGATCTTCTTGATTGAAGAGGTGGGTAGAAAAGAGCTCCAGAATCTCACAATAAGCATTGATTGTATCTTTCTTGGTCATCCGAAGATGGTTCAAGCAGCTCGTATATCTCGTTCATATTCTTGCGTCAACCAAGAAGAAAAAAAAAATCTTTTTAAATTTCAGCCTCAAATCGAACACGCTTCTTCTGTTTCTTTGCCTTGTCAAAAGTCGACTGACAACCCAAATATCCCAAGAAGTCAGTGCTTTTCTTCCGCTTTTTGCCGTGCTTTTTGGCTTTCTTTCTTTTGCGCGTCAAAAAGCTGAGCAATCCATGCATCAACCACCTCTTGTAATTCCTTCTCCGAATACTGTTTGTCATCAGAAGGTTTCTTGAGAGCGGATTTCAAGGGTGGTGTAGTGGTTTTCAGCCACTGCGCATGCACTTCCTGAAAAGAAGTCTCGCTCATATATTTTGCCAATTTCGGATCCTTCGCAAAACTGAGCATCATCTTTGTTGCATCGCCGATCAATTGACGACGCTTCATCTCTCTTTGCTCCGCTTGAGTAGGTCGAGGCGGGCCATACTCTTTGTCTGAATCTTCGTTTTGATTCCTGCCCGCATCTCCAGATGCAGAGAGAGTCGACTGATCCTTGCATGAAGCCATAGGTGCCGCGGAAAAAAAATTGGGGATGGGATTTCCCGTAGAAGAGAAATCGGCCGTGCTCTGATAGTAGTAGATACCACTGTAACAGACTTGGACACTCCAAGTCAAGAATTAATCGCGACAGCACCAAATAACCACTTCAAAACAATTCACAGATCACAATAGATTTGCACTGGCCCGGCGGAGTTCCGTGCCTAGAGATATTGGCCCCAAAGATTGGTGCCCCTTTCGGTATTTCTTTATGTATTAAATCAATGTCAAAGTACAAGAGTAGTTAGGGTTTCACTTTCAAACTCTGCATCCAGATGCTCTGAGAAGTGAGCCCTAATCCGCGTATTTAAATGTTACAAGGGATGCCCAAAAGCAGAGCCCCAAAAGCTTGAAATCAAAAGCAGTTTCTCTCTCTCTCAATGAGAGTCGGTAAAGTAAGGCAAAATCAACCCTTTCTCTCTCTCCAACTTCTTGCGTAGCCAAAAAGCAGCCAGTATGCGTCGCTCATTGCTTTTTCAGCCTCTGCAATTTCCGGGATCTTCCGTGCTCTAGAGGTGTGGAAGATCATGATCTTGGTTTTCCCAAGATTCACTGTGAGTCCCGTGTTTGTACAATACTCATCTAAAGCTCTCAGATGGTTCTGTAGGCCCTTTAGTGACTCTGGAATCAGCACAGTGTTATCAACATATAGTATAATGTGGACTGTGGTACCTGTTAGATCCGCTCCTGCCCCTCCCGCTCCTGCTGCCTCCTGTATGGCGAGTAGTGTCACTTGGTCCTCTGTGTCGTATGTCTCACATTGATTCTTGCCTGTCCTGGCTTTGAAATCCCTCGTAAGGAAGGCTTCCCCTAGTGTAAAGTACTCCATAATCTCATCTGACATGCATGTGTATGGGGATGATCTCTCCTCCTTCTCCCTTGCTGTCTTTGTAGTAGCAAATCTGGAGCCTGAGGGGGCGAAGTAGCAGAGGACGATGTAGATAGTTTTGACCTGTGATAGCTCAAAGCGGATCCAAAGGTAACGGGCTTGTGGGTCTCGTGCAACAATCTGTATCGTGCTCCGAAGTCCTTGTCTGAAGAGTATAGCCACCCCTCCCGACCCTCGTGTGGTGTGCTGGTAGGTGCTCTCACGATGTGAGGGAAAGCCTTGGATCTTTGGTAGACTTTGCTTTGGACTCTCGTCTGTCTCTGTCAGAAGAATGATGTCCCGTCTTCTCATCACCTCCTCAAGCCTCTTTGGATGTGTCCATAGATCTTCATTGCAGTTCCAAACAAGGTAGGATCAAAACGTACGTACGGATCCGTTCCATACCGTACAAACGTACTATAGGATCCATACGGTACAGATCGATCCGTACAAGGCACTTTTTTTTTGGAAGATAAGCGTGGCTGAGGGTTTTTGAGGCATTTTTGCTGACTTATGGGAGACCAAACCAGTTCTCATTTGAGCTTAATATGCCCGTTCAATGATCAATGTCGTCTAAACTTTAATGTCTCTTGCAGTAAGTTACACAATATGTGGTTGTCTTGTAAATTAATTGTCTCTAAAAGTTGTTGCCCTCTCTTGTTTTTTATCAAAAATGTCCTAGAAAGTTTGGTAAATTGAGTTTTTTTTACAAGAGTAGATATTTTTACGTACAATGTTTTCCTGTACGGAACAACATACAATACGTATATATACGTCACGTATAGTACGTTTGGTATCACCTTGGCTCCAAACTGTGAGGTGGATCTCCTCATATGTCCCATAGGGAGGTTGCGAGTCCCTATGCGATGGTCTTGCTATCAATGATGACCCTACCAGCTCGGTATACCGCCTTCTTTAAGAGATTTCTTGACGCTAGGCATGCATGCTCGGCGGTGGTCTTGTTGCATCTTTGTGAGGTAGCATGCCCCATACTCTCCAATCCTCGTGCACATAGTCTTGAAGTACTCCGACGACCTACACAGTGCACTCAAGAGGTCTTAGGATTTACTATTTAGATGAGAATGAGAATCGAGATGATTGATTGTGAGAAAATGATAGATCATAGTAAGTCTTATCGAGCCTTTATGAAGGGGATGTGATCATGATAGAAAAAGCGGGAAACACTTGCATCCACATCCTCCTTTTTTTTTGGATCCCAAGTGGTATGTAGGGTGCGTTGGTGAGATTTGGGAGTGGAGACCGGAGTAGTATTAGGCATTGCAAATGCAGAGCGAAATGATATCGCCGCCATCTCGGTCGTTGCCGCATTAATATCACCACCAACCGTTGAAGAAGGTGTAGAAGAGGGAAAAACCAAGTCGTTGGGGTTCATTTTGGGACGCTTCGGCTTGGCTACTTTCTCTTCTTTGTTGGCTTTGATGGCGGCATCCTTTGCTTCAAATACCTTCAACAATTGCTCGTTGACCGCCTTGCATATTGCTACTTGTTGTCCCTCTAGCTTAAGGAGGTGAGCACGGACTTTGGTTGTGCCGGATTGCCGTTCAAAGCCACATAGTTTGCACTTCCATGCACGTGCACCACCGGCCTTTCCCAACACTCGGGAATGCACTTCGTCCCACCATGAAGCTTCATCCTTCTTCTTCGCATCCAAGGGTACACATTCACTTGATGCGGAAGGTTGGGCCATAAGTGATGAGACTTGAGAGAGGGAGGGAGCTTCAGAGCTTGAGAGAGAGAGAGAGAGAGAGAGAGGTGGTCAAAGTTCAAACCGTCAATGGAGCTTCAAGCTTGAGCCTTGAGCGAAAGAGGGGGAGAGGGAGAGAAAGGGAGAAATGGAGCTTGAGCCTTGAGGCTTAAAGCCTTGAGGCCCAAGATAGAGGGAGAGAGCCTTGAGGCTTGAGGGAAGAGGAAGAGATGGAGCTTCAAAGCTCAAGAGTTAGCCTTGAGGGAGAGATGGAGAGAGGGAGAGTGAGGGAGAGATGGAGCTTCAACTTTCAAGCTTGAGCCTTAAAGCCTTGAGGCCCAAGGGAGAAGGAGAGAGCTTGAGATTGGGAGCTTGACGCAGGACGGAGGGATGACAATAAGGCTTGAGCAATGAGCTTAAGCCTTGAGGGAGGGGTGAAATTGAGCTTGCCCATGAGGCTTTAAATAGGAGAGGCTAGAGCCCTCCCCCTCTCCCTAAACGTTCAAATTTCACAAGGCGCCCAAGGCCCAAACGGCAAGAATGTTTTTAAAATCTGAAAACGGCTACTTTTTTTGAACTGCCATTCCGCCCAGTCCCGTTCCGCCCATCGTTCCGCCTGTTCCGTCCCGAGTTCTAGTTATGCCCTGCAACGGAACACCGTACCATTTCCATTCCCCCGTTCCCTGTTACTCTGTGATGGAGAGCCCACTATCATGTGCTTAAGCATATAATGCATCTAGATGTCTTTGCATACCCTTTGTTGATTGTAAGGTGCAGCGGAATGAATGTTGTATTTTCTCAAGATTAGTGATCTTTATTGCTCAAGGTTCCTTTTAGTTCTTAGGGAAAGAGAGAGCTTTCCGTCTTATGGAGAGTGCTATGATCACGAACAAAGTAAGTGGATATTGTGCGTGCAAGTGAATGAGACTGAGAGAAGGAGAGAGAAGAGATATGACACCGAGAGGTTGTAAAACCCTCCTCCGAAGGCCCCACTCTCGTCGGCGAAAGTGGTCTACTTGATTGCACAAAAGTGTACAATGCGTATGCAATGGACTGATGCAATGGGACTATGCCGATGACGAGGGTGATGACGACGGCGACTTCGTGGCTGAAAACTGTGATCTTTTATGGGCTGAATTCGGTGGCTGTTTCGAGGCCGAAAATGACTGTTTTCTTGCTGTGGTTATGGCTGAAAATGGTGGATCTTGCGGGGGTTCATGCTGATGGTAAAACGCTGAAATGCTGTGTCTGGCCAGGCTGCGTTTTTAGGGCTGAAAGCTCCTGCTGGAAACGCTGCAAAAAACGCTGAGAACACCTGCTAAAAAAGCTGAAAAACGCTGATAGGCTGATCTGTTGCTGGCGTTTTTTCTGAGGGCAGAGATTCCAAAACTCTAGGCCTTGGGGCTGATCTACAGGGGGACTATCGCCAGAAGGGGGGAACTTCAAGGCGATGGGAGATGCTGTGAAAAACGCCAAGGGGATGGGAGGTGATGGCGATGGATCTGATGTTGAGGGGGGGTACTGCTGAGAGGTTGCCTGTTGAGCGGGAAGCTCCTGCTGCCTCTTCTGCCAGAAAGTGCTAACTTGGGTTTGCTTATATATTAACTTAGCAAAATTGCCCTACCTACTTTTGTTGGAAAGTCACTTAAAAATAATAAGTGAAAATACCAATAAATAGGAAAATAGGCTAAATGCATTGGAAAATTCCCCTAACTGATGCTAATGGATTCTGATGGGAATTCCGATGATCATGCTGTGTGCAACCGGAGGATATGCATCTATGCTAAGTGATTGGGCATGCATGGTCTACGAATAGACTCACAAAAGTGCCAGATCACTGCTAATCTAAACTGACTGGACTGACTGAACCCTGATCATGCTTTAGCTTGTCCACGGACACATAGGGTTGAGATATGTCACGTGACATCCCCTCCTTTTCAAAGTGAGGTACTGGTACCGAACTGTATGGCGTCGAGGAAGATCGCCAATAGCATCCGGAATCCTGGAAGGGACTCTTCGCCGGCCCACTCTGATGTGTGGGTCGTGCGGTACTTGAACTTCATAAAGGTCTGCAACGCTTGCTTCTTTGGGCCGCGCCGAAAGTGATACAAAATCTTCCGAATCTCCTGCCTTGCGTTAACTTCTTCTAGAGTTCTGCTTCTTCCGTCTTCAAGAATCTCCATGGCTGAAAATTCCTGAAACCATCTCCAACACAAAACCATGAACCTACCCATTCTATGTAAAGTGAAGGAAAAAAATCTTGTCTTCGCTAAAGACTGTGTATGCGATGTAGATGAACATAGAGACGGAGTGACAAACCGTTCATCAAACACATGCAAACAATGAGGTCGAATCTTTTCTGTTTGATCGAAATCAATCAACTGTGGCAAATCACAATGGAAATGCCCATGCTTGGTGCTCATACGGTCATGTACTCGTTTAGAACCTGTGTCATGCCAAGGAAGAGACATGGAATGTGACTTCCTGACATACAAACTTTTCAGCTTTTTACGAAAAATCCGCATACATTCGTGCTCATCCATGATAGAAACATGCTCAACATACAATATGTCATGCCTAGAAAAAGGGATCACATAACAATGCTGACTAAAATACAGGAAACCTTTACGAATGAAACACTTGAACAATGCGTGCGTATCAATCATGCGAACACACAATACTTCCTGTGAGGGTTCTGTGGACCTAGGCTCGAGAGCCAAGATCGCTTCTTCGGGATCTATCGAATCTTCTTGTGGGGGATCTGTGGATCTCGCTCGAAAGCCAAGATCGACTCTTGGTGATTGATCGAATCTACAACGAGGTTAGCTTTGCTAGAAAAAGCATCAACTAACACATCATCCTTGTGAACAATCACATCTGCTTCATGCAAATCATCATGCTGTTCTTTATCATCCAAATCATCATGCAAATCATTATCCTTCAAATCATCATGCTTCTCATAATCATGCAAGTTCTGTGTGTCATGCTTTGGAGAAAAAGAGACTGAGAGAGTCTCCTTATCTCGAATCCTTTCAACCTTGTCCTGCACATTAGCAATGAGAGATGGAGAAGGAGAAGTATCCACTCCATGAAAGACAGTAGGAGAATCACTGTCGGCATTGAGAGTTAGTGTTAGCCGCAAATTTTATGACAGCATCAGTCTCACGAAACCACTTAATGCCTAAAATCATATCATATCCTGAGAGAGGAGAAACAACAAATTTTCTAGTGAAGGCAGTCTGTTGGATTGCAAACAACACATCAAGGCATTCCTCGGTGATGAGAGCGTCCATACCAAGACAAAAGCCAGAGACCTCGATAGGAGATCTCGGACTAACTTCGAGGCGGGCTTTCTCAACAAGAGAGGAACTGATCACATCATGCATACTACCTAGGTCAAACAATATGACAACGGTGCCCCGATGAATGACCATAACATTTAATGACAGAATCATCAATGGGAGGGTCCTGAGAAACTTTGGGCACACCCGTGTTATCATTCATTGCATTGACAGATGTAGTGGGTGATGTGGGTTCTTTAGATTCATTCTATTCAAGCTTAGGACATGTTCGTTTTATGTGACCCTTAATGTGACAATGAAAACAACGACCTTTCTTAGAATAAGTACTTTGTTCTTCCGACGTGATGTATCCTCCTGCAATTCCTTGTGCTACCTTTTCATCTTGCGTAAGCTTAGGTTTAGCAGTTGTGTTAGTCTTACCCTTAGATTCATTGGAAGAATTCTTTGATGAGAGACTGTTGGAAGATTGGTTAGAAGAGTTATCATTCTTACCATTCTTACCGTTCTTACCGTTCTGCGGGTTCTGAGAAGTCTGCGAGGTACTTGTGGAAGTCTTGTTGTCCTTAGGTTTTCCCTTGTTGTGCTTCATCTCCTGTGCTAGAGCAATCGCTACTGCCTTGTTGAGATCGATTGGATCGAATACCTCGACATCGTACTTGATATACTCGTCCAATCCAAAGAGAAAAGCCTCTTTGCGCTCATCATCCGACATGCGTAATTGGGTACCTGGCTGCAAAACACAATTAGAAAAAGACATAACCGGCATACCATTTTGCTTGAGAGCACGCCAATCGTCCTTCAATCGTGCGAGGTATTGAGGTGGCATAAACCGTGCCTTGAGCTTGTCTTGGAAATCAGCCCAACTAAAAGAGGGGCGTGAAATCGTCGGCTGCCTCAAGGTGCGCAGCTAGCTGTGCCTCTTGCCATGCGTGGTACCAATTAATGGCATCACCGGCAAGGTTCATAGCTGCCGTTAAAACTTTGCTATTTCCTGTCTTGTTAGTTGTCGCAAAATAAGCATTAAATTGATGCAACCAAGAATGAATAACTGTAGCGTCCATCTTACCGTCATACTTACTGAAAGTAAACTTTTCTGTAACTGGATGGTTGGAATCCGGGTCGTGGCTTGCGCCACTTGACGAACTTCCACGATCTTTGGGTGGTTCGGTCTTCGAGGCTAGGATGTGGGAAATAAGTTCTTGATGACGAATCTCCCTTTGAGCCTCTCGTTCATCGCGCTCGTGTTCGAAAGCAAGTCGATTTTCTTCTTGTTTTGTGGCAAGAGCAAGGTGCTCACGATCCTGAGCAAGGCGATTTTCTTCTTGTTTTGCGGCAAGTGTGGCGTTTCTTTCATCGCGCTCGCGGTCCTTGGCTTCTTGTGCACGGTCCTTTGCTGCTTGTTCTTCTGCTTTGCTTGTGAGTCGTGCCAATGCGACTCGATTCGTTTCTTGTTGTTGTGCCATCATGTCCAACATCGACTTGACCATCATCTCCATAGGAGTGAGGACAACTCGTGGCGTAGATGGTGAAGGGGGAGGGTTGGAAAAATCTCCTGGTGGGGAGAATCCTTCGTCGCCTCTCTCATGCTCATCACCTGAATGCGAAGTATCCTTGCCGCTTCGGGTGATGACCATGCACTAGGATCTTTGGTTCTTAAGCTCGCGAGGAACTTGGGTTCTTGAGGGTCTTGAGGTCCTTGATTCGTGAGAATCTTGGGTTCTTGAGGTTCTTGAGGTTTTCTTTCGCTTGCAAATCGCGTTGGAGAAGGATCTTCTCTTCACCCGAGTTCTACCCTTTTCTACGGGCGCACCCCTTGGCTGCCTTGCGCTCACACCAAGGTTGCTTTTTCCCACCTCACGTCGATTGGCCGGCCACTAAGTGCACGGTCCGCTCTCAATGAGTAAAAAGAGACACAAGGGGAGGTTGGACAAGACCTTTCTTGGGATTCCTGTCACTCTTCAACAAAACAGGATTAGGAATCGACACGCCCAAGAGAACTTGGGATCGTGCGACCGCAACAAGCAAAAAAATTCTTGTGGTTCTTTCCTTGAGTAATGCAGAACACTTCCAAAGCTCTGATACCAATGTATGCTGTATTTTCTCAAGATTAGTGATCTTTATTGCTCAAGGTTCCTTTTAGTTCTTAGGGAAAGAGAGAGCTTTCCGTCTTATGGAGAGTGCTATGATCACGAACAAAGTAAGTGGATATTGTGCGTGCAAGTGAATGAGACTGAGAGAAGGAGAGAGAAGAGATACGACACCGAGAGGTTGTAAAACCCTCCTCCGAAGGCCCCACTCTCGTCGGCGAGAGTGGTCTACTTGATTGCACAAAAGTGTACAATGCGTATGCAATGGACTGATGCAATGGGACTATGCCGATGACGAGGGTGATGACGACGGCGACTTCGTGGCTGAAAACTGTGATCTTTTATGGGCTGAATTCGGTGGCTGTTTCGAGGCCGAAAATGACTGTTTTCTTGCTGTGGTTATGGCTGAAAATGGTGTATCTTGCAGGGGGTTCATGCTGATGGTAAAACGCTGAAGTGCTAAGTCTGGCCAGGCTGCGTTTTTAGGGCTGAAAGCTCCTGCTGGAAACGCTGCAAAAAACCCTGAGAACACCTGCTAAAAAAGCTGAAAAACGCTGATAGGCTGATCTATTGCTGGCGTTTTTGCTGAGGGCAGAGATTCCAAAACGCTAGGCCTTGGGGCTGATCTGCAGGGGGACTATCGCCAGAAGGGGGAAACTTCAAGGCGATGGGAGATGCTGTGAAAAACGCCAAGGGGATGGGAGGTGATGGCGATGGATCTGATGCTGAGGGGGGGTACTGTTGAGAGGTTGCCTGTTGAGCGGGAAGCTCCTGCTGCCTCTTCTGCCAGAAAGTGCTAACTTGGGTTTGCTTATATATTAACTTAGCAAAATTGCTCTACCTACTTTTGTTGGAAAGTCACTTAAAAATAATAAGTGAAAATACCAATAAATAGGAAAATAGGCTAAATGCATTGGAAAATTCCCCTAACTGATGCTAATGGATTCTGATGGGAATTCCGATGATCATGTTGTGTGCAACCGGAGGATATGCATCTATGCTAAGTGGCTGGGCATGCACGGTCTACGAATAGACTCACAAAAGTGCCAGATCACTGCTAATCTAAACTGACTGGACTGACTGAACCCTGATCATGCTGTAGCTTGTCCACGGACACATAGGGTTGAGACGTGTCACGTGACATCGATTCTGAAATAAGCACAATATCATCGGCATAAAGCAATAGAGGACGGAGGTATCCATGTACGTGACAACTATGTGCCTCTATCCCCTGCAGTCTCAAAATAGTAGGAACTCTCATCACTATACAATCCGGAGAAAGTGGGCATCCTTGCTTCACCCCATTAGTAGAGTGAACAGGCTCTGAAAGACCCTCTGTTGTCTGTACTCTACCTATAATTGTCTCATACAACGCCATGATACCCCACACAAGCTCGTGTTGGATTCCCAAGTTTTGTAGTCGCTGGCTCTGGAGACCATGTCAAAGTCTTTGCGGGAATCAACAAAGCTACAATAAATCCTCCTCTAGTGCTCTGTCTTCCTTAATGATTGCTCTAAGCGTGAAAATATGATCAAGTGTAGAGAATGCCCTCTTAAAGTCCAGCCTGCGTTGAAGCTCGTTCACCCTCTCTGTTCATCTACTCAAGTTAACTCAACTCATGCTCAAGTATAGATGAATATAGCTTGGCCAATGAGTGGCCAATCATGATATTGCAATAGTTAATTTGCAGGTTTGGATCTTCAGACTTAAGTAGTGGTACAATTGTAGATGTACTCCAAGTCTCAAGAAACCCCTCACACATGGCCTTGTTGAACGTAAAGGCCAAAAAACCATCAATTTGATCCCTAGCATGTACGAAATGCCCTGCCACTATACCATCATGATCGTGTGCAATCTACCCATGGCTCGCCTCATCATCTCTACTATGAAGAATGTAGAAGTGGGAGGATAGGGCTCCGACAGGTCTGGCAATTGTAACTGCTCTGCTACTGTGTATAGAGAGGATTCATATTGTGTCCACATCTCTATAGAAGTAATGACTGGAGAGGGTGAGTGCTACGGAGGTCAGATATGACCCATGGATCCAAAAACAAAGCATAACGGTCGCTCTACGTATGTGAGGACGTTTGATACATATCAGTTAAGGATTGGGGGTCCATCAAAAAGCATGGAAGAAAAGAACAAAAATGCTAAACAAAAACCCTAAGGGGGCTCAGGCGAGGAGATAGCTGGTTTGGGAGTTCGGAATTCTTGAATGATGGCTTTACCGTCTCGATAGACTGCCCATTTACCTTGCTTGCGGGCTTTGTGCATCCTCTTGAGTTCGCTTGCTTTCATCTTAAGTTGCGTCGTGGTTATTCTTCGGCGATCCAAAGCTTTGTTCCCTTCAAGAGTCGGGATTGACGCAGCAACTTGGTCCGCTGCTCTTTGTCCTTGAAAGTGAGGATATAGTGCTTGGGTGGCACATGCCTATGTGTGTCGTTGATCCAACAAACAGTTTTAGGCTTGATCTAAACTGGTTGAAGAATTTTATTAAGTTTAGTGATGGCTTCTTTGAGGGTGTCTTCATTAGTGCACCATGGTGGGTGGAGCCCCCCAATACGGACCTTGAGGCCAAGAGATTCTTTTAGTCGGCACTCTTGTATGGCCGCTTGTATCTTGGTGTCAATCTCTTCATGGGCTGCCTCCTGAGCTTTCTTTTGGACTTCTATGACACTCTCGGCGAGGGAGGATTTAACTTCTTGTGCTTTTGCAAGCAGAGCTTGGCTCTCTGGTTCTTTCTTTCCTCAAGTTTATGCAAGCGTTCCTTCAGTTTTCTGTTCTCCTCGATGAGTTCTTGCACCTTAGCCTCCAGATTTGTAATCCTTGCTTCTTGTTGAGCGGCGGAGTCCTTCTCTGGTGTAGCTGCCACTGCTAGAAAGCTTTTGCTTGTGCGGGAGATTGGGGTACCAAAAGACATGTTGGAGCCTTTGTGTTTGGCTATAGGCCTTACTGTGTGACCTAATGCTCAAAGAGAACCCAATTTTAATCTGTCAAGGCCTGTAGCTGCCGGTGCTTCTTCGAGGAGCTTCTAATGAAGATTAATGGAGTGGGTCGGCTGTCCTGAGCTCACTTTTGAACGCGAATTAGAACTGCGGAAAGCGTGTGTACGAGACAACTGTTGCATCATAAACAAGTCGTCCTCCTGGGGGCTCTGCTGAGATGGGCGGCATCACCAGCAGAGTTTCTCTCGCCATCGTCGATAAAATTGGACCAACAATAGAGCAAAAGGTTGTTGAAGGTTGCTGCGCTTAGGCTTCTAGGGGACTAGGCTGGGGTTTGACGCCCTCCATAGGGCTGTTCCTCGCCCTGCGGGGACTGTGGAGGCAGAAATGATGCTATGACTAGGGTTTTGGGGGGAGAGAGAGAGAGAGAGAGAGAGAGAGAGAGAGAGAGAGAGAGAGAGAGAGAGAGATGAGATGAGATGAAATGTTATATTAACGTCTTCAAAAGGCCAAAGTGACCTATGAGACCAGAAAGTTACATTGTGGTGGATCTGATACAAAGTCAGAGTAACAAGATGACAAAATGACAGGATGACAAAATGACAAAATAAAATACTTTGGAATCCTAAGCTAGGTGTGGACTAAGCAGCTAAACAACCAGCTGGGATAGCTAGATCACAGGAGATCCAGCATCGGTCCGCTGGCGGATCTCATCAATCTCCTCCATGGTCAGTAGTTTGATCGGGCGTCGTGCATGTCGAGCCAAAGTGACCCGAATCCTCTGATGCAGCCTCCGTCGATGCTGTGTAGTCCTCCGCAGTCGTGGGCGTCTGGATCTCCCTAGCTCAGTCACTCGGTCGATCAGTATGCCTCTGGTGTAAAGCGGCGGGCTCTGCTGTGGTAGTAACTCCTCCGGGTGTTCAGTGGCAGCTCTAAAGAAGCGTGTGTGATCTGTCTCTGATACTGGCTAGCCTCTCCTCTTATCAGGCTCTCTCTGTGTCTGCGCAGCTCGAGCAAAAACAAACCCTGGCATCTCTGATCCTCGTACCGCATGACTATAGAGAATGGTCCAAAGCCCTCTCTGAACAAGCAATGGAAGCGGCCTCGTATCTCGTACTAGACGGGGGAGTGGCATGTGTAGTGCAACTCTGTTTCAGGCTCAATGTCACACAGGGGGCATGTCCTGGCTTTTGCTGGTATTCAGTTGTATCTCGCGGTCTCGATCTGCAGCTGGTGTGAAGATGTGTGTATCTGGTTAATAGCACATCGTATTCCATGAGACAAGTGGGTGTCCATGTATCTGGGCCTCGTCACAAAACCATCCTCTGTAAGCTGGAGGAGATGCTCTCTGTAGAAAGCCATCTTCGTGCCTAGCTCCTGTGCTGGCTGTATCCATGTCCTCTTGGTGTCTAGCTGAGTTAGGTCTTGGCGAACGAGCCTGGTTATCTCGGATTGTGTAAGAGTCAGAGAGGGCGCATCCAGTGAGTACTGGAAGGGGGGCAATCTGTCTATGCTGAACCCATGCGCCTGAAACCATGATGTCATCTCCCCGTACTAGCATGCTGTATTTCCCTGCATGGCTAACTGTCGAGAGGACTCAAGTGCAAGGCGTGCATATTTGTCTCTAGGAAGTTCCCACATGCAGTGTATGAAGGAGACAGATTTGGTGAGCGCCTCAACCACCAGTGGGGGGCAGCTAGCTCTGCTCGTACAATAGCAGGTGGTACTGAAGCCTTGGCTCTAATGAGCCGCGAGATCATAGAGACCAGAGGCTTCTCCATGTCCCCCCATCCATCACTGCGGCCTGTCCTCCCATGATTATCTAGTAAAGGTCCCCAAATCTCAGCTCCATAAAGCAATGCAGAAGCCACAAAAGTATCAAAGAGCCAGAGCTTCGTCCGAGGCTCCTGAAACTGAACTTGTGAACACATCCTTTCCAATCTACCCAATGCTGCATGGGCTCTTGTCAATCTAGTCTCTGCTGCGCTCCTTAATGAAAATGCTGGCACAGAGAGAGAGAGAGAGAGAGAGAGAGAGAGAGAGAGAGAGAGAGAGAGAGAGAGAGAGAGAGAGAGAGAGAATGCTCCGATTTCTACCCTTGGTTAGTTCTTGCTTCATGGCGGCCACCACACTTGCACCGGACTTCACGACGACGGCCCACGCACCCTTCGCTTGGACATATGACTTGACTACGGAAGACCCAGCCAGTATCAAGGCGGCCACTAGACATTACCTAGGCTGCACACTGGTTGGGCGCATGGTGGGCCTCTCCCCTCATGTGGCACAGTTCGAGAGTGGCTCCAATTTGCTCTCGGCGGCAGCATCTTGGAACTCATCATGCTGGGTTGTGGCATCTTTCAGGTGCAGCTTTCAGACGTCTGTTGTGCCGAGCCTCTCTACAATCGCTCTCCTATTGTTGTAGGGACCCGCCGACTGCTGGTTCTAGAGTTCAATGTTGAGGAGTTTGATCGCCAGTAAAGGATTCCTCGCTTTTCAGTCACTCTCTCCTTTCCATCGCTCCTAGTTGATCTTTCAGGTTGTGTTACTGGTGTTGCTGCTAGGTGGGGCTTGGTTATATCAGGTTCAATGGTTACAAAGATCGGCACACCACAGATATAGGTCTATCACCCGGGGATACTCATTTCCTGGAAGCAGAACGACTTCGCGATCCCACTATAGACCAGGTTTTCCTACAGAGGTTGGTAAAACTAGGTGCCGAGATCAGTGTCTTGAATGCCATCAATTTGCATTGGGCACATGGTGAGAGACTGCCCTTTCCATCCTCCGCGTCGCTCTGAGCCACAACATCCCCCACCTCATGGCACAACGAGTGGTTGGCAGAAGGCCCCTCGTTGTCATACTTTTCTGCAGGCGCCGCCTCCA
Source organism: Adiantum capillus-veneris (assembly GCF_014529385.1). Classification (NCBI taxonomy): domain Eukaryota; kingdom Viridiplantae; phylum Streptophyta; class Polypodiopsida; order Polypodiales; family Pteridaceae; genus Adiantum; species Adiantum capillus-veneris. The sequence goes on along the minus strand of NC_140938.1, from coordinate 41,384,591 downwards.
GCAGGACCATATTCACCACCTCGACAACCTGTCTCCCCAAGAGTCTCACAGGTCTTAGGTACAAGACATACCCTCTACTTCACGGCATCCACCCAAAGCTTCCTCGCTTTTAGCTATGGAGACAGATTTCCCATCTCTACCATCTTTACCAACCCCTTCTTTCCTTCCGCTTCCACCCACTGACACTATAGCACAACCCCACCTGACCATCCCCACCCATGACACTCCATCCTCTGCACCTCTACTATGCGCCCCACCACCCCCTCATGTTCCTAGATTCTTCATAGCTTCTGCACCTCCAGCTTGACAGTTTTCTAGAGCTGAGTATAGCGGTGACATTACTGGTCTGTTTTTGGCTAGGCTATACATTTTTTGACGTGCACAGAAGGCATGCTCTCTTCTAGGAAGTAGGAAGAGTCCCGTGCGCTCCTTCCTACCTTTAATTGGCAGAGAGACATGGACAGAGGTTTCAGTTATAGATTTTGTCCTCTACCACACCTTGCAGACTATCCAGACGTGGGCAGGCTGCATTCCATCATGAATTGCTACAGACACACTGACACGGAGCATAGGAGCCATACAGTGGCTCCATATAGAGGACTACAACTGTTTACCGCTGGTTTTTTCCGTGGACCATTCTACATCGATCCCTCCCACCATGTGAGTATGGTTAGAGTCGGCAATAGTTTCCACTATGGGATGTTCTTCTGACTACTTTGGTTCCTAGTTTACAAGTGCTCGCTCCTTTACTCCAAGACAGCTCCTCCGGCCACTTTTCCATGACAAGGATGCACTTCCTTTGGCTCTTGTTCCACGGCTTCGGCCAGGGATCAAGAGAGCACGACAATGATCTTCAGTCTTGTAGCCGTTGACATGGTTGATGTATGCTTCTGAACGTTCTAGCCATTGAATACCTAGAGGGTTGGGCACCCTAGCCCTAACCCTAGCCAACCTGCAGATCTTGGTTGAGGGCTAGCCTAAACCCTAGCAAGAGGAGAAGAAGAAGAAGAAAGTCTTTCCAACTTATGATACCCCATCTGATGGGGCCTAAACATAAAGCGCTCGCGCTCATAGACTGGCGTAGAAGGATGGCACGGGGTTGTTGTATGGACCCTCCGCAAACGCGTTGACATGTTGATGTAGCAGTGCACAAAGACTTGGATTTTGTGCTGGATGGCAATTTATGGGTTTCCGTGATTTGCGTTGGCCATTTTTGGTGCTAGATTTTGGGGCCAGATGCTTTTAGAATTGATGCTTTTCATGTAAATTGCTTTTGATGGCCAAGGGCCTTTATAAAGGAACGAGGGGCTCACTCTCTGGCATGCTTCGGTGTGAAGATGTAGAGCAATGTTGCCGGCGTTGTTTTGTGTTGAAGCAATATAAAGAAATATCGAATGGGGCGCCATCATTTGGGGCTAGTGCTCTGTGGGGCTGGAACTTCGCCACTCCCTGTCTCATGTGCATTGTAATTTTAATTCAGTTGTTTTGCAGCGTCTAAAAGTCCAATCTGTTCTTTCCTGCTGGCATGTGGTGCTCTCCCATTACATATCATCAGCATATAGCAACAATGGAACCCATGTCCCTGCCAATTGGGCACCTCTGTCACCCTCTCCATCAATGTAATGAGAAACCTCATCTATATACATACCAAAGAGAGTAGGAGACAATGGAAAACCTTTTCTCACTCCAATAGTGGAGTGAACTAAATCAGATGTCCCCTTTGGAGTGCGTACATGTCCCACCATTGCTTTGTATAGTGCCATGATGCCCCAAATTAATTCAATGGGCACTCCCATCTCCTATAGTCTACGCATCAATATGGCTGTGGGCACCATGTAAAATGCTTTGCGGAAATCCACATAGATACACTAAATCCGTCTCATACGTGCCCTACCCTTGTGAAGACTGTGTGAGCATTACTTGTCCAAGCATTGAAGTCCCGTAGGAGGATGATGTCACCATCCCTGGAAAATTATTCTCATATGTCATCGTCTAGGACAAAGAAAGGTGACTACCCTCTAGGCCTAGCATAGACTGATGTACGGGGGGAAAGTAGCATATGGCAATGTATAAAAATCGGCCTATGTCAGCCCTCGATCTCACCCACATTTATCTAGCATGATCATCTCTTCATACAATGTGTAGAATGGGCTGTAGCTCCTCTCTGAATAATACTGCTACTCCCCCAGATCCTCTGCTCCCATGCTCAGATCTCTTCTCTTGTCTCCTATCTATATCCCATCTTCTGCTCCCATGGTCAGATCCCGTGTCAGTCTGCATCATTTGTCCAAGGGCGTGATGAGTCTCTGAGAAGCATATAATTTCCCTGTCCCAAAAGCCATCCTCAAGGGCGCCCACATCCAACCAATACGATTCATAACAATTCGAGGCTGCCATCTTCAATATGGTCCCATAGGTCTCACACCGCCATGTAAAGCGTCGCTCTACAATCACCACCCGACCATCTCTGTAGAAGGCAATCTTTCCCTTCTCCCTTGTTTTTGTAATCTCTGGCCTCTCATGTGTGCCAACTACTACAAGAGGGTGAAATCATCATCGAGAAAAATGCATGTCTTCTTGAGGATTGAGAGCTACTTCAAGAACTCCTCCTCCTCCAAAGAGGGGAAACGTAGTATGAGTGCTCCATCCTTTGAGGACTTTGTTGGGATTTCACTCTTGCCCACCCTCGATACCTTTGTGTGTAAAGGCTTCTCCATCCTATCATGGACATGAGGCTTGTGACCTCTTTTTCAACATTGTCAACATCCTTGAGGCGGGTGATCCTCACATGTAAGGCATGTACCCGCCTTCTTCGCTCTTCTTGGAGGGTCATGTTAATGATGGTAGGTGTAGAAGAAGCCTCTTTACCTTTCCCTGTCTTGGCGACCTTGATCCACTTCTCGGCCACCTCCAAAAGAAAGTGTGTCTTGGTGATGACCTCAACCCAAGATGTCTTCATTTCCTCCTCCTCCTTGATGACGAGCACTTGTTCTTTGATTGTGTTCAGCTCCTCTATCATGGAAGGCTGAAATTCCCCCTTCTTCAAGTCGCCCGCTTTTGGCTTCAAGAAGCTTACCTTGTAGATCTCGGATGATGGAATCTTGGATGACCACGTTCTCCTCGAGGGAAGTGATCCGCCTACGGTTGCCATTTTTTTCTTCACTCCCATCTTTGAAGAGTAGTGTTCCTCTCCTTCCTTCACTCTTCCACTTCATTTCTCCATTATCTCATTTCCTTCTCTATTGCCGACATCCTCTTCCTTGTCCGCATGGAGGCTTTGTGTGTGGCTGGCGAGGTATGCGTCTTCTTACATGTGGGGGAAGCCATTGGCACTTCTTCGATCGATGCTTCCCATAAGAGAGAGAGAGAGAGAGAGAGAGAGAGAGAGAGAGAGAGAGAGAGAGAGAGAGAGAGAGAGAGAGAGAGAGAGAGAGAAAGAAAGAAAGAAAGAAAGATTTTTAACGTCTATGTCAGGCCGAAATCGGCCTATGAGACAAATCAAATGTACATGGTGTGTATGTCATCCGTCTATCGGAAAGACAAATGAAACAAAAACTGATACAAAACTGAACTGAGTGTAGGTAGTGGGGTATCTGAGGAGGGATGGAGCTCTATCTCTAGGGGTATATGCATGTCTATATGCTCAAGGTAGTACAATCATGAGAATGCATCAAGCTATCTAGCTCCATCCTGTACTAATGGGGGGATGTAAGATGTGGTACATGGGCGGGTCTGGTGCCAAGGCTGCCCGGATGAAAGCTGTCGGGTCGGCCCTCATCCGGGCCACTCGCTCCTCAGTGGCACGGCGCTCCCGGGCTCGGATCTCCTCGATCTGTCGGTGGTGGGAGCTCGCGCCCCTGTAGCCTGTGACTCGTGGTCGTCGTCTAGCTCGGCTCACCTCCGCCTGTGGGAGTGTCACTCCCCTCTGAGTGTCTGGTGGGGGAGGGGCGGTAATCCTCTGAAAGAAGTCTGTGAGCTGCGACTGTCTCCCCTCTGTCTGTGTAGCTGTGTGTGGCTGTAGTAGTGTGTCCCGATGGCTCTGTATCTCTAGTAAGAACCGTCCGAGCTGTCTCTGATCTCGAGAGTCCATGATCTCTCGGAGAGTGGGCTGTCCTCTGAATAGGGCCTCATACCTGCCTCTGATCTCAGTGTATGCTCTGCATCTACATACAAAGTGCTCCTCACTCTCCACCTCCTCTGTGCAGGCTCTGCAGACGCGCTCCTCCCTGAGAGAGAGAGAGAGAGACAGATCCAGCCTTTTTGCTCACATCGACTGGTTATCGGCGAGGTACTTTGGCTATGCTACCATAGATTGCTTGGCAGGAGGATTCTCAGACACGTGATGAAGTTTTTTCAGTCATCACTAGTATTACACTATGGAATGTTTGGAGAGCTCGTTGTCTCCACATTCTAAGTGCGGCTCCACAGCTCCTTCAGGATACCCTCACTGCCATTTGGCTGGACATCATTCATACCCTGATTTGGCAGTGGGATTCATCCTCAGGTACATCTCGAGCAGCCGATGCACGCCCATTTGCCTTCCTTCGGCGTTGGGCTCGATCCCCACTATTCTTCACACTTACAGGTGGCCAGATTACGTGGCATTATGCCCCGCCTCGGTGGTTTCTCCTCCACTCATCACACCGACCACCATGAGATAGTTCTAGTCGCGTTGTCACTATAGTGGCTCTCCTCCTTACATTCAGCTTGTACACCCCACGTGATAGGCTATTTTGGCATCTGCTGGGGATTATATTGTACTCAGTAATATACAGCCCTGACTTTTTCCAAAAAGAGAGAGAGAGAGAGAGAGAGAGAGAGAGAGAGGAGACCTATACCTAGAGTGGGTAGGTATGCAAGCCTAACCTATATCCCCATCACATAATACGTCAACTCAAAACATATGGGAAAGGGTACAATCATATGAGAGCTAAGGAGGTGCACTATGGAGAAAGTATAAAATGGTAATCATTCCGTGAACTCTCTCATGGGTCTTTGCAGTGGAGAGCCCCATCTCTCTAAAGTCTAGCTCTCTCAACATCTCCTTGGAAGTGTCAAAGAAGGATGCCTGATGACATACCTTCCTAGCATTGGATGACATCTCCATCCCTCGAAAACCCCCAAATATCGTCAACTAGTATCATGTTTTATGACCGTCTCTTAGGCGAAGCATAATGACATGTGCTATGAGGGAAGTAACATATGGCAATGTAGAGAGCTCTGCCCTCCTCGGCTCTATTTGTAACCCACATATAGTGGGCACTCTCATTTCTGCGAACCCCCTGGACGATAGGGTGTAACTATTCCCTAAAAAACATCGCTACTCCTCCTGATCCTATGTAACCGTGTTCATTACGAGTCACCAACCTACATGTGCTCTCCCATCTATATCCAGTCTTCCTCGGGAGTGTGCTTTCTCTGGGCTCTGAGTAGAAAATGATGTCCCTCCCTCTGATGGAATCCTGGATTGCTCCGACATCCAATCGTAACGAGACGTTGCAATTTCATACAGCAAGCTTTACGTTGATCCCATAGGTCGAATAAGAGCTATGTTCTGTTTCTCTTCCAGCATCATATTGAGAATATTCATAGTACATCCATAGTGTTTTGGAATCAATGAAGAATACGTTGCAATAATGGATACAAATTCTACCTCGCAGATTTTGAATGTGTTTCATAGAAAGAGAAACATTTCTTTAGCATAGGGGGACCCTCTGTAGATATTTACAAATTGCCATGGGCTTAATGATCTTTGCAATCAGACAATATGGATGAAACCTTGATTCATCTTTGTATTTATGTTTAAAACTGCTGGTGTGCCTTCACTTGTTCTCAAAACATGCGTTTGTTTCTGGAGTGTCAAACTAGTCGACTGTCGTTTTTAATGAATGGTCAGCTGCATTTCCAATACTGTTCATGTGTGTCAGATCAGTTATTTCTTTGTTGTCATAGCAGTTTGGGCAAAATAATCAAGCATTACCACATGTTCGCATGCACATCCATGCCTACAGACACCACTTTTACATGCAAGCACGAGCATGGATGTGTGTACACAGTGCACACCATGGTTATCATGGATAACAAGAAGCATTTTTGGATCTGCCATTACACAGTGACGTTGAGTGCACTTGCACTGTGTATGTGCATGCGCAAGTGTTCATGCATTCAAATTCTCATCTTGTACATATGCCAACTTCCATGCTGCAAGGCCTAGTGCAATGCTGGCATCGAATATCTAATCATAATATGCTTCATTCCGGCTGCAGGTTCGCAAAATGTATGACGGTGGTAACCATGAGCTCATAGCAGATGTTTCTTTACAAGGAACTTATAGTAAGGCCACCTTGTCAAAAGTTGTTAAGCTGGCATTACAAGCTACTGATAGTAATGTAGATGGAAGGCCGAGCATGACTGAGCTTGCAATAGAGTTAAAGGAGGCAAATAAGAGTGCAGTGGGCCATCATGTTGTCTTCGCAGTGCTAGATGACTCGAACAGTTCAAATGACTCAGAGGCTCCGCTGTCTTCTTCTGGTCTGAGTGGATAATCGGAAAAAGAGATATGTTAGCAATGGAGTAGCTATGGGTAATGATTCTTCAGTGATTAGGTCTGTCACTTTTTGTGTATATGTAACATAGTTCTTGAGTGAGAGTGGTCTTTGTTGTTTGCTGTATATTACAAATATAGTTAGAAAATCCCTCTCCTCCGGGACATCCATTCTTTCAGTTAATGATTGGGCATAGCATGTACACATGTAGGCCATTTGTGGGTTACAATTAACAATGATTCCTCACACAGACATATGAAAATGTAGGCGTATGGTTGGGTATGAAATGCATTTTGTAACCCACCCTCATAAATTAAGGGTCACACGAATTTAAAGCCCAAAACTACTAGCGAGTTTTTTTCCTCAATCAGCATGTGATTATTATTCTCTCCCCATATTGCAACTCTAGTAGCATGTAGCTACCTTTGAGCTTTGCAAGCTGTAGTAGCAAATTTGTATATGTGTAATGTGTATATGTGCAATACTACCGTCTAACTGCCATTTATGCTCTCATGGTTGGTTGTTTGAAGATAATGAAAAAAAAAAAGGTAATTTCAAGCATCTTGTTGTGTTTCCCCCCATTTTTTTATTGCTTATGAAATCAGGTGGTGGATATTTCCAAGGGTTTTGTATCATACTTTTTCCATACTTTCATAGCCATGTGGTGACATATGGGAAAACTGTGGTAAATACCATTTTGGGTCGTTCAATCCGTGCTTTGGTTCAAAAAATTTACTTGGGGCCAACTGTAGATTGAAAATTAAGGTAAGTAGTAGAATCTCTCTTTATACTAGCTGTGCAGAATCTATCATGCAAGTGGCAAACCTACGAAAGTTGTATCAAATATCTACGAAAGAATTGAGGACATTGAGATAGATTTGTGAAGGTGTGCTTAAAATAGCATGGAATCAACAAAATAAGGAATCAATAGGTACATATATATAGAAAGAACCAAGCTATCTTGCAAAATGATAACTCGATTGAAGCAACCAAGGCTCAAGGGATGGATATTGTCTGAGAGACAGAGACATGAGGACACTAGAGTAGGTTTTCTTGCATTTTGAGCACCCACATGAAGAAAACAAGACCTTCATATTGAGAGAGCTCAGCTACAGCCACCGAGTTGCAAAAAAAAAAAGCATATAGCTGCATGAAAAGGCCACTAGCAAAAAAATTATCTCAAACTTGATAACTCATTAGAAAAGCCTTTTAAGTACATGCCAAAATTCTAGAGTGAATGGGAAGGTGCTTATAGAGAACATGTATATCAAGATGTGGCCTATGAAATAATACAAGTAGGGCTTAAATTTGGAAAATCAGTGCAAAAGGAGTTGCTTTGAGGTGTGTTAACTCTTGGTTTGGGGTCTTTGTTAGTTGTTGGTAGTTTTGTCAGTTTTTGGGCCATGGCTCGAAATGTACTGGTAGTCAATTCGTACTTATTTAATCCCTAAACAGGACAAGTTGCATGACACCAATTTCTCTTTGTCTATTCTTTGCATGACACCAATTTTTCTCTTTGTCTACTCCTCGTTCTTGTTCCACAAAATTATGATTGTGTGATAGGTTTAGAACATGATGTTTGTTGTATGTTGCTTTGGACACTCCATAGTGATGTAGTGGGCAAAGGAAATAGAATCGACATGATGTATTGGCATTTAGTATCACTTTTTTTCACATGTAAGAGATCTCTTTCTTTGGTAGAGCTATCGTGCAAGAAAAGTTGCAAGAAAAATGTACATGAGTACAATAGCTTGGTAGAGTTTGTAGAAAAAGTGCAATAAAAATACTACTCTTGAACATTGACTAGATCATTCCAAACAAGGAGATGATTAGAAAGTCAATTGCATCGTTGCCTCCTACAAATATGGAATTTTGAATTTTTCTCACATTATCCATAAGAGGTAATCCAAACTCGAGCGTTCTTTTCCTTGACATGAAGCACACATCTACCTCCATGTCTAATAATGACATCTTGATTGTGCATACTAGAAGCAAGGATTCAAAAAATACTCGTCTTGATGCAAATGTCGGCGAAAGTGGGTCTCAGGTTTGAATACCCAAAGAAGATTGCTAAACATAAGAGAGAGAGAAACCAAAGAGTTCAATAATCAAGGTCTTCTTTGGATACTTTTAAGCGTACTCCAAATGACGCAAATGTAGTCTCTCTTATGAAGTTGCATCTATGGTCTGTCTTGGTCTTTGTTTGGTTGGTCATGAATCATATAACTTGCCACTGTGATAGTGATGCATCTTATCACATCACATTTCATAGTGATTCTTTTGTGTCATAATGGGACCTTGTAAAACCTGGTACATGAGAATAATTTCTTCTTATGATGTTATTGGTGAAATCATGCTTCCTTAATTTGATGGTTTGTAGGTTAAGATTGGTGATAAATTCTATGTGCCATGCATCAAAAGTAACTAATAGATCAAGAACCGTGCTTGTGCTTTGAGGTTATGCTATATCATCTTTACAATAATTTATCTATCATACAATGTAAAGAATTGTATTCTACTAGTGCATTAGCACGTTTTGTGCATCATGGATGGTACATTTTGGGTTTTTATGATATTGCTACTTGGAGAGCAAGCATTGGAGAGAGGTTATGCAACTTGAGGTGGATTCTATATGTAAGAATCATACACGGGCTCGATCTGATCTAGCACCTAGCAACAAAAAATCTAGTGTAATTCAATGAGCTTTTAAGAAATGAAAACAAAAATGAGTCAACTCATCACCTGGGAAGAAATCGAATTGTACTATATGGGTTTTAGAAAAAAGAGAGCTTGATGATTCGATTGATACATAAAGGCTTTTCTCGTGGCAAAGGGCTATACACTAGAGAAAGGCATTGACTATGAGATGTCCATTGTCTCCACAAGTAGGCATGTTGCGATTCATTGTGTTGTTGCTATGGGTAATAACAATGGTTGAAAATTGCATCATTTGGATATAAAGACTGCTTCAATTCACATGAAGAAATTTATGTAACACAACCTATTGGTTCTAAAGAGTTGGATAAGCACAAATGGTTTTTTTGTTTATTGAAAAATCACTTTATTGTGTCACAAGGCTTTATATAGTTGTAGGATCAGAGCATAGGTTAGACACACACTCAATCTTTTTGCTTCATACATATGATTTTCTTTTTTAATAATATAGGAATGCTATATGTATATTCAAAGACATTCTAGGCTAATATTGAGATGGTAAGTTTCTTGGAGACTCACTTGGGTATGCAATTTCTTTCTCCAATGATTGCATTCTTCAGTCATCGGATTGTTTTTCATAGAGCATGTAATCGTACTGCACTGCTAATGGAGTTTAACTAAGAAAAATTGTTATGCTTTTTATAAAGTTCTATAGAGATTTCCTTTACACAACATGTTCCATGTTACTCACACAAAATTTAAAACAAACAATGTATTCCTTTTGTGCAATAAAATTTTATGGTGTAAAAATCCATAAACAAGTCCCCAAAGAGTTGGTCTGACAGCAAGGCTTTGGCCTCTCAACCTATGGGTTGTGGGTTCAAATCCCACATTGGGTCACCTCAAGAGGGAGACCTTGTGCTCACCTGGTGTTCACGTTGCTAGGGCTCTTGCTCTTGGACACTCCAGTGCATCCTCCTCCTAGGGGGGTCAATTAGGTGGTCATGGTGATGCCTATGCATGGCTCTTGCCCGATGGTACGCGGCCCTTGCCCGACCATGTTTCATGGATAATATTTGGAAGGGATAAGCACCTCCCCTTGTGAGCCCTCTGGTGTGTCAAAAAAAAAATCTCCATAAAGAAAGATCGATGTGGTTATTCTTTGCATAAGGAATTCACAAGTCAAAGATAGAAGTATTATGTAAGGTACCATTTTTGCACCATAGTTTGTAGCAAAAAGTCCAACACCTCATTTTTAGCATGAAAGGCCAAAATATGAATGATTGTGATGTACTTCAATCTAAAAAGGCATTAATGAAAATATGAATAATTCAATCTAAAAAGACATTAATCTTTTGTTACAAATCTTCATTGAGGTTTTTACAAAGAATTGTAAAGTATATTATAAAATAGCAACAATATTTATAAGACTTGCAATTAGTGCTAACATAACAACATATACAACCACATTTGAAAGCACAAAATTATGATATGTCTTAGTTTGAAACCTCTTTGCTTAAAATTCAAAATTGAAAATTAACCATAAGTTGAAAAAGTGTCAATTACTTCAAAAGGAAAGACTGGTCAATTTAGACCTACACTATGGGCTCAAATGAATACTAAATTTGTCTCAACCTTCACAAAGCTAGCTCCCTATTCATGCAATTGGCAAAAGTACCATGTGCCACTTTGTTTCATTACAAGGCATGTTCCTTCAATACAATTAGGAAAATTGCTCCTTTTTAGGACAACATTCCAAAACGAGTGTTAAAAGGGTCTCCCTTAGTCATGTGAAAGCATTTGAACATGGGATGATGGTTTGTGATAGTAATCAAACTTTTCAAGAAACATCTATGAGTTATCAACTTCTCAAGCCACATCTATCAATTTTTAAAAATTCTCTGCTCACATGTTTGCATTCTTGACCCCCTTTTTCCCCTCATTCTAGAGCTAGAATGGATGTTTCATACTATTCAAATTGGCATGCATTATGCTTAGTGTTATTCACCTCAAACTTTAGGGAATAGACTATATGAAAATGCATATGAAAACCCATGTTTTTTCCTTTGAATGATTGAAAAGTGGCCAATTTTTTCACAAATGAGGTAAAGGAGAGATGCAACCATATTAAACAAGTTTTTCTCTCATTGTGAGGTGTACTTCATGTTGTTTATGGTCCTAGAATATTCTTTTTGTGTGTGGGATATGTGCAAAATCATGAAAGCTCTCATGCTACTCTCCCTTCCTTTCAAATCTATTCTTGCTATTGCATGAACACGATCTTATAGTAGCATGGTGAAGACAAGGGTTTTCTTCAATCCATATTGCTTCTTTTTTATGACTCAATAGTCATTTTTATCTAATCTTTTGTATCTAACCTTTCTCACTCTTCCTAGGGCTATCTGGTTTACAAAATTATATGCCTTTGAGAGTGAACTAGGACTACAGTGTAGCACAATTCTCATACCCAAGGGACCATAAAATTGAGCTTCTTCAAGAGCTCTCCTCTTAACAAACCTCTATGTAGAGTATATCATGCAAAGCAAGAAAAGATTATGACACGTCAATAAGTTATTGGAGAAGGGAATTCTAAGACCAAGTTCAGCTCCACCATTGTTAAGTGTATACTTCCAGTGTAAAGAGTTAATACTTATTGGTTAGACTCCAAGGATTTTTCTATATGGTTAGGGTTGACCTCAAAAGTGGATAACTGAATTCAAATTGTGCCAAAAATTATTTAGAAGATTGTTTTTATGATTAGTTTTGGTCTTTGTGAGTACAAAGGTGATGCTTTTTTGACTCACTAATGAATTGGATACATTTAATAGGATAAAAGAATTATATATGCATCAAGGTCACGTGGGAGCATTCTTTCATGATATTTTCACTTGTTCCAAAACTCTTGATGACAACAAGTATAATTGCAATTTTCCAAGAGTTGTGCAATCATAAGCTCTACATTAATTAAAACAACGGTGAATTATTTTTGGAATTGATTTATTTTTTGGGTCATATCATTTCAATAGATGGTATTTCCACATGGACCTTGAGAAACTTAAGGTGATAAAGGAGTGACCTCCCACCAAGAAGTGACATGAACTTAAAATAGTTATCAAATTGTACTCCTTGTACTAGAGATAAATAGTAAAGCTATTGCACTAGCCAAATCTCTCCAAGAATTATCCAAAATAAGGCTAAATATCAATGTACAAGAAAAAGATTTTACAAAACTTGAGCAAAGACTTCTCTCAAACTTTGCAAGTGCTATCTATCATATCCTTTTGAGATTCATTTTGATGTTTGCAGTGATTGCTTACGAGTTGTCTTTTATTTTAAGTGGCATATGCTATAGAATATGAGAGCTCTCAGCTTCATTCTAATGAGTACATTCTTAGAATCTATGAGAAGAAGCTTCTCATGATAATGCATGCTTCAAGTTCATGGAAGCACTACCATTTTGACACTTCTTTGTCATACAAATATCTAGAGGATTAAGAAATGAGGTATTCCATGATTCGAAAAATATTTTTGACAAAAAAATGAAGTGAGAGATACTTTCCTATTTTGTTTTCACATTGCATGGCAAGCACAATCAAGTAGCTGATGCACTTCTTTAAATACCTAAGGAAATTTTTGGATCCATGGACTATCATAACGATTGCACTAGTATGAAGATGCATATCTAGATTTTATAGATGTTATGTCATTAGTGACCAATGGCAAGCCACAAGATAGGTTTATAATAAAAAGTGGATTCCTTCTCTATGGAAATATGTGTGTTATTCAGGCTCTAGGTGAGAAATCCATGTAAGAGTACATGCTCCTTCTCCTTATGCATGGAATCATGGAATTGCATCTCCACACAATTCCATTCAAATATACTACTAGTATTATTGGCCATCATTGAAAATTGGTGTTCATGTCTCTCAATGTATAGTAGGCCAAAATTTGAACGGTATAGAGGTCAAAATCAAGCTTATGGTTACCTTTTTCAAAACTTGACATATTGATGGAGACAGTATAGACGTAGAATTTATCTTCGGCTTATGGAAGTCTCTTCCTAGAAAGATAGAGCAAACAAGAAGATTTTATACTTGTCAAAAAGACTAGTAAACCGCATTATATGACTAATCTTTCTCGTCTTTGACAGAGACCCTTGTATGATAAGTCTCTTGTGAAGAGGATTATTTTGAATGTATGGATTGTAAGTTAAATTTCTCTTCTACCTACAATCTTCAAACATATGAGGAGAAGGAAATTGCCAACTCTAGCGTTTTAGACCTTCTCAACAATTATGTCATTAAGGTACATCAAAGGAGATGAGTGGGAGAAGTATGGAATATGCATAGAATAACATGGTGTACACCTCTATTGGAAAATCTCCATGTTATAGTCTCCATTTGAGATTATAACATGAGGATCTTAGGCTCCTTTATGTGCATGTTTTACTTGCCATTTCAAATGGTCATAAGTATGATAAAGTACTATCATTGCAAGAAAAAGTTAGCTACAAACAACAAGCACTGAGGGGCTTTATATTTTGGAGAAAAAGATTGGATTTTGCTTAAGTTCCCGAAGGCACGCTTTAGACATACACAAAAAGCAAGAACTAGCAAGGTGACAAAACTACTATACAAATCTAGCTCACCAATATTATGAATCATCTTAAATTCAAGAAGAGATAAATGATATGGCTTACAGTCTTAAGCTTCCACCTTATTGAAAATGTGTAATTCCTTTCATGGAAGCCATTCAAGGGCTCTTCTACTAAGGAAACAATTGAAGAAGATCCTCTTGAATTTTAGGAAGTAGATGAGATACTTCAACTAGAAATCATTGTATAAAACAAGGAAAATCTACTAGGTAGTGGTAAGGTATTTTGTAGATATTTTGTCAAATAAAAAAATGATTTATTTGATGACACAAAGTGCATGAAGGAACCTCAACCCAAAGATGTCATGCTTTGGATAAGGCATGTAATCAAACACATGGGATGTGTGAAGAACAAGACATGAGTATGGAAACATGTATAATAAAGCTTAAAGAGTTGGATAGTTGGATAGTTGCATAGTTGATCTAGAATGCTGTTTAGTGGAATTAGTTAATCCAATATAAAGTGTGTAGTCTCTCCTTAATAAATCATAGTTGAGGTTCACTATTATGTAAGTGTGCAATAATGTCATCAAATCTTATATTTGTAGGGTCTAAATTACATTTAAAGAAGTCCTTCTCACTGTTGAAATCAACAAATTCTGTGCTTAGGACTACGTAAGTAAGAGGCTTGACCAGTAATGTTCTTTCTTAGGTTAGAGAGAGAACATATTCGTATCTATCCTAAGAAATGCCACAAAACTAGTGAAAAGGGCAATGCAAGAGCTAAAGATGCTTGATCTTTACAACATTCACAATGTGCTTTAATCGATCAAAGGGTGAGAGGGTACAAGCAACATTGAGAACCTTTCAAGTTCAAAATGAATTTTCAATGGTGTGGGAACCATGATTTACGTTTCCTAAAGGTGGTATGAAGACTGCATAACATTCAGAATCTGTTGGTGATTCACTCAGTACTATAGGTAATGTTTTCATCATGCATGTAACATGGTTTGCCTTCCAAAAAATCAGATCCTCTACATTGTGTCACGTGCCAATTGGATCATTGCTTGTGAATTGAAGTGGATTAGTCTATATAGTTTCTTAATTGCAAGTCATTCAGATTCATGCAAAGTAGGTTTCACTACAATCCCTTCATAATCATATGACAATGAACACACTGTTAGACTAATAGCTAGAGTAAGGTTTCACTACAATCGCTCCACAATAGCAGTGACAACAACATACTCTCATACTAAGAGCTAGAATGCGCAAAATGTAAACATCCCAATAGCTATTTGAATAGCTCTTGATCCTTTGTTACTTTTCACTAGCTACTTAATTGATCCACTTCAATGTGAAGCCATCAAAGCAGAATTTTCTCTATGGAAAGTGCTAGTAATCTCCTACCTATTGAAGAATCCCTTCTTTAGACGTTTTTCATTGCAAACACTTTTCAATGCACCATTTCCATTTTACCAATTGAAGTTCCTTGGATTCCTTGAGTTTTCAAAGGTGCCAGTTTCTATCTTTTGTTTCTTAAGGATTTGCATATTCCAATTGAATCAACTTTCTTACATTGCCTCCTGCAGGGAAAATTTCTCTTTGCAAATCACACCTTTGTTCTAAGGAAAGTGGTCCCTAATGTCCTCCTCATTGGAGAATCTCTTTGTAGAAGGCCCATTCCCTCAATTATTTGACAAAGATAGCACTTTTGAGTTTTGAGTCTACCATGCAATGCTTTCGATATGTCCTA
The DNA here is from genome assembly GCF_014529385.1 of Adiantum capillus-veneris. Taxonomy (NCBI): domain Eukaryota; kingdom Viridiplantae; phylum Streptophyta; class Polypodiopsida; order Polypodiales; family Pteridaceae; genus Adiantum; species Adiantum capillus-veneris. The sequence continues at coordinate 41,369,045 of NC_140938.1, read as the reverse complement.
CTGCTATATCTTGGTGGATTTGATCTTCAAAAAGCTTTGCCAAAGCTAAGCTTCCTCTATAACTCCATATCTACTTAAGGTTCATGGTCATCAATTTCTCTTCTAAGGAATGTTTTTAATGCCAAAAACTATATAATCTTCAACGCAAACTGTTATTGATATCCTGAGGTGAGTATAAATATGCACAAGTTTTTTTAAAAAAGAGACATGGGCGCATGCTTTCAAGAGCACACAGAATTGGGCATACCACTAGAGCTAGGGTAGAGGAGCCCACAAATTGATGGGTCCCAAAATTAGGACAAGGTTTGAATAAATCCATAGTATCTCTTTCACTATTGCATATTTGATGAGGTAGACTATTTGTACTTGAAGAGGTTTACTTCTCTTTCACATCCACTATCTTTTGGCATAATTTTGACTCAAAATCGTGGAATATCATAAGAGATTGGACTGAGAAGATTTGAATTTCGTTAAATTGGCCCATACAATTCGAGCGTCTCTAAATAGGCTCCTCTACCCTGGAAGGAAGTGTGGAAGATTTGCAAAAAGAACTCAAGTGTGGACCAAGACTGAAGTTTGTTTCAAGGAAGTGTGGAAGATTTGCAAAAAGATGGAACAAGACTCAAGTTTGTTTCCTTATCATATGCCAAGCATGGGAGCATTCATCCGTATCTCATAAACCGCTATGAATCGAGCCGCATTTACTCCAAGGGCTAATTATTGTCTCAAAGGCTTGCATTTACTCCAAGGTGAATGCTAAGGGGTGCTTGAAATTAATGCAATGGCAAGAGAAGCCATCCCTTAATATAAGACAATGATGATTGGGAATGCTTCTTACAGTGTCATTATATCTCAAAGAAAAGATACCAAACAAAATCATGTTCTGGCCAATGGGCTCTTCCATAAGCCAGCATTTATAAACATGTGTTCTTAGGGTTTACATAAAGAGAGCCTTCACTTCTGAGGAGCCTTTGAGTTTGGGGTCTTTGAGTAATCTATGTATTGAATAGTTCTTACTACAAAAATATAAGGCTTCCTGTATGAAGGCAAGCACAGAGGAAGCTAGTTAGTGCATTGCCTTCAATTTTATGGATAAAATTTCCCCTGCATTCTTCTCATGGCCACCATTTACCCTGCAGTACGTGCAACCTTATTGTGAGCCTTTTTGATCTCCTCGCACTCCTACACATCCCTCCTCCTCTTCAACACTTTAAATCCAAAAGATGACCTCGCACCGTGCTGCTCAACCTTCCCTAGCTTGAAGAAATCATACCGCAGATAAATCTCCGCAATGAGCAAGCGTGCCATGAGGTTGACAAAATCTTTCCCAGCACATTGCTTGTTGCTTAATGTCGGTTCTTCCGTCTCCGGCCCGTTCGACCATGTCACATTTTGCAAGAGTCTCTCCCCCTCTGCACCCATGAACCGCTTCGGCTTGAATGTCTGCGGCGCCTCAAACACCTTGGGATCCCTCATTGCTATCTTCTGGTAGCACCCTAAAAGCTCCCCTTTTCTTACCTTGTATGCTGCATCGTGCGACTCTACAATCATGTCGTCCTTCGCACGCCCGTACTGAAATGGCACGGGTGGGTCCATCCGGAGCACTTCGTAAACTGTCGAATGCACCAGTTTCATGCTTTGTAAAGCTTTCATGGTGACCTCATCTCCCTCTCCCACAGCAGATCTCACCTCTTGTGCCAACTCTTTTTGAAAGCTTACCCCAGCGGAAGCGATCCTCTGGAAAATTGCCGGCAGGAAAAGCTGCAAGCCTCCCCAGGTGTTAAAGCACACAAAGAAGAGGAGATTATGGCAGGCTTCGGCCCTGTCGAGCCCGAATTCCTGCTCTGCGATATCGAGCAAATGGTGCCCATTTGTGTAGAAAAACTGATAAACTTTGTTGTACTGGTTCGAGACAAGAGAGAAAGGTAAAGGGATTGTGTGAAGGAGGGCTTCCACAGGCTTGGGAAGGCCGAGGCTTGCCTGAGGAGCTAACTGAGCGGCGATCCATGCTTGGATCAAAGAAGGGCCTTCGTCCCGGAGGCTAGCTGAGCCTGGCGCACTCGGATCTGCGTCAAGAATTGCTCTACAAAGGAAGCTTAGAGTGAAGTTTTGGCATACAGAGGTAAACTCAGCCTCCCCTTTGGCATCCAATTGTGCATCCCACTCGCTAGCGCCCTCGTCGAAGGCGGTGTGGAACTCTGGGAGAAATTTGCGACCATTGGACTGCAAGATCTTGAAGCAGAAGTCCTTCAGAGGGGCGTGCTTGGGCTCCGAGGGGTCGAGGTAAGGCAGCACGCGGAATCCGCCGGTGAAATCCGTGCTGGGCATGTAAGTGCCTGCAAAGACATCCTTCTTCTCCACTTTGGATGTGTCGAAGAGGACGCGGATGCTCTTCTGGTCCAAGAGCATGATGGTCCTGGAGTCGGGAAAGAGGGGAGGGCCCGGCGGCATGTTGACGCGAATGACAGTGCTCTTGTAGCGCTGCATGAGGCTCAAGAAGAACTCGTCTCTGCCTTGCACTACAAAATAGTTGAGCTTGTCGACCGCCAGGCCGATGAATGGCGGGCCGTAGGAGCCCGGGATCTCTTGAGGCGGGAGCTCCACAGTCGAGGATGCCAGTCGAGACGAGGTTTCTGTGGCTTGGGGAGGCAAGTACTTGCCTGCTGTCGAAGGGTTTCGTGGGCGCCCACGTGCACATGAACTTCTTCCGCCTGCTTTGCTCTGTGATGCAGATCCAAGCTTGAGGACTCTCAGCTCAGAGAGCTGGAAACTGAGGCTCGATTGCAGTTGTGCTGCTGCAGAGGAAGCCATAGTGTGTGTGTGTGTGTGTGTGTGTGTGAGAGAGAGAGAGAGAGAGAGAGAAAAGGGAATCGAGGATGTGCAGTAGAGAGACACGCTGACGTGTTTATAACGAGTGCGCGCAGCCGCTGACCTGTTATAGAGCACGTGCTTTGACCCTCTCCACTCTAAATTCAAAGTTCGAATCTGTTCGATCACATGATGCAGCAAGCACCCAATGTTCGCTGGCATGGACTCGTCCACCTCCTCACTATCTTCCACGCGCGGGTTCAAATGGGATCAATGGGGGAGGAGGGTCGAGAGTCACATCTACAAATGAGGGCCGTAGATTGGAGCGCGATGGCATTTTGAAAATTCGAGAAAATTGATAAATTCGGGTGCGGGCATCGCCAATAAATGTGAGTGACGCGAGATCAGCTTTGAGAACTGGAGCGGGATAATTGTGTCTATAAAAGTGTAAGTGTCTTTTAAGGGTGTTGTTTAAAATATGATGATAAAAAGCCTATCATGCCACACGTCATATATCAATTGGTTGAAAGGAGGATGTTGGTAAATTGGGGTCACATTTGTAAATTCGAAAAAATATATAAATTTGGGTCGACAGATTATGAGCATATTGTTGGTTTTCAATGTGATTCTCTTCTTGTTTTCCTTTCTTTCACCTATTCCCTGTCGCCTTCAACCTCTCTCTCACTCACAACACAATGGAATGGTACGTTGAAAGTGAAGACAACAATGACCTTGAAGGTGAAGAGAGCTATTCTAGCAGCTCAAGTGAAGAGGAAGCGGGGTGCATGAAGCTAGGCCCATGGAGTTTGACCACAACTGTTGCACTGTGAAGGGTGAAACATTGGTCAACATGGTTGCACATATATCTTCAAGGTATTTCACGTTCACTAAAGATGCATATGCATTGATGATTAAAACCTTGAAAAAGGACATAGCCCCATCCTTGGATACAGTTGCGATCCGGGAGGATTGCTTAACCTCAAAAAGTGGGGAAGAATGAAAGAAATGTTGTGTGTGAGAGGAAGATGCAATAGAGAACTTTTTATTTGTCTCAAATCAGATCCTTTGCTTAGGATTCCTTGTGTTGTACAGAAGTCTTACCCCATCATAGAGATCTCACATCCACAATCAATACCTTGCGGTCAACTTGGTGTATTGATCTCAAGCGTGGTGGAATTCCGTTGCCCTTCATCAAAGATTATGTCATATCATGTGGATTTGGCCGCCAAAGGAAGACCAATGTGGCCACTCAAGGTACTTTGATCTCAACAGGGCTCCATCATATGAAATACATACAACACGGGCTAATTTGGACATGCAACTAGAGCATCTTATGATTGAGCACAAAGTAAGGTTGGTTATGGTGCGATCTTCAAGGAAACATCTCCTTTCATGTGTTACAATTGAATACAAATGTCATAGGGGTGGAAAGACAAAGCATGTTGGAAAGATAAGAAGGCTAAGGACATCAAAGAGGTGTGGTTGATTATTCAAAATTCAAGTTCAATTGCCAAATGAAGGTGATGAGGTTGCAATACATATTTATCCCATTCATGATGTGTTACCATATACATGTGGTAGTGATGTGTGTGAACACACTAGGACCGCCGGGGCATTTTTTCCCTCTTTAGGAGGTTTTTTTCCCCCGTGCATTGTATATACGCCCATCACTCTAGGGCTATCTATCTTTCCATTGCACACTAAGTAACACACTCTCTATTGTGTGCCTTGAGCTTCCTTCGTCTTCTCCAAGCTGTGTGTGTTTCTCTGCAACCCTAATTCCAACAATTGGTATCAGAGCAGGTCACGTCCTCCCGGGCTTAGTCGCCAGCTGCTCCAGCACACGCCTGCTCACTTTCTCCGATTTCAGTGAGCTTTGGCGAGCGTTCGCAGGTCGACAAATATTTCGGGCGAGCTCGAAGAGCTCGGTCTGCTCAGAATTTTGATTTGGGCTCATTTCGGCCTCCGTTTCCACTACGGGCAGTACTGCACAGGCTATTTCGTCATTTTGTGCAGATTTTCTGTCAGTGCCGTTTTCTGCATAACAGGTGCCTTATAGTCTTCTACGGTTTGTGCTATATAGCACAAGTTGTTCCCGCTCCATTTCTCCTATTTTCGGGCAGTTTTCACATCAGGTGCAGCATTTACCATGGCTGACAACAACAACACAGATGTGTTCAAGATGTTTGCTGCTGAGGACAGGTTGGATGGGGACAACTACCCTATGTGGGCTTATATGATGCAACATGTTCTTGTGTCAAAAGGTGTTTGGAACATTGTGCAGGGCATTGATGTACGTCCTGGTTCTGAAGATGTAGGCGATATTGAGGATGTTGCAAGTCTTGCTGCAAGGATTGCAGCTGTTAGAGTTGTTTTGCCTACGGCAGAACAAGCTCGTTGGGATGTTAAGGATGCGCAGGCTCATGCATTGATTGCGTTGTCTGTGAAGCGCACCATTATTCCTCACATCCGTTCAACAAAATCTGCAAAACAGGCTTGGGATATTCTAGCAGGTCTTTATGCAAGCCGCAATGAGGCTAAAATTGCTTTGCTGCGTAAAGAGCTAGAGTCGAAGATTATGCATGAGGAAGATGATATGGACACTTTCCTTGCTAGTGTCAAGGATATCAATGAGCAACTCATTTCTGCAGGTGAAGTCATTTCGGACAGTTCCCTTGTGCAGACTGTTCTTGATGCCTTACCAGATTCCTACCAGACTTTTGCTAGTACTTGGAGACTGATGACCCAAGGAAATCCTGAAGTTGTCAAGTTTGATGCATTATGCACATTGCTGTTGCAAGAGTCACTTTCTAGAAAAAACAGGACTAGGCAGCGTGCAGTTGAACAGGCTTTTATTGCTTCTCAAAGAAAGGGTGGTAACAGTAATGCAGCCACTTCTTATGGTTCTGCTGCGAGTGGCAAAAATTCTGTTCCTAATGCTTCTGCTGGCAGCACTTCGTCTGGCAATTCTGGTGATAAGGGCAAAAAGAAGATGCGTTGCCATTATTGTAAAGCCAATGATCACTTGATCAAGTCGTGTCCTAAGTTGAAGGCCAAAGAGGCTAAGAAGAAAGAGGGTGGTTCCACTGCAAATGCTGGATCCACTACAAATGCAGCCATTGTTGAGTCTTCTGTGAAAGGAGATTGTGATGCTGATGTTGATGCAGAATGGGCTTTTAGCGCAGAGTGCACTTACAATCCTGCTGTCCATGATGCATGCTTGTCAGTTGTTGCAGATTCACATGTGTGGTATTTCGACAGTGGTGCTACAAAGCACATTACCTCACATCGTGAATTGTTTACCTCTCTCGAGTCTGTCCCTCATGGGAATTCAGTCACTTGTGCCAACAACGCCTCTTATCCAGTTCAGGGAGTTGGAAAGATTGTGCTCACTGCTGCTAATGGCAGTTCCTTCACACTTGTTGATGCACTTTATGTACCTGGGATCAAGAAGAATCTCTTGTCTGTATCCGCACTTGCTAGACTTGGACTTGTAGTCAAATTTGTGGATGACAGATGTACAGTTCATGATCTCAGTTTTGGTGATGAAATTGTTGCATCTGGGCTTTTGTGCCGTGGGCTGTATAAGCTCACTTTGTATGACAAGTGTGGAAAAAATTTTGCAAATGCTGTTGCAGATTCAAGGGCTATTTCAGATGCAAAACTTTGGCATGCACGTTTTGGTCATCTGAATTTTGCCAGTTTGCTGCGTTTGCAGAAATCTGATATGGTTGCTTCTTTGCCGCCTCTTGAAGCACCTGTCAAACATGTTTGTGAAGGCTGTATTCTGGGTAAAATGCAGCGTTCTAAGTTTCCAAAGGATGGTTCAGTTAGGGCCACATGCAGGTTGCAGCTTGTGCATAGTGATGTTTGTGGGCCCATGCAAACTCCGTCCTTGGGCAATTACCTGTACTTCGTGACTTTTATTGATGATTACTCCAGGCATGCATGGGTATTTCCGCTTAAAGCGAAGTCCGAAGTTTTTATGTGCTTCAAACAATTTTTGGCTATGGCTGAAAATGTCTCAAAATGTACTATGGGCACCCTCCGTTCCGATCGAGGGGGGGAGTATATGTCTCATGAATTTAATGCATTTCTGGCTAGTCGTGGGATAAAACACCAATGTACAGTGCCTTATACACCTTAGCAAAATGGTGTTGCTGAGAGGAAAAACAGGTCACTAACGGAAATGGCACGATGTATGGTCAAAAGTCAAGCTTTGCCGCATTCTTTTTGGCTTGAGGCCATCATGTGTGCCACTTATGTACTTAACAGGTGTCCTACGAAAGCTTTGCAGTCTATTACTCCATATGAAGCATGGCATGATAGAAAGCCTTCTATTGAGCACATGCGTGTTTTTGGCTGTTTGGCATATGCTTTGGTGCCACAAGTGCAGCGCAGAAAATTGGATGATAAGGCTGTCAAATGTATTTTTGTTGGTTATAGTGCTGAAAGCAAAGGTTACAGGTTGTATCATCCGCAAACAAAACGTATTCTGGTTTCACGGGATGTAGTGTTTGTGGAAGATTCTGTTCAGCCCTTGCTGTCATGTACTAGAGACAGTAATGTAAGCTCACAGGACATTTATGATACTTTGTTGCCTCTTTTCAGTGGTGGAAATACGAATGTAAGTTCCAATGAGGCAAATGTACAGCCTATGGGGGTTTCTGAAAATGTTTTAGAACAGCCTATTACTGATGCAGATGTACATGATGTACTTGATGAGGAAAGGGCTGAAAATGAGCAGGCTAGAGGTATGCCAAAATGGCTGGTGCACACTTTGCGTGACAGTAAATTGGATGCACCTTTATCTAGTCGTACTCGTTCAGGCTCTCGCCATGCATCTTATGCATCAGATTGTTATGCTTTGGCTGTGTCTAGTTTACATGATGTTGAGGAGCCTCTGTCTTTTGATGAAGCACAGAATTCAGAAAATTGGATTGCTGCCATGAAATCAGAATATGATGCACTTATAGAGAATGACACATGGACTTTATGTGATTTGCCTCCTGGCAAAAAGGCCATTGGTACGAAGTGGGTTTACAAGTTGAAACGCAAGCCGGATGGTGAGATCGATCGCCATAAGGCTCGACTTGTTGCAAAGGGTTATGCACAACAAAAAGGCATAGATTATGAAGAGACTTTTGCTCCCACTTGTCGTATGACTACTGTGCGTTTTCTATGTGCATTGGCAGCTCATTTTGGTTGGGATGTACATCAATCAGACATTGTTACTGCTTTCTTGAATGGTGACATATTTGAGGAAGTTTATGTAACGCAGCCTCGCGGTTTTGTCATAAAAGGACAAGAGGACAAAGTGTGCAAATGTAAGAAGGCTTTGTATGGGTTGAAGCAATCTCCTCGTGCTTGGTATGAGAAAGCTGACACTCATTTGGTTAAACGAGGCTTTCGTAACAGTCCAACAGAAAGCACATTGTATGTAAAGCGTGAGGATGATGTATTTCTCATTGTGGTTCTTTATGTTGATGATTTGCTGATCACTGGACCAAATGAGAGACATATTGCTGAATTTAAGGTTGATTTGAATGCTACTTTCAAGATGAAAGATTTGGGGCTGTTGCATCATTACTTGGGTATACAGTTTAAGCAGTGTGATGGTGGTATTGCCTTGTGTCAGAAAAGTTACATAGAGACATTGCTATGTAAGTTTGGACTTGAGGATTGCAAACCTATTGCCACTCCCATGGAAACAGGTTTGAAGTTGAGTCTACATGATGCTGGCGATCCTGCTGATGTCACTCTTTACCAAACTGTTGTTGGCTGCCTCATTTATGTATGCAACACGAGGCCAGATATTCAGTTTGCAGTCTCGCAGGTCAGCAGATTTATGCATAGCCCAGGGTCTAAGCATTGGCAGGCTGTCAAGAGGATTTTCCGCTACCTTAGTGGCACTTTACATCTTGGCTTGTTTTATCCCAAGGGGGGATCATTGCCGCCAGACTTACATGCTTTTTCGGACTCAGATTGGGCTGGTTGTTTTGACACGCGAGTGTCCACAAGTGGCTTTTGTTTCATGCTTGGCAGTTCATGTATATCATGGTTGAGCAAGAAGCAACCTACTGTGGCCACTTCGAGTTGTGAGGCTGAGTACAGGGCAGTCTTCACAGCTACGGTTGAGTGTGTATGGCTCAGACGCCTTATGGCTGACTTGGGTGTTGGACAGGAGACTGCCAACACTATCTACACTGACAGTCAGAGCGCATTGGCAGTTGCGAGGAACCCAGTTTTTCATGCTCGCACAAAGCACATTGAGGTGCATTACCACTATGTCAGGGAGAGGCTCTCAGCAGGAGAGATCAGCTTGGCTTATGTGCCAACACAGGACAACCTTGCAGATCTTTTCACAAAGGCATTGTCTCATGAGAAGCTTGAAGCTTTCCGCAAAGCTTTGGGCTTACTCCCCTTTGTGGACTGATCCTGTCCTCAGGGCATGGCACTTCCCTTTACTCATGTGCCAGCTCTCGTTCACCGCATCACTCCAGGGGGGATTTGTTACCATATACATGTGGTAGTGATGTGTGTGAACACACTAGGACCGCCGGGGCATTTTTTCCCTCTTTAGGAGGTTTTTTTCCCCCGTGCATTGTATATACGCCCATCACTCTAGGGCTATCTATCTTTCCATTGCACACTAAGTAACACACTCTCTATTGTGTGCCTTGAGCTTCCTTCGTCTTCTCCAAGCTGTGTGTGTTTCTCTGCAACCCTAATTCCAACATGATGGCCCATACTCCAGGTAGTCGGAGTGACCTCTACCACCTTCCTGTCCATCAAGCTGACGTAGAGTGTTGCAAAGAGGATTTACTTGATGTTGGTAGTTCCCATCATGCTGCACAAATGTCACTTTCAAAAGAAAAATACCAAATGGAGCGGGCTTCCATGCTTGATCGCACTATCTATCGCTTCTTCATGATCCGGAGGGAAGTCCAGCTACTATCATTGCAGAAACGCATGGAAGGTATTCTTTGTCATGCTAAATTTGCATCTTCTTAATTTTGTGTAGAGTCCTTATAAAAGACATTTGTTTTTAGGAAGGATCCCCAATGATGATTGGGTAACCATGTATATGGAGGTTAGAGTGTTGCAAGAGCAACATAAGGTGACATGTTATCCTTTACTCCCAAGTTCATGCTTGTACGTTCTATATTCCAAACATTGGTAATTGTTTTGCTTGTAGGTTGTTTATTTTCAACCTTACAATCCAGCAACAAGAGATCCAAAGGATAAGCCATTCATCCTAATTTTTCAAGATGATTGGTTGTTACAAATGGCCAAGCGGTTTTCTCTAAACAACTCATGGGCAATAGATAGCACTTTCAAGACAAATGTATATGGGCTTCCCCTTTTTGCAGTCGTGCTACCAAATCAACTTGGACAAGGGATCCCTATTTGGTTTATGTTGTGCACCCAGGATGTAGGGGCTCATCATGATGTCCTTGCCTTGGAGGTAACTCTTAAAGGTGGTCAATGAAGATCCACATTGTTGGGAGACAACAAATGAAGGAGAGCATCACCAAATTTCATGTCACATTATTCTATGTTGGTTCCATGCTAAGAAAGCATGGGTAGATAACCTCCTTCCTCAGGTAAGCATCATGGTTCTTGTGATTTAAATATAATAATCATGTTTTCAAGTTATCTACATTGGCTTGGTTCTCACATTAGGTTCCAAAAGAGATTAGAAGTGAAATCTACATGGAAATGTCAAATCTCATGCAATGCCCAAGTGAGGTTGACTTTGATGGTAGATTTCAACAAGTACTTCTTCGATATGCAACGTATCCCAATGTGGTGCATTATACCACCAATGGGTGGTATAATGTGGTGCATTATACCACCAATGGGTGGTGTGGGAGATTTTGTATATGGAGATCACGTTGGCCAAAAGTTTGGAAGACTTTTTTGCCATGGAAATATTGATACCACAAATTTGGTAGAGCGTTTGTGGTAGTACATCAAATACACTCTACTAGAGGCACGTATAAATTGCTCCATAGTGGACTTGATTCATGCATTGGTTGGTGATTTAAAGAGTGGGGCCCACATGGGTGGGACATTGTTGAAGTTCTTTATGCAAAAACAAGAAATAGGTTTGTATTTTGCTTTGCTTAGTAGATTCTTGATATTCATAGCTGCATGTTTATGTAATTTATTATGTAGCTAACTCTGGTCGATTTGGAGTTCAAGGCTCCTCTCAAAAACACACCAGCAAGCTACGGAAGGGCGATAAAATTTTGCAAATGATATGCACTTGACCCCTCTAGCCTTTATGCTCACAATGAACTATTGATGCAATTCAAAATATAGAGCTCAAGTATACCTACCCAGTGGTATAATGTCAGTTTACAAGCAAACTATTGCGTCTGTCCTGACTGGTCCTCTAAATGCAAACATCTTTATGGCGTAAGATTGATTCACACAACATTACCCTCAATTGAATGCCATTATCCCAATTGTGAATAAGGCACATGAGATGATGGATGGGCCTCATCATGATGAGCCTGATCAATGCAACCAAGAAGAGGATTTAGTGAACAATCTACAAGAGCTCAAAGACCTACTTCTATCAAGAGAATGAGAACTTCCAAATAAAACTATGAAAGAGGTAGAGCTTATACTCCACCAAGTGAGGGTTGCAGGAGACTCCCTGACATCATTGGTGAGTCCAAAGGAGATAGACTTGCCGGCTAGAGGAAGTATCCGCCAAGTCCAAGAGCATGTCACCCTAACCTGTCTTGGTTATGGAAGGCAAAAAAGGTGGATATAGGAGGTCTACTCACCCAACCCGAAAAGCCCGCTCGTCAAACTGGAAAGCTTAGAAGAAAGCATCAACGTGGATGTCATCGCATCCAATTTGATGAGCATCCTCGCATTTTTTGTTTGCATTGTTGTACAAAAACTCTATTAGTGGATCTTGCATCCACCTTTTCTTGTCATACTTGTAATTCTTTACTCTTCTTGACAAATCATCATAGCGGAGTAAAGGATGTGGAAGGTCTTATTGGACGGACCATCTAAGCTTGTGATGTTGTGAGAAGCTTTTATGCCACAATTTCTTCTTGTAAGCATGCAAAAACAACTAATGTTGAGCGCGCTTTCACCCTAATGTAACCACCGAAGGTTGTGCACAAGAAACCAAGTGACATTTATTTTGCATTGTCCATAGCTCCTTCATTAGCCCAAGCACCAAGGTCTACCTTCAATGTCTCCACCTCATCATGAGTAGACTAATTCACAGTGAGCAGCAAATGTAAATGTGGTTAGTTCATGACCATAACAAAGATCTCCGTTAGGCATGTATAACACATAATAGAGATGCTAGCATGCATTACTTACACAATTTCTTGATGCTATGGGACCATGGCCTTCTTCAATCAAGAGCTTCATGACCAACATAACATAGAATCCACAATCTTTTGTGTTCAATTGCCTTGGCATCTAAACAACATTCATAAGCATGGATTTTATTCACAAACACAAAAGAAAACATCACAATCCCTAGAAGCGCACCTCCACCGTTTGCATGTGGCAATTTTCAGCATGGCATAGCTCCTTTCTAAGTTTCGAATGTGTTGCAAGCAAAAAATTGTTGTAAAACTCTATAAAAGAAAAACATACTACCTCAAGAGGAGAGCACACTTATCAAAGTACAAAGACATGTTGAAACACATACCTCTACAAAGGTGAGATGTAGCAGTTAATAGACCACAAAGAGAGTGAATCAAAGAAAAGGATAGCGCTCCTATCATTTGGAAGGCATGAAAGCGGACATGCCCAACAATTGTGAAGTACTGCAAGCGTCCACCAAAAGCCATTAGTAAGGATTGAAAAGGGGCACCTAATTTGCATCAAAAGCTATGTAATAACAAATTCTTACTCATCAATAATTGAAAAGAAAGTAAACACTCGTGAAGAAACATCGACCCGTCCAAAGTAGCATTAAGGAATTTGGGAGGTCATTTGGAGGGCCTTATTGAGGAGAGAGAAAAGGAGGCGCATCCAATGAACATCAAGTCAACGTAATGTAGAAATATGAAGAAATAAATCAAAAAATACAAAAGAAAGAGAAGAACATGAGGTAAAACCTCGTTTTTGCGACGTTGAAGGTATCTATATGTGGACCCAGGGTCTGAATGTAGTTATGGTACTGAAAGACAGGTACGATAATGTATCAATCTCCTGCGACCAAAAGCTCTTGCTCCATTAACCAAGCGTTCAAAACTAAATTTCCCTCCATTGGAAGCAGTCCGTGCTTTCTTCTACCACTCAAAAAGGGCCATGGTTTCTTCTTCTTCCTGCCCTAATAGCTCTAGGGGTTGTTGTGCTCTCTCCCCAGCCATCCTCACCGTTAGTCTCCCAAAGAGGCCAAGTAGCACCATAAGCTCTATCACTATCTCAAACTCCATCATTATAGATGGTCAATGGCAACAACAGACAATATACAAAGGTTCTTGGGTTCTTATGCAACCAAGAAGGAGGAAAAGATCAGCAACAGCAAACCTATTTCATTCAGCATGGAAAGCACGAGTTCTAAATTTCAAAGTGGAGGTGGGCAAGAAAACTCTTAAACAGGTTTTTGGTACAACATGTCTATAGTCACTCCGATGTGATTGCTAATGGAGGAGATGTCTCATTGGCTTATCATCCTCAATGCAACTGTGAGTGTGTTCATAGCCTTCCATCTCTATTCTTTCTTTTAGACCTTGCTGTTCTCTTTATTCTCTTTTTCTTTTGAAGAGGTAGAATAATATTGATAGAGCAAAATCAATTTCTATAATTTATTCATTTGTTTCAGTAGTTAGACTAGGTGGTCTATTACATTTTGTTGTTGCAATTGCAGATGTCTATCCTATATCATTCGCGAAATGGGAGACAGTGGAGTGTACTATAGGTCTCATCTCTGTAACCCACACTGACATTGGTGTTTTACAGTATGATGGAAGAACTAGCAAGAGTCTTGTAGAAGGTGTGTCATCTATCAACAAAGTGTTGATATCATCATGTGGGACATAGATTTGAAAAAAAGGTTTATAGAATAGCAATACATTTGGTTTTTTAGGGTTGTAGTCGCCTTCAATGTAAGCACACTCCTTCTACGAATACAGAAAATCAAATTGCGAACATTCGATTCTTGCTACGTTGCAAACCATATTTACAAGGGGATTGAGGTTTCTCTGCAGCATAGAGGACCATATCACAACCCAAAATCTTGGAAGTAGAAACTGTATAAATTATTTGGTTCCTAGATGCACAATGCATCTGCAATCACATATCCTGAAGTTGCGCAGGTTGCAACTTTGTGTGGGGATCATACGGCTCCCGAAACAACAACAATTCGTTGACGTCCAAAATAATGAGTCTCTTCAAACATATTGTAAAACAAATAAGTAGTTAGACAATAGGTTGACTTTCATATTCTTTAATATAGGTTATTAATGGAACAATCATAGGGATGTCTAGCAAAGGTCCATACTGGGTTTGCCTACCATCGAGGTTGTCTTGTCCAGTGTTGACATCCTGGAGCGTCTTCTCTTGTTCTTCTGTTGCTTGAGACTCTTGTGTTAAACGCTCCATTGCACCTGAATTTGCTTCTAATGTGCTATGATCCTTTTGTGTGTCAGGCATAAAAGACTCTTGATTTTCAAGCTCAACATGTGGAGGTGTGGCAGAGGTATGCTCTGCTGAGGGTAGAGCGTTCTTTCTCAGCTCCTCCCTCTGCATAAACTTCATCCTTCTGAAACCCTCCAAGCGCAGAGGGAGTTTCAACATTTATTTCTTCATCAGCCCCTCGATCTGTGTAATCTTGCTCCTGTGTGGGCTTCCCCTCATTTGGACTTTTCTCCTTGTCAAACTCTCCCTCTGCAGTGTTTCTCTTCTCAAAAGTTCCTCCCTTCTCTTGCTCCTGTCCTTTCTCAGCTGCCCTTATGGAATCTGTTTGTTGTAGTCCATTAGCAGTCATCATTAACTCTACAATGTGGTCATCCAATAGGGTTTGTTTTGCATCCATGTTCACGGTATGTGAAATTGCAAGCAGATGTTGGATTAGGGTGGCATGGTATCAGTGCAAATACTCTATGGTGTACTTCTCCAATGCACTCTGCAAAAGACAAAACGAATACAAAAAGGAACTGAGACACATTTTTGTCCAAACTGTCATAATGTTATAGTAATGTTGTGCAAAATACAGACCTTTGACATGAATGGCTTTAATGCAAAAAAACTTTGCAATATATACTCAGCATGGAGGACGCATCTCCATCCACACGAGTTTCCATTTGTCTGTAAAGGCACCATGACTTCCTTAAATTTTGACATTTACAGCTCTAGATTCTTGCATAGCCTTCCATATACGTGAAACAATCTTTTTATGCATACGCAAGCAGGAGGAGTTGGTATGAACCCAACATAATAACTGTCTCCATTGTCTGTCAAAAATAAAACCAATTTATAATTTTCAATACTCATAGTCTCAATTCTGGATGCGTTCCTCAAATTGAGTTAGAGTCTAGACAGCTGGCTTGTCAAGTTCAATGCAAGTGAGGCTCCAATGGCGGTTGCTCTCATATGGAAAAATTATTGTTTTTACTTGCAGCATTGGACAATGAGCAAGCCACTTCTCGAATGTCCCGATAGGGGTATTTTTCATTCTGAGAAAGGGAGAAATCTGGGAATCCAATATATATATTTATGCATGGGTTTGTGGAGGTAGCTGGCCCTTTATTAAACTACAAGACAGTTTGATGTTGTTAGTCTCTAGCCTCAAGGCTGCATAAAAATATGCTAGAGATGGTGAAAGAATCTTACTTCAAGAAGATATATATAATTGAATCTATGATTTGAGCATCTGGATCCCGCAATAAATTGATATCCGTAGAATATAATGTAAGTCTTCTTATACCATCTTCTAACTGTATATCTACTATTAATCCTTCCTCCATAGATGACAAAATTTTGGTGTTGCTGGCATGGATATCGTGTGTAACAATGTGGTAGTTGTTAACCTCTTCTTCTATAGCATGTGCTGCCTTTTCCTTCTCTTTCAGTTTATTTTATCTCCTTTGCACGCCAATTTTCCTGCTCAGCCCTAGCCCTGGTATTCACATCGTGGGTGAATTCTACAATCTTCACCGCCTCTGGCTTTGATGGAGGAACATTTCATGGGATTGGAGCAACTGATCATATCTCCACCTTACTTTTCACAGTTTCATTATCTTTGTCCATAATCATTACCCTGTGTGCATGTGCTGCAACAATTATTATGCCATTTATTCCAGTAAAAAATCTTATGTTGCCTCTTTTAGTGCTAGCAGCGCAACAGGTTTCCACCTCATGGTCCCAAAACATGCTTCCTCACATATTGACCTGACTAGTGTTTGGAATGGAAGCTTTGGTACTAGAAGCTCGATACATTCTGAGCCTTCCTAATTTCCTTAAATAGTTTGATGTGTCTTTGAAGCCTATTCATCCTTGGAGCTTTCAAGATTTTCATGGGCTTTCCTAGTTGCTTCTTTTTACTAGCAGATCTTCCTCTTGCTTTAGCAGCCAAATCTGGTCCTTTTGACTACCTTTCTCGCAGTCGCTTTTGTTCTTGCCATTTATCTGTAAGCCAATGTCTCTCTCTCTCTCTCTCTCTCTCTCTCTCTCTCTCTCTCTCTCTCTCTCTCTCTAACAAAAAGCGTAGCCGTTTTTTGACCTAGTAGACATCAGCTCACTCTTTTGATCATAATTTCTTCATCCGAACTCCGATTTGGGTGATCAAAGAGCACGAAGCCCTCTACACATTGATGTAAAGACATAAATTTTCAAAGTTATGGAAGGTGTTTTTGTAACAGCATTTCGGAAGTGATCAGGTTCAAGAAAATTGACTCTCATCTCTTATTTTACATACAATTTTTTCTGACACTCGCAAGGGCTCTTCTTCTTCAACAAGGTCCACAACCATAGTGGAAAATGATCCAAGATCTTCTAAGTGTGGAGATATCATGACAACCATCCAACTAACAACATCAAAAAGCATGATCATGGCATACTTGGTATCATTGCAAGAGACTGTAAACAAACAAGGCGAAGACTTACGAGCACTTACAATGGAGAATGGCACACTAAGGGTACTTGTGGTTGAGAATGAGAATCTCAAGAGGACACTTGAGATGCAAACAACACGTTTGATGCAACTTGAAGAGGAAGTCAAGGAATGTAAACGCTCTCTTGTGGACTTGAATGCTTTGAAGGAGTGGATAAGAAAAGTAGAGCATGACCATGTATTGAAAGAGGAGAAATTTGACACCATGAGCTGGGATGTATGCGACATGAAAAATGTATGCACAAACAAGTCTTGGACTGATGTATGTGGTAGCAATGTGGTTTCTAATTCCTCACTCATGCAAGATATGGCTCAAACAAAGAATGTTGAGAATGTGGATGTGGAGGAGTTGAAGGAACGGGAGCGACGTTCCAAGAACATTGTTATTCGTGGAATTCCCAAAGAGAATCTAGAGACACCTCCTTCTCTTGCCATTTTTATTGAAGATTTCTTCCAAACCCACTTTGGCATGTCCGGAGTTATGGTCTATGGAGCACATAGAGTGGGGAAGCAAAGAGCTCCTCGCTCGAGAGAACGACCAATTGTATGCACAATGCTGGATGAGATCAAGCGAAAGATTATCCTTGATAATAGTTGGATCTATTTGAGGGATACAAAATGTTTTGTATGTGAAGATCACACTATTAAGCAACAAAATATGCGTCGCAAGGCATATGAGGAAAAGAATAAGAAAAACAAGGAGATCTCTCATGAAGAAAATGTGCCCAAGGAGGAGGCAAGTCCCTCGAGCAAATAAGGATGCGTGACCTATGAGACCGAGTTACAATTGAAAATATGATTTTGGAATTGTAATGGATACCCATGGAATGCGGGGATTGGCATTGATGAACTAACAAGCAAAGCCGATGATGTTGTACACCTTGTTGAAACTTGGGAGCATGATACACAAAGGTTTAACGGCTTGGAGAATTACAATGTACATTCATTGATGTGGTCAAAGAATCTTAAGTAACAAAGAGGACAAGGAGGGGTAGCGTGTATGGTTAAGAAAGAATTGGAAGATTTTGTATCAATTGTGAAAAATGACAAGTACAAACGTTATGTATGGCTGAAAATTATGACACCAAAAAGAGCACCCATTTTTGTAGCCGGTTGCTACATTCCTCATCATGATTCTCCCTTTTATGCTTGCATGGATAGATATCAACCACTTTTTGATTTAGAAGAGGACATTGCTTATTTCAAAGGCGAAGGTGAGGTTATTTTATTTGGGGATATAAATACTTGCACGAAAACATTGCAACATGATACTCAACAATTTGATATGCCATACATTTCAAGGGAGTTGGAGGAAGTTCACTTGTATGATCATTCTGCAATGGATGAGAAAGAGCCGGATCACTATGGAAAGTTACTTTTACACAGTGTAATAGCACGGGTATGCTTATTTCCAATGGTGTATCTTTGTAGAGTGGAACCAATGGATTTACATGTAGGAGACATAATGGGGATAGTGTGATTGACTATATGCTACTCTCTGAAGCCATCATGTATCACATAAAGAGTTTTATGTTTGGCCAATGGACCCTGGAATCCAACCATCGCACCTTATGTATTGACCTTTCATGTGGAGAAGCAACTAAGCATGATAATCTCAGCCAAAGGAAAGAGAGATTATCAAATGTATGGATTTCAAAGGGGCACCAATGTATATTGAAATAGTTGAGCAAAAATTATGGATGAAGAAGCTTCAATATGATGCACCATTGGAAACTAAATGGGAAGCTTTCAAGAAAGTTATTTGTTTTTGTGCCGAAGAATGCTTTGCTATAAAGCATCTCCATGGTATCAACAAAAATAGATCATGCAAAAGGTGGTTTGATAAAGAATGTCAAGATGCTCGAAAGTCCTTGATAAATCTTGATGCAACTATGGACAAAGACAACTATCAAAGTCATTTGCATACATACAAGGCATTGATCAAAAGAACAGAAGAAGATGGGAAGTAAAGCAACAACTTTTTCAAGTCCAAGAAAGGCACATGTAGGTGGAAGATTTTGGAGAAACTTGAGGGGCAAGCGGTAACTTAAGTCTTGGTAACTTGAGTCTTGTGGATTGTACACACATTGTAGGCAATTATATGAGCGAGCAAATGCTGAAAAATGCAATTTTATTGTTCACTCCCATTTCTGCTCTTTTTTTTCACTATTGAGGATATATGTGGTGGGCTTGCAAAGTTGGCCACTCGCAAAGCGGGAGATCTTCAAGGTATCAAGCCGTAGATGATCAAATGGACCGGGATTTTACCCATGAGTGGATGTGTGATATGTTCAACCTTGCACTTCAACATGGTATGCCTTATGATTGGAGTACTAATTGGGTTAAGCCTTTGTACAAAGGAGGGGATGTAAAGAATGTAGACAACTACCAGACTATAATGATTGGGTCTCTTATGGCAAAGTTGTTTGGGTGCATAATGGAGATAAAATTGAGTGATTGGACTGAAGATAATGACAAGCGTGCAAAGGGACAAGCAGGTTTTCGTCGATGCCATAGCACCATTGATCATCTTGTCACTCTTCGTGTTCTCATGGAGGAAAGTCGGTTGAAAGGCAAGCGATTGCATTGTTGTTTTTTGGACTTTAAGAAAGCCTTTGATATGATTCCACGTAGCAATTTGTGGAGAAGGATGGAAGAACTCCAAGTGCCAAGTGAGTTTATGCTTGCGGTTTCTCGAATCTATGAGAAGGTGATTTGTCAATTGCGCACGGGAAGAGAAATTTCAAAAAAATTTGTAAGCACTATTGGGGTTAAACAAGGATGTCCGTTGTCACCAACTCTCTTTGGTCTATGCATCAATCAATTGGAACAAATGGTACTTGACTTTATGCAAGAAGAAGGCATTGAAGAGGTCACTATTTGCAATGCGGTAATCATGCTTTTGTTGTATGTGGATGATGTAGTGCTTCTAGCACACACTTTAGAAGATGCACAAAAGCTTATGGTTGTCCTTGAGAACTTTTGCTTGCATAGTGGGCTGATTGTGAACAAATCCAAGACAAAGGTTATGCTTGTGAAAACCAACCATAAAGAGAATCCATGCATTGTGTACAACAATGAGACACTTGAAGTTGTTGAGAGCTTTAAGTACCTTGGCCTTGAGGTTCCGTCCAATCACAAGTGGCATGAATGTGCTATGCATCGTTTGGATGTGGGAAAGAGAGCATTTTATGCATTTGAGAACATGTGTAATGCGGAAAACATCAAGTTTTGGGTTCTCAAGAAGTATCTTTTTTATGCATTGGTGACACCGGTTCTTCTTTATGGAGTTGAAGTGTGGGGCGTGAGCATCTCAAAGTCTACTTGGAAAGAGTTTGAGAATGTCCAAAAGCGTTATCTTACAAACTTTCTCCAAGTGAAGACACAAACACCATATATGCTCCTACCTCTTGAGTCGGGATGTCTTCCAATTGAGGTTATGGGCATGGAAAGGGTTGTGGAGTACGTGATAAAGATGCGTCAAAACCCCTCACATCGACTTCCTACAATTGCATGGGAAGCAAGCAAAAAAGTTCAAAAGACGCACAAAAGCAAGATCTTGAGCATGGGATGGATGCAAGACATAAAAAAGTGGTTTGGGAG
This sequence comes from Adiantum capillus-veneris, assembly GCF_014529385.1. Lineage (NCBI taxonomy): Eukaryota > Viridiplantae > Streptophyta > Polypodiopsida > Polypodiales > Pteridaceae > Adiantum > Adiantum capillus-veneris. The sequence goes on along the minus strand of NC_140938.1, from coordinate 41,348,530 downwards.
ATGGGATGCATTACACTTGCTACATGATGCTTCAATTGACTTCTAAGTGAATGAAGCTTTTCTACAACGCCAGTGTATTACGGCTTGGGAGAAATCCGGTGGGTCACGCTTCATACATTACACCACCCATATTGCCCCCAACTACAAAACCATGTTCTTCGTTGAAAGAGGAAACCGTACTCACACTTACATGCTTGAGCCTATCCCCTTGTCGGCGATACGCACTATCGCAACCATTCGGCTTAGCTCCCATTTCCTTCGATGTGAGATAGGGCATTGGGGAAATGGAGAAGAGTCAAATCGATTGTGCACATTATGCTCACTGCAAGTTCGAGAGTCTCAGTACCACACACTACTAGAGTGCTCAGCTTTTGGTCACATCCGAACTTGCTTCTCTCACATTTTCAGCCATAACCTAAACCTACACACTTTCCTTTCCCAGCCAAAGTGTGGGCTCTCCATTGCGACTCTCATCACCACAATTTTGGAGCATCGAGAGTCACTCATCAGCCATACACATACTACATCACATGTAACTTTGGTCCCATAGGTCATATTTGACCTCCGAGGATGATAATAAAATCTCTCTCTCTCTCTCTCTCTCTCTCTCTCTCTCTCTCTCTCTCTCTCTCTCTCTCTCTCTCTCTCTCTCTCTCTCTCTCTCTCTCTCTCTCAGAGTGGCATTATGGCGCACGGGAACGATTTAGCGACTGATAGAATGTATCGGTGTGCCATTGTGCACACAAGGGCTCAAGTTTTTTACCACAACATTAAAATTTCTCTCTCTTTCTCTCTCTCTCTAAGATTGCTCTCTCTTTCTGTCTCTCTATGTTGCCCTCTCTCTCTCTCTCTCCAAGATTGCTCTCTCTCTCTCTCTCTCTCTCTCTCTCTCTCTCTCTCTCTCTCTCTCTCTCTCTCTCTCTTTCTAACTCTCTCTCTCTCCTTGAGAGTGGCATTATGGTGCATGGGAACGATTTAAAGACTGATAGGATGGTATCCGCGCGCTGTTGTGCACACAAGGGCTCTAATTTTAACAACAACATTAAAATTCTTTTCTATCACACATAGGGACGCACGCGCGCGCACACACACACACACACACACACACACACACATCGAGACAAAGTGTCATTTTGGCACGCATATGACGTTTTGCTGAACGTAGAATCATCTCCACGCGCCATTGTGGAAACTCGTCAAATTTTTGGAAGGTTGTAATTTTGGCTTGTGTAGCAGTCCCAATAACATACCATTTTGAGTTTAGCATTCACACAAACACACACAACACTACTCTATGTCTCCTCTCTATGTCTCTCTCTCTCTCATACCTGTAGGTATATGTGGATAGCAATACCCTCTACATTGTCACCTTGTGCGCTGCTCTTTGAGCTGTTGTCCCTGTGTGTGTGTGTGTGTGTGTGTGTGTGTGTGTGTGTGTGTGTGTGTGTGTGTGTGTGTGTGTGTGTGTGTGTGTGTGTGTGTGTGCGCACGTGCACACCTGTCTCTCTGATGGATGTTGGCACTATCCTATTCTTCTCTCTCCCTCTCTCTCTCTCTCTCTAAGATTGCTCTCTCTTTCTGTCTCTCTACAATTGCCCTCTCTCTCTCTCTCTCTCTCTCTCTCTCTCTCTCTCTCTCTCTATTTCTAACAATCTCTATCTCTCTCCTTGAGAGTGGCATTATGGTGCGTGGGAACGATTTAAAGACTGATAGAATGATATCCGTGCGCCGTTGTGCACACAAGGGCTCTAATTTTAACCACAACATTAAAATTATTTTCTATCACACATAAGGATGCACGTGCACATGCACACACACACACACACACACACACACACACACACACACACACACACACACACATCGAGACAAAGTGTCATTTTGGCGCGCGTATGACGTTTAGCTTAACATAGAATCATCTCCACACACCATTGTGGAAACTCGTCAAATTTTTGGAAGATTGTAATTTTGGCTTGTGTAGCAGTCCCCATAACATACCATTTTGAGTTTAGCATTCACACAAACACACACAACACTACTCTATGTCTCCTCTCTATGTCTCTCTCTCTCATACCTGTAGGTATATGTGGATAGCAATACCCTCTGCATTCTCACCTTGTGTGCTGCTCTCTCTCTCTCTCTCTCTCTCTCTCTCTCTCTCTCTCTCTCTCTCTCTCTCTCTCGCGCGCGCGCAGGTGCTACAATAAGCATGCCAATGAATATTGTGCAGCCGTTAAGTGTTAAAGTGACCTCTCAATCAAAATTATATGGTGCAATAAATGCCCACTAGTTAATTTTAGCCGTTTGACATGTGTCAAGCATGTAGTTATTAGTCGTGCATGTCGGCAACGGTACTATGAACGATTTAATTACGAGATATATATATATAGATAGATATATAGATAGATAGATAGATAGATAGATAGATAGAGAGAGAGAGAGAGAGAGAGAGAGAGAGAGAGAGAAGCCTATGCAAATTTCACTAGGTTGAGAGAGAGATTTCACTTAGGTAGATTTCAAAATTTGTAAGTGGAATTACACTAGAGCTCGTACGTGCGCGCATGCACACACACACACACACACAGAGCGGATGGTTGAGATAGAGAGAGAGAGAGAGAGAGAGAGAGAGTCCGCCTTTGTTGGGCTCAGTCAAAGGCAGCCATAACTCAAGCAGAGGTTTCTAACAGATCAATTTCTAAGAAGGGAAAGGTGGGATTTGAGTTGGAGGTGAAGATGATAGAGCATGCCACTGCGCAAGTTCCAGGGGGTGTGCTTCAGGTTTCTCACAGGCCGCCATGCATGTTGCATGTTGCATGCAAGAGAGAGAGAGAGAGAGAGAGAGAGAGAGAGAGAGAGAGAGAGAGAGAGAGAGAGAGAGAGAGAGAGAGAGAGATGAAATGTTATATTAATGTCTTCAAAAGGCCAAACGACCTATGCAATTTAAAAAAGGCCAAATGACCTATGAGATCAATAAAAAAAGTGAGAGCAAAGGTCTCTCCATCCCCCCCCCTCTCTCTCTCTCTCTCTCTCTCTCTCTCTCTTGTGAACAACTATCGCACTATAATGGTTGGTTCTTTGATGGCAAAGTTATTTGGATGTATCATGGAGATGAAGATAAGTGAATGGGCTGAAAAGAATGGCAAACGTGCGCTTGGCCAAGCAGGTTTTCGAAAGCATCATAGCACTATTGATCACCTTGTCACTCTTCGAGTTCTTATGGAAGGGTCTCAATTGAAAGGAAAAAAGTTGTATTGTTGCTTTGTGGATTTCAAGAAAGCTTTTGACATGGTACCACGAGGAAATCTTTGGAGACGCACGCAAAGCCTTCAAGTGCCGAGAGAATTTATGCATGCAGTCTTTCGCATCTACCAAAAAGTGATATGTCGATTACGTATGGGAGATGGAATTTCAGAATTTTTTGCAAGCACCATTGGTGTCAAACAAGGATGCCCATTTTCCCCAACCCTCTTTGGGCTACTCATTGATGAATTGGAATGCATGGTTCTTGATTTTATGCAACAAGAAGGCATAGAAGAGGTTAAGATCGGAAATGCGGTGATCATGCTTTTGCTTTATGCCGATTATGTAGTGCTCTTGTCACATACCTTAGAAGATGCACAAAAGCTTATGAGTGTCTTGGAACACTTTTTTCTACATAGCGGGCTGATCGTGAATGGATCCGAAACCAAGGTTATGCTTGTAGAGACCCTCAATGACAAAAATCCATGCATTGTATACAACAATGAGCAACTTGAAGTGGTAGATCACTTTAAGTACCTTGGCCTTGAGGTTCCATCCAATCATAAATGGAAGGATTGTGCAATGTGTCGCTTGGAAGCCGGAAAGAGGGCTTATTATGCATTTGAGAACATGTGCAATGTTGAAGAGATCAAGTGTTGGGCTCTCAAAAAGTACCTCTTTGATACATTGGTGACACTGGTGCTTCTTTATGGAGTGGAGGTGTGGGGTGGAAGCAACGGGAAGTCTACTTGGAAAGAGTTTGAGAATGTCCAAAAGCGTTTTCTCACCAACTTTCTCCAAGTCAAGAAACAAACACCCTACATGCTCTTACTTCTTGAGTCCAGATCGCTTCCCATTGAGGTCTTGGGCATGCAAAGGGTTGTGGAGTACATGCGTAAGACACAACGTAGCCCTTTGCATCGACTTCCTAGAATTGCATATGAAGCAAGTCAAAAGGTTCAAAAGATATGCAAGAGCAAAATACTAAGTTCAGGGTGGATGCTTGACATCAAGAAATGGTTTGGAAGATGGGATGCATGTCACTTGGTCAAGGATGCATCGATCGACTCCCAAGTTAATGAGGCCTTCTTACAACACCAATGTATCACGTCTTGGGAGAATCCGGAGGTTCTTGCTTCAGCCATTACACCACACACGTTGCCCCAAACTACAAATCTCTCTTCTTCTCCGAACGAGGTAACCGAACCCATCCCTACATCCTTGACCCCATCCCATTGAGTGCGATCCGCACCATTGCCTCCATTCGTCTTAGCTCCCATTCTCTACACCGCGAGACAGGACGTTGGGGCACTGGCAAGGAGTGTCATCGACTTTGCACCTTATGCCCTCGTAAAGTGCGAGAGAGTGAGTACCACACAGTACTTGAGTGCTCAGATTTTGACCACATTAGGTCCTCTTTTCCCCATATATTCAGCCATGAGCTCTCCCTACATACCTTCCTCTCCCAACCACGATGGGGATTCTCTATTGCGACACTCATTTCAGCCATTTTTGAGCATCGAGAGTCACTTATGACCTCCACTCACACCACATGACATGTTCATTTCGTCCCATAGGTCATATTTGACCTCCGAGGATGATAATAGAACTCTCTCTCTCTCTCTTCTCTCTCTCTCTCTCTCTCTCTCTCTCTCTCTAAGTAAATAGTAGGGCGGCATTGATTGGATCAAGATAGGTCGATAATATGAAAGAGATCATGGAAAATTACAAGAGGTGGGACAACAAGTAGCTTATTACAAAATGGTCGATCGAGGGGAACGGCCTTGATAGCTGCAAAGGTCGAGGTAGGAGCATGTTGGTCATGCTGATCAACATTGTTTCAAGGGAGAGAGCGGCTTTGATAACTCATGCTGCCAGCTTCATAAAGCATCGTAGTATACTTTGATCAGTTGAGTGCAATTCCATTGCAGCCAAGCCGGCAAAGAGAGAGAGAGAGAGAGAGAGAGAGAGAGAGAGAGAGAGAGAAGTTTTGATTTCGTAGAAACAATCCAAGAGACCTCAAAGATCTATCCGACGAGGAGTGAGGGGGAGGGAGGGACAGAGGGGGTGGCGGGAGGAGAAGAAGAAGAGACTTTTACCATGATAAGAACTATCCCAAGACATCTCATAGATCTACACACACACACACACACACACACACGCGCGCGCGCGCATTTAAACACTCATAGTTTTTTTGTTTTAAAATTCAGGCTGGGAGATATCCTGGGGGCAAGATAATGCACAACTTTGGTGGCACCCAAAGGATGTAAAAGAGGTACAGGTAAAATTCCAAAGGGGGAATGGAGAATGTCCAAACAAAATGGAGAAATTCCGTCCCTCCATGGTAAGAGCTCCTTCCTCTGATCAGTGCACCCTGCAGCTCTGACGACACAACAAGCGATTGTGTGTATGTGTGTGTGTGTGTGTGTGTGTGTGTGTGTGTGTGTGTGAGAGAGAGAGAGAGAGGTGGCGGAGTCTCGAGCCATGCCCTTGGGCCGCTTTGAATACGACTGCTCGAGCCATGTCGTAGGGTCTCATTGACTTGCAACAATACAGTAATTGACTCACATAGAGAGAGAGAGAGAGAGAGAGAGAGAGAGAGAGAGAGAGAGAGAGAGAGAGAGAGAGAGAGAGAGAGAGAGAGAGAGAGAGAGAGAGAGAGAGAGAGAGATAGATAGTTCTATTATTGTCCTCGGAGGTCAAATATGACCTATGGGACCAAATGAACATGTCACATGGTGTGAGTGGAGGTCATAAGTGACTCTCGATGCTCAAAAGTGGTTGAAATGAGCATCACAATAGAGAGTCCACATCGTGGTTGGGAGAGGAAGGTATGTAGGGAGAGCTCATGGCTGAATATATGGGGAAAAGAGGACCTAATGTGGTCAAAATCTGAGCACTCAAGTAGTGTGCGGTACTCACTCTCTCGCACTTGACGAGGCATAAGGTGCAAAGTCAATGAGACTCCTCACCAGTGCCCCAACGTCTTGTCTCGCAGCATAGAGAATGCGGGCTAAGATGAATGGAGGCAATGGTGCGGATCGCACTCAATGGGATGGGCTCAAGGATGTAGGGATGGGTTCGGTTACCGCACTCGGAGAAGAAGAGAGATGATTTGTAGTGTTGGGTGGATTTGGGGCAATGTGTTGTGGTGTAATGGCTGATTGAATTGAAGAGAGAGAGAGAGAGAGAAGAGAGAGAGAGAGAGAGAGAGAGAGAGAGAGAAGAGATAGAGAGGGAGAATGAGAGAGGAGAGAGAGAGAGAGAGACGAGAGACGAGTGAACTAATCTCAGTCCTGAGGCTTGACCATGTGATAGTGTAGGCGATTGCCGACTTTGGACTCCAAAATGCAAAAGAGAGAGAGAGAGAGAGAGGAGAGAGAGAGAGAGAGAGAGAGAGAGAGAGAGATGTCGGTAGGGGGAGAGAGAAAGGGATAGAGAGAGAATGGGGATATGGATGAGAGAGAAATGAAGGGAAGGAGGGATAGATATGGTGATATATATATATGTGTGTGTGTGTGTGTGTGTGTGTGTGTGTGTGTTGTGTATATATATATAAGAGAGAGAGAGAGAGAGAGAGAGAGAGAAGAGAGAGAAGAGAGAGAGCTGCTGGTAGGGGTAGAGAGAAAAGGATAATAGAGTGGGTAGAGAGAAAATAGGGATATGGATGAGAGAGAAATGAAGGGAAGGAGGGATAGATATCGTGATATAGGGAAAGAGAGAGAGAGGGGGGGGGGGGAGGGGGGGGGGGGGAGGAGAGGGATAGAATTGTGATATAAGGAAGGGGGGAGGGGAGAGAGAGAGAGAGAGAGAGGAGAGAGAGAGAGGTAGGTAAGAAAGGAGAAAAAGAGATATAGAAGGGGGATTCCTGTCCCCTGACATGTGGTGCTCTTAGGAGCATTTGATGAGTGGGACAATTTCTAACAACCGCATCGGGTGAGAGTAAGAATCGCAACTGGCAAGTGAGAGAGAGGTAATTTATGGAAAGAACTAATGATGGGCAGCGTTCAAATTTACTTCGCACGAGTGCTTCAAGTCGCACCCGCACGCGTGCGAGAGAGAGAGAGAGAGAGAGAGAGAGAGAGAGAGAGAGAGAGAGAGAGAGAGAGAGAGAGAGAGAGAGAGAGAGAGAGAGTACTTTTCTTGATCTACAAGGGGTTTGAGAGTAAGATGGGCCATGCCGCAGCCAAAGGCGGCGCCGTTTTACTAGTATTCATAATATTTAGATTCTTTGGGAAGGCCATGTAGTTTTACTCCGGCTCTGAAATGAAATTTGAAGGGTAACCACTCATTACTTTTGTTTTTAAAATCCATTTGAAAGGTGGCTTTACGTTGCATTTTGAAGGCCATAAAGAACTCCCCTCCATGTATCGCCCAATGAACCTCCCTTTGTAAGCCTCGTGATTATTTGACACCCCCTCTGTCAGGTGGGATCAATTGTCCCTATAAATTGGGGATAGACGGATTGGTTTCGTGCCATCCGATGGCTGATTAATCCTCAAGTGATCACCATGTGATCACAATTGAAGTGAACCCCAAATACACTTCATGTGAACATAAGTGACCTCCAAGTGATCCCTGTGCGAATCCCAGTTGAGAGATGATCACCTTGTGAACCCACCTATTTCAAAGTGATCACTATGTGACCCCAACCGTCCCAAAGCGATCTTTAACTGAACAGCATGTGATCCCATCAGTTTTGCTATATCATTTTACGTTGTCACCTCCATTTCAAGTGACGCGCGATAGCTTAGTGGGAGAGTCATAGTATCTGATATGGTAGGAGGTGGTTCAAGTCGCGGAGGCTCAATTCCGTCGAAATATTTTGATTCTTGAGAATAAACAAACGGTCCACGATCTTGGACAATCCCACCTAACAAGAGGCTGTCAAATAGTCATGAGGCTTTGCACGGACCTTCCATGTCGTGAATGATCTCCGATCTTGGTGCTCAAAACTTAGTAGTTGTACACACATGCTCGTGTTTTGTTTTTATGTATGTGTGTGTGTACGAGAGAGAGAGAGAGAGAGAGAGAGAGAGAGAGAGAGAGAGAGAGAGAGAGAGAGAGAGAGAGAGAGAGAGAGAGGGACCCATTGTCTTTATGTGTGTGTGTGTGTATTAATGACATAATCAACATACCATCATTCGCTCGAGTGATGGAGCGTTGCACACAGGCCTTCCACATTTACATTACATTAATGAAGTGCAGCGAGCTCAATGATTTAGTGATGGGATTCTAGCAATTTATTGTGGATATCATGCATGTATTGTGTGTGTGTGTGTGTGTGTGTGTGTGTGTGTGTGTTGTGTGTGTGTGTTTGAGAGAGAGAGATAGTGAGAAGAGAGAGAGAGAGAGAGAGAAGAGGAGAGAGAGAGAGAGAGAGACATTGCTTACAAGCTTTTGTGTGTGTGAGTGAGAGTGCTAAGAAATAGAAAATGGTCCATGCGATTCATCCTCTGTGTGTGTGTGTGTGCGTGAGAGCGTGAGAGAGAGAGAGAGAGAGAGAGAGAGAGAGAGAGAGAGAGAGAGAGAGAGAGAGAACGCATGTGTAAGTGAGTGAGTCAGAGAGAGTGCCATTCACTACAGTCTATGTGAGTGAGTGTGTGTATGTGCCTGAGAGAGAGTGTGAGCGAGTGTGTGTATGTGCTGGAGAGAGAGAGAGAGAGAGAGAGAGAGAGAGAGAGAGAGGGTGAGAGGATGCATTGATATTACAATAAAAAATCGACAAAGTGACAATCGACGAAAAGCCTCAATCGAGAATCAGGAATCGACATTTGACATCTTCATCTACGGAATTGAGAATCGATGGAATCAGGAATCAATGGAATTGGAAAAGTTCGACTCGACGGATCCAAGGAAGGTTATGCAAGCCCAAGGTAGAAGCGGACCTCAATAGACAGCAAAGGTAGACGATGGGAGGCAACTCAACTCTCGGGTGTTTTTGAAGGTGTAGAAACTAGAATTCTTTAATCTTTGCGGGTGCTCTTGCCTTTGGATTGTCTTGGAATTCAAAAGTGAATCTCAAAATTCATAGTGGCACTGCGAGCGCTGAAAGGAAAATTAGAATTTTTGAGACAAATCTCAAAATATTGTAAGGGGAGTTATACTAAATTAAGTTGATTTCGCAAAACTTCACTATATTTGAAGGTTTTTGCACAAAACTTCTTTGCACTCTATAGATTCTCTAAATTTTAATTTAGGTTCTGTGAACTTTGTAGTTTCTTTAAATTTTGGAGGTATTCTCACCTTCAATTTAAAATTTATGGTTAAGTGCTCGACCTCTGTCATGGGTTTGAGTGTAGCCATGCGACCCTATGCACTCATAAGGACTTTTGCTTTGAGTTGCATGGGATTTGTGCGATTGGAAGCATCCATGTCTCTTTTGGAGCATGGGGACGTTGACTTTGTGAAGTGAATGCTGCTAATTTCTTTTATAAAAAAATAGGGATAAATCTCAAAATTTATGGGTGAGATTATAATGAACCTAGGTTTTTTTCTCCAATTGTTATGTGTTTCCTAACCTTCAAATTAAATCTTATGAGTGTGTGGCCCATTGGATGGAGAGAGAGAGAGAGAGAGAGGGAGGGAGGGAGGGAGGGAGGATAGGCACTCAAATAAGACCGACATCGAGTAAGAGAGAATAGAAACCTCTATTTGTTGTCCTATGGAGCTCATATACGTAGTATTGGTATGCTGATTGTTCTTTGTGCACCGTGGAGCATATAAGGGGTAGCAAAATAGGGAGAGAGAGGAGTTGGAACTCAAATAAAATGAGCTACTCTAAGTAACCTCTGTAAAAAACAAACATGACCTATGAGACCAACCTGTCAGAGAGAGAGAGAGAGAGAGAGAGAGAGAGAGAGAGAGAGAGAGAGAGAGAGAGAGAGAGACCAATAGCTTGCAATTTAGGAGAAATGTGTTACCAAATTTAATAAAAAAGTTAAATGCTAGTGTGTCCCAATACTTACCTATTTTTGCTTGTATTACGTTTTTCTTAGGATTAAGATCCCACAGAATGAAGAGACAGAGGGTGGATCCAGAAATTGTCTTAGGTAAACAGGAAGCAGAAGAGAGACCACCTAAGTTCCTGAGAGGCTCTTTAAAGAGAGATGTGAACTTTGCTATGGCTAAAGATACATTTCTTGGAGATGATGTTGTGGGGGCAGAGGAACTCCCAATGACTCAGAAGCTTCAAAACAGGAAGAAGTGCCTGTAAGTCAAAAGCTTCAAGTGACTAGCACCAAAAAGAGAAACATTGATCTTTCTTCTGCCAATGAGCCAGCTACAAAATGTAAGCAAGGGGTTGAAAATCCTGCATGTGTAAATGGATTGTCTTAGGTAAATAGGAAGCAGAAGAGAGACCACTTAAGTTGATGAGAGGCTCTTTAAAGAGAGATGTGAACTTTGCTCTGGCTAAAGATACATTTCTTGGAGATGATGTTGTGGGGACAGAGGAACTCCCAATGACTCAAAAGCTTCAAAACGGGAAGAAGTGCCTGTAAGCCAAAAGCTTCAAGTGACTAGCACCAAAAAGAGAAATATTGATCTTTCTTCTGCCAGTGAACCAGCTACAAAATGTAAGCAAGGGGTTGAAAATCCTGCATGTGTAAATGAAAGACTTTTTAATTTTGCAGTATCTGCAAGAGTTGCTGAAATGTTCGACAAGGTCTCTTCTATCTTCAATGCTCCATTCATTTTGGATGACCTTATAGATCAACGCAACAATTTCCTCAAGTCTAAAAGAGACAAGTTTGAGCGGGAGGTCCATAGGGGCAAGGTGGTTCTTGCTGACATGGTGGTGGTGCACTTAAAAGATTGTGATTACACAGATGGTCATACAAGAAGTACCATCAGCTACCTATTATCTATAGACCCTCACAATGTCCTATGCACGAAAGAGATTGCAAGCTAATTAAAGACTCCTTTGGGTTCCTTCTATTCTTAAATTCTCTATTTGCTAGTCAAGATCCTTCAGAGGCAATGGATGAGGAGGATCTACCACCCGATGAACAAGATGATGAAGACATGGAGTCCAATGAGGTTTTTCAGATTGAGGAGGATATTAATCTTGAGGTAGAGGCTAAAGAGGTGCAAGAAAGCAAAATACCTACAGTCAAAACATCTGACATCAAACTACCTTTAGATGTCTCTGGCTTTAATGAGAATCAAGCCACATTGATGCTTCCTGGACTACCAAACTTCAAATTTGGTGAGAGATCATACATTTTCCTCCATGACATTCAAAGTATATTTTCCTTAAGGTAGGACTTCGCACTTACCACGCTCTTTAAATTTCAAGATGGGACGAGTGGATTTGTATCTGATGACAGCAGTGAAGATGAGGCGATGGAAACCTCTCGTAACCCAATGGAGTGCTTCAAACTCTGCTTTGACAAGGCAGAAAAGTATAGAGAGACACTCCCAAATAAAGCCACCTTTTCCAAGCTATCAGAAACAACCTCAGGCCATCAACTAGTACTCAAGAAGTAGAGGACTGGTTTATGCATCCCATACAAGGGTCCACGAGGTCAGTGGACCTATGGAAAGATGACTTATATATGCAAGATGAGAGCTACATGGTAAGCCACCCCCCAATATATATATATATATATATATATATAATATATATATATATATATATGCATGTATGTATAAATCCTAGTTGTCACTGTCTTTCTCTAACTCATCCTTTTGTGTACAGTCATGGATTGCTGAAAAGGATGAATTCCTTCACCTTCAAACAAGAGAATATCATGGAAGGGATGCAGCACTAGGATAATACCTTGCCACACTCTGTGAGACACCCATACTAGTATTTCACAATGGAATGTCCCAGGAGGGAAATACTACAACATTCGCCCTCAAGACGCTCTCACACTTCCTAGGTGGACCAATGTTACCACAAATGCAGACAAAGTTATCCTCGTCGACAAATGCTTTGGATACTGTCCAGGGTACACTGGTGGTCGTGCAGCTTATTATTACACATACACAGCAATGGCACTCACTTTGGGGAAACAAAACCCAAATGAACTATTAAATTATGGCAAACATTTAATGATCCGATACAAGGGTAATGTGCCAAAAGATATCCACTATCTGTCATCAAGTTGAGAGACTTGTGACTTGAACTGTATCTATTATATCATTAGACATCTCTTGTACATGTTGTGACCTAAAATCAAATTCTCTTGGTCCACCTATGGTTAGCATATTGCATCATCTCTCTCCACTTTCTTTGGCCTTCACGAGCGCTGGAGTTGTTGAATGCCTCTAGTCATTTTTGTTTCCTTTGTTGCAAATGCCTAATTGCTTGTGTTGTTGCCGAACAGACCAATACATGTTTTTGTTGTAGTCGATGAAGGATTCTGTGATAAAACCACTAAAACAACTCTTTCAAACTGTTTGCCTTATCTTAAGAGCCACCATGTCATGTGTGTCTAAATATGCATTCTTGGCCATGTAATGAGACTTTTCCAAGCCTTGGGTGTTCCATATGCCTGGGTTTCCATAATTTTGAATGAAGTATGGCAAGTGATTGAAAATGATGTGTTCCAAATGAAACAAGTTGTCAGAACTTTTAAACAACCTTTTAGCCCTTATCATTTAAAAGGGTGTGTTAACAATACCATGTAATGAGTAATCTGAGTTTCAGCCCATGCTGACCTAAATGCTTTCTTTAGTAGCTGAAGGTTCTCCATAAACTTGCTTAGATCATTTTGTGTCCACTCATCTTTATCACGCATCTGAAATAGCACATTGATGGAATGCCAAACTTCACCCTTGGCATTGCGAGTTTTGGGTTCCTGGTCCTTCACTGCCATATCGAGATTTTTCCATTGTGATGAAACTCAATTTTGTTGACATAAATGGATTGATAAATCCTTCCATGCTTGGTTAGCTGCTTATCTTTGATGCCTGTTGGCTTTGGTAAAAAATGACGTGCCTTGAACCCACTAATAGATGGTTTGCAAGGTACATCTTTATCATTGGTTGACGTTTTCTCGTCCCGCTGGATTTTCACATTTCTCCGATTCATCTCTGACAAAACTAGTTCAAGCGCCGCTATCGCAATCTTCTGTTCTTTTGAGTTCTTGATTTTCCAAGCAAACCCAATGTACAGGTACACCAACTTCTCCACAATTCTACAAAGAGTATGCATTGTACAAATGTGGACATTGACAAGTGAATATCCAAAACTGGGTGGAAATTAGGATCCTCATTGTGGCGAGTAGGTGCCTTTCTCCACCATTTTGGGTCCATCGTCTTTACAGGTTCCATACAATATGTCATTAAATATCTAATATCCAACCAACCCAAATGATTTTCTCATATTAAACTGATCATTTAATATGGGATAATAAACGGGAACAAGGGTTAGAATATAGACATGTGCTTACGAATCTATCTCAACACGGGGCCAATGGTAAAGGGGCCCAAATGAGAGATGGTCTGTCAAAGAGCAAGGTTAACTAATAAAGCTTAAAATACCTTAGGGTTAGCTTCATTAAAGACCTCCAATGGTTAGTGTTAAAAGTCCTTTGACCTTAAGCAAGCTAGGGCTGAGCTTGAGGTGGGAACCCGACCTAAACTTAAGCAAGCTAGGGCTTTGCTTGAGGTGGGAACCTTAAGCAAGTTAGGGCTGTGCTTGAGGTGGGAACCCAACCAAACTTAAGCAAGCTAGGGCTGTGCTTGAGGTGGGAACTCCACCTAAGGTGCTTGTCATGCTTGATGACTAAGGTACTTGAGGTACTCGTCACATTTAATGAGAAAGATGCTTGAGAAGCTTCCTATGCATGGGGGGTAAGATGCTTGAGTCAAAAAGAGAGCCTACACACTTAATGAGGAATTTGCTTGAGAAACTTCCTATGCATAAAAATCTCAAAGTTAGGGGAATTCTAAAAGAGCACATGGGACACATGTCAGACTCTCACTAAGCTTAACCACATGGTGTTCTTGAATGCTATTGGTTGGGCTAAAGAGAAGTCCAATGAGCTTCTACTTCCATCTAACAAATATTTAGATATTTTCAAGCTCTCTCTCTCTCTAAGGGGTAAGGAGGACACTTGTCAAAAGACTACCCATGTGCTTGACTGCATGCTGCATGTGATTGGCTAAGGGGAGAGGGGTCCAATGAGCTTGTAGCATGTAGAAATTTTGCCCAAAGCAAGGAAGGGGGGTGCTAAGGGGATATACTCCACACACACACACTCATTTGCAAAGCCATTCTCACTTGGTGAAAGTTGAGGAACACCGCCTCCTTCTCCAAGCTTGTGAGAGTGAAAACCTACACCAACACTCTTGGCTATGGAATGCAAATCCAACCTAGAGTCATGCTTCAATGCTTAAGCTTGCCATCTTCTCCATCTTCATTACTATGCTATTATGTATGCTAGAAAGAAGAGTAATGATAAGTGAGGAACTATTTCTTTCTCCTATGGAATGTTTCTTCTTCCTCTTCCCTATCCTCATTCCCCGCTAGCTCTCTCCACCTTCGAAGGTGTTTGAGGCCTTGGGACTGAGGCTTGGGATAGTTAATGCTTTCTACAAGTTTATGTTATGCTTGTGATGCATGAAGCTTTCCATCTTCATTGCATCACATAGGTCACAATGCAAAGGAGAAAGTTTATTGTGATCTCATTTGCTTAATGGTGATCCATGCTTTTCTCAATTTTTAATTTCCCAGTTAGAGCTTTGCAGTAGCCAAGTAAACCATTCTATTCGTCACCTGTAAAGGTCAATAAAGTAGTCGAATTTACAAATGCAGGGGAGGCATTGTTCATAGGATTGAAAGGATAGAGGGAGCCATTTGTCCATAAATCTATGTGTTTTGCTCCTTCTACTATGATTCTTGCTTTATTTGTGGGCTTTACTGCTGTGTTTGTTTTACTTCACTTGCATAAAGGCTCGTATTCAAGATTCAAATCAACGTGTACATGATATTTATGACGTTTAGTGAGAAGATTTGAGGGGGTGGACGAAGAAGCCATGAATACAGTTAAGAAAATCAAGAAACAAAAGACTATAGCACCATTACTCCCTATACTCCCTACTGCAGACATCGTATGGAAAAGAAATTCCCTCCTATATGAGGAGATGCATTCAATGTAACTGAAAAGGGACATTACATCAATCATTTTACCACCGTTATGACTCTGTCAAAAGAATCCACTTCGAAGTACAATTTTTGAACGGTTAATGAGGACACCTTTTCTTTGACCACACCAATTTTCTAGAGAGAGAAGGCAAAAAATTGTATTCTTAGAAGACCCTCCAAATGACCTCCCAAATTCCCTAGTGTTACGTATTGCTCTCTCAGTAGGATTGGTTTGCATGGTTTGCATAAAAGAGTTCCATAAACTATCAACAAACCATGTTTGATCTAAAGCTTCTTCTCCGAGAATGCTTTCAAGCCATCTATCATTACCCACGATCTCCATGACAATCGACAAGTTGAATGTAAGCACACGATTTAAGTGAATGATTGAACAAAAACAACCAAAATTAGAGTTCGAGAGGAAGGTTTTTTTGTCGCTATATCACTTTGCAAGCTTCGTGCCATACATAACCTCAAGGCCATATTGAAGTGAATGTAAGGGTATTTAACTTTTCCTCGTGTGACCTATGCAATGATATTACTTATGAGTTATGAGTGTGTAAGCATTACAAGACACCACTTCAAAACCTTCCTTGAAAAATGCCCTACTGCGTATTCTTTACTGCCAAAGGATGATCCAAACTCGTGCTTTCGATTGGAAAGGAGATATCTATATGAATGTGATCTACCGAACCCGTTTGACGACCAAGCTACAGATTGAGCTCTCTTAACATATAAACCACATATGAAAGTGCAAACACATTAGTTGATGGGCTTGAAATCAGGATGAGGTAATACCTTACGCATGTTTTTCCTTGGTTGCTTGCGAACTTATAATTTTGGCAAGCTTCTTTAACTTTGTTGAGGTACTCCCATGATTCTTAAGTTGTGGCTACCATAGAGCACAAGAAAAGATGTATTAAACAATAAACTTGAAGCTCTAAACCAAGCAAGAAAGAATTTTGAACTCTCCATCTTACCAAAGTAGTGACATCATTATTGTTCTCATCCTGACTCAAATCATTTTGACTCATTGTCATAATAACTAATATCTAATTCTCCTAAATGATTTTCTCATGTTAAACTGATCATTTAATATGGGAAAGTACCAGGGGAGAAAAAGGTAGATTATTAGTAAAGCTAGCAGACTGGTCACAGTAGGGGGCCCATAGTAGGGATCCAAAGGGGTTCCATCTGCACAAGAGCAATGTGCAATGTGCAATGAATGGGCTCCAAAGACCTTGGGGTTCAGCCCATTAAGACTTCCAAAAGGTTAAGTTCCAAAATTTCAAAGTGTAAAGTCTAATGGTCAATTGTAAATGGAATTGGATACTTTGTGTGTGTGCAAAAGGCCAATAAGCTAGAGGACAAAAGCAAAAACGTTTTGGGAAGATGACAAAGCTTAATAAGGACTATACACACACACACACACACACACACACACACACACACACTACACACCTAAGCTTACCCTTTCCACAAAGTAAAGAGGACACATGTCAGGCATGCAAAGAAACCCCCAATTCTTGCATGAATCCTATTGGATGGGCAGAGAGGTGGACCAATGAGAAGTTAGCTAGTGTAAACTAAAATTTTATTTTTATAAATGCTCAAAAAATAACCAATAAGAAATAGTCTCCCTAAAAGACTATTGGACAGTCAAAAGGTCCAATGATAATTAAGCAGTTCCTAAAATTGCTTAATTCCTATTGGCCAAAGGACTAAAAGGTCCAATAGTAAAGCAGATAATTAAATTAATTATTTGGCATTTACAAAATGAAAAAAAGGATGGACACTTGTCACAAGGCTCTTGACTGGGCCTCTCAAAGGCTATTGGGCAAATTATTTACGGGCCAATAGGAAGCCAGCAAGAGTAAAACTCATACTCAAATACTATTGGCTAGGCTTTTCAAGGGCCAATAGGAATGCAGCATGAGTAATGGGCAAGGAGGGTCAACCAAGAGGAGAGAGGGGAATGTTTTGGAAGGGCATTATTTCACACACACTCACACAACTCATGTGTAGAGCAAGAAAATCATCTCCTTCTCCAAGCTTTAATGGAAAGCTCATCTTCTTCTCCAAGTTTGAGAATGGAGGCCTACACCAACAACTCTTGGATATGGAATGCAAATCTAACCAAGAGCTAAGCTTCAATGCCATGCTTCTCTCCTCTATTATCTAATTACTAAACTAAGCAAATCTACAAGAGTAATTAAGTGAGGAAATACTTCTTTCTCGTAAGAATACTCCTTCTTCCTCTAGATCTACTCTCATACCCCGCTAGCTCTCACCATCTTCGAGGGTGTGTGAGGTCTTGGGTCTGAGACCAACGAGTAACTCATGTTATGTGTTATCACATGTAAGTTTGGTGCATGAAGCTTCCATCTTCATAGCACCGACGAGTTTTTACCAAGGAACACAAAGAATTGTATTGTACAAAGTCTCTCTTAATGGGAGAAGTTATAATACAAATGCCTAATGGAGGGGTGACCGGTCCATGTAAATCCGGTCCTCAATAGTTGTCAATTGTTCTATTTCTCTCTCTCTTTCAAGTATTGTTATGCCAAACTAATTAGGTGTTATGCTAATGTTGTTATCTCCAACCAAGCACTCTTGTATGCTCATTAGGAATTTGCTCTTAATGAAATGCTCACTATGTTAAGTTATTTTCCGCTATTTACAAGCTTTATAGACCAGTAATTATTACACTCATCGAGTAATATTGACTATGTTGCTCTTCCTCCACTACTTTGTTGTGCATCTACAACTCCTTTATAACTTCTAGACTAAAGAATTTAAGAAAACAAGTTAACACATTTTTCTTATAATCTTATCAATATACATGATTGTCACGCATGAAGACAACAATCTTACCATGGCAATTCATTCTTGCATGCCACTCTCCCACACCGCCATCTGCTCCACCACATATTTTTCCAGCCATTCCTCATAAGGAATTTTATTTTTAAGAAAGCTAGACATCCACCTCTTCTTTGAACCCTTACGTATATCCTCCTGATGCTTTCTTCTTACAAGCTTAATGTGAATGTCAAGACTTGCAAAGCGCGCCTTTGATTGTCTATGAGACCGCGACCCTAATTGACCCTTTTGGCTATTTTTAGGTCGACCAACGGATCTATGAGGATTGTCAATGGTGATGGCATGCCTCTCTTTTATGTGATGAATGATATCCGCATGCTTCTCCCATTATTTACCCCATTGCAGACAATCTTCAACAACTCAACAATAGCTTACAAGAGCCCCATCTCTCTCTCTCTCTCTCTCTCTCTCTCTCTCTCTCTCTCTCTCTCTCTCTCTCTCTCGACCTCGATGTAGTATTGGGGTTCCTATATTATTCATCTCTCTCCCTCTCTCTCTCTCTCTCTCTCTCTCTCTCTCTCTGTGTGTGTGTGTGTGTGTGTGTGTGTGTGTGTGTGTGTGCACATTTGTGTGAGACGCGTGCACACAAAACATTCATGTATCCTCTACTATTGGAGAAGCTTCAATATCGAGCATGCACGTCTCTTTTTGTGAATCACATGTATGACTAGACGAAGCCTCTATTGTCTTGCAACAACGTCTCTTCCCTTACCCCTCTTTGCACGACCGGATGATTTAGCCATTTTCGAGAGAGATGATACTTTTGACATACGCACATAAGAATGCATGCATAAGACAAGTCACAAGTTGCATCTTCAATCGAGAGCAAAAGACTCGGCTCCTCTAAATTCAAACCAGAGCACCAAAGCAATATATGCGCAAAGATAACGTAACCTCAAGACCTACTTAGCATTAAATAGTTGCATTCAACAAGAATTACAACATATCATAAAATGCCGACTCAAGATACCTGTGAAACCGTCTGCGTCAATCCTATGAAGATGGAGATGGTTGTGCCTCGAGGATTGTTATGTACTCCTTCGGCTTCTTCCTCGACCTTCAAACAGCGGTGCTAATAAATGCTCCATGTGACGCAAGCACTTCAAGGTTTCAATGCACTCCACTATCGAGCATGGCCTTGCACGACAGCCCTCTTATGCGCCCCATCTCCAGTTCTTTTTCCTTCTCAAGCACCACTTGCTCACGAGGCTGAGGGGGCCAGATCACCCTGCTCTTCACACGAGTCTGTCGGACGATGTCGACGATGTCTCCTGCGCACTGCATCCCGCTTTTGACAAATCTCTCCTAAAAGTGACAGTCTTGCCCGCTTGTAAATTTGGGTGAGCCTCATAAATTTGGGTCACCAGCCCACCAACGGCCCAGATCCCCCAAATTGGCTCCATTGTCGATCCCACTTGAACCCGTCCGTACAAGATAGTGAGGAGGCTCTCATCCACAGCTTACGATCATGGTGATCTTTTGATTGCGCCCCTCCAATCCGAAAACAAAAAAATATTGACTTGACAATTTCCCTCCTGCCTTAGGTGGCTCTAACGTGACCCCCTTACCATAGGCCTACACCCTCAACACTATATAAGGGTCGGGTCGCAATAGGGGGAGTGGGGGGAGCAATACTCTAGAAAATGTAAAGTTCCAACACTTCCAGGAAAGTAGGTAAGGGTGTTCCTTTCAACAAACTTTTACAAAATAGCAAAAGTTTAGCAAGACATGGAATATTCTCACTCTTGGTACTTGGTACTTGTAATAAAATGTAAATAGCTTATTTTAAGTTCTCTTTTCCTACTCGTCCCACCCAAAACTTGCTTTACGGATCACAATCTTTTGAAAAACTATTTAGTGTGAAGGTACGCCTATTATCAAGGGTGCCTTTTAGAATAGTTTTGTGAGTTTGAGGTGAGTTTTCAAACCCACCTTGTGTAAGGCCTCTTACTCTTTTCTTGCTTAACTCAGGGAATGAGAGAACAAATAGTCTTCTCACCTTTTTTTCATGTTTTTCTCACAACTAAACCTTTCCTTTTTGAACTACAGAAGGAGTCCTTAGTGAAGGGGGGAATGGACTCCAATAGAATATGTCATGCACAAGTTTCAAGTGGACAAAAATTATTTGAATACAATGTTAAGATCAGAATTCCCACTGCAACTAGCTAGTGTGCAAACAATCCAGAGTTCACAAGGCATGACATTACAAATCCTAGCTTTCAATCCCACACACATATGAACACATGGCCTTACATACACAACACTATCATGTGTCTGAGACCCTGCAAACCTACACCTGTGCGAAAGACTACAATCTTTCCATATCAAAGTTGACCAAATTGTGCTAGAAAAAATAAATTGCCTCCAAGTACAAGCCGAATGGATCTCCACCTTGAAGACAATGGAAACTTACTCGAACACACATATCATCATTCAATCACTAAATGTCGTGTCTTTCAACAGACACACTACAAAGATTATGAAAAATTCCACATTGATGGCATTACACGTGCTCTGCTTGCAAGAACCAAGATTAACAAATAACTTGCCACGTGCCATACCAGGCTGCTTGCAACACCAATTCAATGTAAATATGGGCGTCTCTCTACTCCACCAACAAAATCCACCCCACTCAAAATTTGCCCATATCTCTCGTCCAAGAATAGAGATATTACACACAACTATCAAAATCACGACCATAACCATTGAGGTCACTTCCCTTTAAAATTCCCCCACAACACCCCTACCAAATTGATCGATGCATTATCTCTAATTCTAAAAAACCGTGGTACAAAAATTATAATCATGATCTTGGGTGACTTCAACATTGACATTAATGTCCAAAATACTTCATACAACTGTCTCTCCTCCATACTAAGCAAATGGGGCATCAACCAATTAATACAAGATGTTACAACTATCCACAGATCATCCTTGGACCACATGGGCTAGCTCCACAATCTCCACCTATGAAAAAGAACAAACTTCATATAATGGTCAGATCACTCCTCAACTTACATTATGATGCCCTATGAACACCTTAAGTATTTCCATTTCACACTCTACCAACCTCAATTAACTTTGCATTGCATGCAACAAACAGCTCGCAGGTGGAATGTCTTAGCTTGAAGATTTTTCTCTCGCTTGGTGAGGTGAGGTCGAAGTCACTCATTGTGTGGTGCTTATTTGAGACGTGCCAAGCTTGAGTTGCTAAGTTGAAGTGGGATCTACATAGATTGGGTCTAATGAGAGTGGAAAGAGTGAGTTTGATTCCATGATGCGAGGAATTGATAAAGGGTCCTTTCATTTAAGGACTTCAAAAAATTTCATTTCACTAAATTGTTTTATTATTTTTTATGTTTATAAAATCTATATTTTTTTATTAAAAAATTAAAATATTTTGTTCTTTAAATTGTATTTTTCTTTTTATTATATATAAATTTTTCACAAAATATGAGAATTGCTAAATTTTTTAATCTTATTATATCCTATCCCTATTAGACCTACCGTTTTCTATGAAAATATTAAAATTCTCTTTTGTTTTAATTTCACAATGGATGCCTTTAATGTTTTTCTTACATATAATTTTTTCACAAAATATGAGAATCGCTAAATTTTTTAATCTTATTATATCCTATCCCTATTAGACCTGCAGTTTTCTATGAAAACATTAAAAAAAAAATTTAATTTGACAATGGGGTCCCTTTATTTATTTTACTTCCTTATCATTTTATTTTGTTTTAGAATGCCAATGTGAGCCTTTAAATTTGTGTTGTTTAAGTGGGGCCCCCTCTAGCATATAAACCATTTGTGATTATGTGTGTATAATGGACAATAAGATATTATATTAAAATACAAAAAATAACATGTGATTGTAAGCACTAGTTCATATCCACTCCCCATAACTCTCATCCCCCTGATGATGGGTCTTTGTAACTCTTCACCTTGTTTTAATGTTTGGATTTGTAAAACGTCCTTTTGGTTTAAGGACTTCACAAAGATTCATTTCACTAAAGTGTTTTATTCTTTTCTATGCTTATTAAAGTTATTCTTTTTGGACTACATAAGTCGTTCTGAGTAAAGGGTTGGATTTTGGGTGCATCTCTAAACCATTCAATAAAGCTTGTGGATTAGTGTCACATGGCAAGCTAATGATAATAAAATCTTTTTATTATTTCTTTTAGGCCCGTGTGAGAGGGTGTTGACATTTGTGTACCTCTTCTTTTAAAGAGAAGCATTGAGTATTCTGTCGAACACAATCTTTTTCATCCTTTTTCACTTTGTTTTTTCTTTTCAATTTCTTACAATGCTTCCAAGTGTTTTTTTCGATCATTATTTTTTATGCTTTTTGAATATATTGTAATCTAAATAGTTCATTGTTACACTTTTTTCAAAAATTATAATATTTTATTATGATACCACATGTTTTAAAATACTAGTGTATCTTTCTATTTTTTTGTGTCACAAAGAAGCTTCTTATTATAAAATTCTTCTCAATAGCCTTATGTAGGCCATAGCAAATTTTCACCTTATTTATGAAAGCATTAAGATATTCTCTTGTTTTTAGGTTTCAATGTGTCTTTTTATTTTATTATTTTTGGGCTACATAAGTAGTCCTTACTAAAGGGTTAGATTTTGGATGCATCTTTGGACCATTAAATAAAGCTTACAAATTAGTGCCACATGGCAAGCTAATGATAATAAACTTTTTTAAAATTATTATTTTTAGGCCCTTATGAGAGGGTGTTGATATTTGTGTACTTTTTTCTCTAAAGAGGGACATTGAATATTGTATAAAACATTATCTTTATGCTTTTGGAATCTATTGTAATCTAAATATCTCATTGTTATACTTTTTTTCAAAAAACACAATATTTTATTGTGATATCACAAGTTTTAAAATACTAGCATCACTTTCTATTTTTCTCTCTCGCAAAGACATCTATATATGAAATTCTTCTCAATAGACTTATGTAGGCTTCAACAACAAATTCCTGCGTGAATTCAATCACACAAGACACAATGCTGCTTGTATTCGGAAGTAATGGGGGTAATGGCACCCCCACCTTTGGTGCTTGGGCCTCTCCACTAGCATGAGGCTCATCATTCGTGTATGGATGCATGCCCTTCCTCTTCTAGTTTTCGTAGAGAGCCTCTACTATTAAGTATGGAATATGATTTAACCTTGTATTTTTAATTCTAGAAATGCACCCGTTATGAGGAGAAGCCATCAAGCATGAGAAAAATCATTCGCTTGAAAACCAAAAGTTCATACTACAAGTATGTCACATCAATTTGTCATAAACTCTTTCTAGAGTATGTTGCAAATCCACTTGGTACTTGGGAGATAAATGGCCGCAAGTGTATAGACTTTTTGTATGCATACACTGGAAAAAATATACAAAGAACATTGTAGTAAGAAATGTACATGTAAGGATTTCCATGAATGCATCTAATAAAAATCACTATTACTATTTCAAGGGAGTAATTGAGGCTCCTACAATTGAGGCTCCTACATCCATCTAACATCTTCAAAAGGATAATTCTTAACTAAACTTAATGAGATACTTGCATACTACCTTACCATCTTGTAAAACCTTATCTTGATGGCATGTGATATTTTTTGAATCAAATATCTCTTAGCTTGAAATTTAGCAGGATCTTCCACTACGAGCTTGATTGGTGCATTTGAATTATGGAGGATCTTGTGCTACTGAATCCATTGGCAGTGTGCATTTGTAAGCCTTAACAAGGTAACATCAGAGTTGAGGTTGGAGCGAGCTTTGGAGTAAGCTTTTTTTAGATATTTCTCAATTGATCAAATCTTTTACAAAAAAAAGCTCGCTCCAAAAATAGTGTTTAGAGCAAGCAATCTGGAGCGAGCTTTTTTTTTTCTCTTCCTCTCCCTCTCTCTTTACCTCTCCCCTCCCTTTATCTCCTCTCTCTCACTCCCCTTCTATCTCTCGCTACCTCTCCCTATCTCTATTTGTCTCTATCTCCCACTCCTTCAATCAATCTCTCTCTCTCTCTCTCTCTCTCATAATCTATCCCCTTCCCGTTTTATAACCTCTCTCTCCCTCTCTGCTTTTGTGTCCCTGTCTCTCTCTTCCTTCCTCCCTCTCCTCCTCCTCCTCCTTCTCTCTCTCTCTCTCTCTCTCTCTCTCTCTCTCTCTCTCTCATAATCTATCCCCTTCCCATTTTATAACCTCCCTCTCCCTCTCTGCTTTTGTGTCCCTATCTCTCTCTTCCTTCCTCCCTCTCCTCCTCCTCCTCCTCCTCCTCCTCTCTCTGTAAATATATATATATATATATATATATATATATATATATATATATATATATATATATATATATATATATATATATATATATATATATATATATATATATATATATAGGAAAAGCCCTCAAATCTATAGGCAGACCGGCGTAGAGAGGGTCCATCCTTCCAAACATTGAAGGAGGGGACACATGAGAAAACCATAAAAAATAGCATCAAACACTACCTCAAAATCTTATTCAAAGAACTGGTTGTCATGGGTGCCGGCCAAAAGCCGAGTGCTAGCTGTGTCAAGACAAACTAATACAATGGGAAGGAGCGACACTCCTGGATTTTGTTGGGAGTGGCCAACCAACTCTTCAATTAAAGTCGTTCACTGTTTTTTAACGTAGATATCTCTATTTGTGAGCTCATTGGTGAATAATTTTGTCTAAGACACTACATAATAAATCTACATTGTTATAAGGGAAAATTACCAAAATACCCTTGAAATTTGTGGAAATTACCAATATACCCTTCAAGTTTAAAAAATTCCCAACATAGCCTTGCATCATTTTGGGATGAATTTGCCCCAGTTTTTGTATAGTTTAATGTTTATAACAATGGATATTTATTGTTTAGTGTCTTAGACAAAATTATTCACCAACAATAAACCCACACATAGAGGTATCTGTGTTCAAAAACGATGAACAATTTTTATCTGAAGAGCCCTCAATGCCTTATGATCGGAGTACTAATTGGGTCAAACCTTTGCATACAGGAGGGGATGTAAAGAATGTAAACAACTACCGGACTATGATGATTGGGTCTCTTATGGTAAATTTGTTTGGGTGCACAATGGAGATGAAATTGAGTGATTGGGCTGAAAAGAATGACAAGCATGCAAAACGACAAGCGGGTTTTTGTCGAGGCCATAGCACCATTGATCATCTTGTCACTCTTCGTGTTCTCATGGAGGAAAGTCGGTTGAAAGGAAAGTGATTGTATTGTTGGTTTGTGGACTTTAAGAAAGCCTTTGATATGATTCCACGTAACAATTTGTGGAGAAGGATGGAAGAACTCCAAGTGCCAAGTGAGAAGGTGATGCTTGAGGTTCCGTCCAATCACAACTGGCATGAATGTGATATGTGTCGTTTGGAGGCGGGAAAGAGAGCATATTATGCATTTGAGAACATGTGTAATGCGGGAAACATCAAGTGTTGGGTTCTCAAGAAGTACCTATTTTATGCATTGGTGACACCGGTTCTTCTTTATGGAGTTGAAGTGTGGGGTGGGAGCATCTCAAAGTCTACTTGGAAAGAGTTTGAGAATGCCCAAAAGCATTTTCTTACAAACCTTCTCCAAGTTAAGACACAAACACCACATATACTCCTACTTCTTGAGTAGTTATCTCTTCCAATTGAGGTTATGGGCATGGAAAGGGTTGTGGAGTACATGATAAAGATGCATCAAAACCCCTCACATCGACTTCCTACAATTGCATGGGAAGCAAGCAAAAAAGTTCAAAAGACGCATAAAAGCAAGATCTTGAGCACGGGATGGATGCAAGAAATAAAGAAGTGTTTTGGGAGATGGGATGCATTACACTTGCTACATGATGCTTCAATTGACCCTATTGTATGTCCTAAACATGCTTTGGGGAACTTTAAAAGTACCCAGTCATCTTCTTTAAACTAAAGAGTTCTTCTATGCTTGTCACTGCAACCTATCTTTGTCTATGCAATGGTATGCTTGTCACTTGAAACCTATCTTTTTCTATGCAATGGGTATACTTGTCACTTGCAACCTGTCTTTTGCTATACAATGTGTATGGCTTATTTGATCTTAGCAAAAGACACAAAAGTCACGACTATATTCATCAACTCCAAAGACCTTCCCATGCATTTTCAAAATTAGAGGGACTTTTGATCTTCCTTCAATCATCTCAAAAGTACCTTGCATGTAGAACTATGGATACTCTACAAGAGACAGATCCTTTTCCCATCGTCATTTGATAGATTAAGTCCTCCAAAATTTACAACTTCATTTTGACCAGTCTGTTTTAGTGTGTGGCTACAAGGGACTGGATCATGCAAATCTCCACCCAACCTTGCTATATATATAGAATCATAGCCTGCTAAAATATAGCACCTCTTGATTGCATGTCCGTCATGGCCCTTGGCCTGCCTGGTCTTACCCTACACATGACATTACTCCCCCCTTGGAGAAGCATTTTCATCCTCAAAAATGAAAGTGGCAATATCTTCATAAGAACGCTAATGTTTTCTACAAGGGAATCCTTCGTGGATCTAGATGTCCATTTGATCCAAACACAGTTCAGTAGGAAGTTCAATGAAATCAATAAGAGCATCTTGATTTTCCACATTGTTGTCCCTTTGCAACAATCTTGTGTAGCTGGCCCATATCCACCAACATAGCATATAGACTCCATTTAGAACTCACTTGAGTATGCTAAATGAGTTATCACAAGTAAGATGTATCTAAAAGAGTACCTCTTTTCAGTTTCCATGAGAGTAGCTGGCTGACGTAACTCATCAGCAAAGTACAAGTCCTTGACTTAGTATCATTCTTCACTAGTAAACAACCCCACCATAACCAGTGTTCAAGGTTGAGAACCTGATTTAAATGAAGAGAATAAACTTAGTGGCAACATGATTTGTCTCATGGTAAGTAAACTCCAACTAGAAAGATAACCTTTTTCAAGTGGATTTCTTGGTGCTAACATACGCGCTTAGCATATCCTTTATCACAAACTTAACACTTGTAATCTGTCTATCCTCTCTCGTTGACTAGCAATACTAATATGTGTATCCTTTTTGGATGACTGGAAGTACTAATATGTGTAAACAGACAGTCCTCCAAAATGACTAGTAAATAGGGATCACAATTCCTTGCAACATTGTTGATTAATCAACAATGTTAGAAACAACCATCCTGGTTAACTTTAGTGAGCTGATGTACAAGCACCCAAACCGAGCCATCCAGGGGGTCACTATATGTAGAACCTCTATATCATGTGCATGCAAGGACTATTTATAAAACTCCTAAGCTGTAAAATTTTCACTAATAAAAGAGACATTTTCCTATTCAATCTATAGATTTTTTCAAAGAGCATTTTCAACACCCTTTCGTAAGTAAAAATGTGAGAAAATATAGAATAAAATAATACCTATAGTTGAGCCCACATGATAAGCGGTTTTTCTATTGTAGTGACCCTCCTGAGAACGTGAGCCATGACCACTATTGGTGATTGGTGGATCTACAATTAATCTCATAGACATATTGCACATATAGTGTGAAATGATTTAGAAGCTACTAATGTCATGAATGTGCAGGCCATTCCAAATCAACCTTTGATAAACACTAGGGACGACAACACCTAGTGTGCATGCATTTAGCAAAAAAAAGATTAAAACATGCATATCCATAACTGTATTTGCCAATGCTTATATCTAATGCTATGCTCATGGCTCACAGCTCACGGGAAAGGAACTAAATACTTTCCACGTGAAAACCATGCTAGCATATTTGGACCGTAATAGAATGTGAAAATCCATCACATCTAGGTACCAAATGAACTAGTTCATTAACTGAACATAACATCCATTAAAATTTGTTTAATTGTACTTGTAACCTTAACAAGTCTTACTAGGTATCCGACATTTTTTTTCGACTGAAATTGTTTCTAATACGATGAGCTCAAAATAGTCTAACAAACGGATGCGACCAGCACCTAGGGACTTTTTCATAACACATAATTGAAATAACGAACGTAGTGTCAATCCGGGTGACTCATATTCTCCACATGTGCAATATGTCTCATAGAAGGATGTCCATAAAATGACATCCATCAAGTACGAGGTGTACTTGTGTGTGGAGGTAACTATAAACACTCAAGAATGAGTAAGAGGGACCCTCATAAACCTTGCTCCACAGTGGCTAAACCAAACTCCATGAGTTACTAGACCATATTGTAACTTGTATCCCATGTGACAACATGTGCCAAACAAAAATCTACATGCATGTCCATAACTGCATAATGCAAAAATGTATTTCGGATACTAGGACCCAAAATACTGTGCTCCTACATGGATGAAAGCATTCAAGCCGACACATCCTACTTGAAAAAATTCAAGCAAATCATATTCAAAAATGGAATAAAACCAAATCACATGTGTACTTGAAGAGTGAACAAAGCGTTCACTTACCCATAGTCACGTGCACATGACCAAATCTCCTACCTGAAAAGACCTAGTAACACTGATTGAAAGATTAGTGAAATCAAGTAGTACTGCATTGATAACCCTCGGTGTTGCCCTTGCACCACTCAAAACCCCTTGGTTAAAATCTATAATATCAAACCACTTGGTTAGACTGCATATAAAAAGTGCTCAAACTAGCAGCCAACGGTGACCTACATAGTCTATTGTGACGAATAGTGATTGAAATCAATTTGGGAATTTGAACTTTTTCACTACCCCTTGACAGATTGCAAACTTTTGTTCTTGAAAGTACAATTGTGATGAGATCAAATTGTGACCCTAAATGGCCATGGAGTGATTTTATATTACCTGGGTCATACCCCTAAAATTGTGATGAGATCAAATTGTGACCCTCAACACATATGGAGTGATTGTATATTAGTTGTGTCATACCCCTAAAATTCCCACTCCTAGAGACACAATCAGTGCTGCAACTAAGCATAGATCATCTCAAAGTTGGAATCTTTTTCAAAGTTGAATCTTGAAGGGATCATATCTGTCATGAACAAAAGAGAATAATTGTCAACACCCCAAACAAGGTAGTCATACTAAAGTTTCTTGGGTGTTCAAATAGGAGATCACGTTTTTTGAGGCTCGATCTCTTAGTCTATTCATGTCATCCCATCAATTATTTTTTTGATAGCGAGGCCATGCCTACTTGCTATCCACATAAAGCATCATATGTATTGCCAACACCTTGTGCACAGAAACTGCCCATCGTTGTAGTCATACACAATGATCACATGCAAATATACCAGCCTCAACTCTTTCTCAACAGAGTAGCTAATATAATAGCAAAAGTGTAAACCATGCTTTAGTGGAATGAGTCCACAATATTGGCATGCCATGCATGCATATAAGAAAAATAGTGTGATAAGCCCTTGGCTTCAATAAAGGACTCCTCAATGTGAGCAAATGCCATACGTGCCTTGCACGAGGTATACTAGCATGGATACATCGCAGTTGGTCATTGCAAACCATAAAAGCTTATATCCTCTTATTTCCAAACCTGTGTGCCATTATCCTTGATCCTAATTCAATGGATAGTATTGTGGCACGAAATAGAAGCCTTGCTTTGCATTAGGTATGTCAAAACTCTTGCTTTGCACAGTAGAGAAATATTATTCAAATGAAGATTGAAAGAGAGAAAAATAACTAGAATTTGAAATTGTCTAACCTTGTTGCCCCTCTAAGAGCAATTACCTTTGCTTGAATCTAACTCATATCCATGTATGTTGAGAAATTTAGAGCTATCGGTACCGTGCATGCCATGGTGGCTTGGGTCATACCGACCTCCAAGAAAAAAATCAAGTAGACATGTTGCGAAGTTTCCCCAAGTTATTATGCTAATAGCATATTTCAAACTTTGGAAGCTTACATGCAACATGCCCTAAAATGAAGCCATGCTTTGCATAAGTTTATTGAAAAGGTGAGACAAAATGCAACCTGAGTGCTAAAAGGCTCCTGTTTTGACACACAAATGTCAAAGCAAAAGAGAATCAACATTGTTGATCTTTCATAGAGGAACGACCTTGCTAAATCATGCAGCTTACTGAGAATCATGAGAGATAGCTCTTGAAGCTTAGCTATCAAATGTCGTCCAACTCCCAAACTCCACCTTGACCACAACAACATTTGCTTGTCAAGTTGGCATTGTAGAAAATCCTACAAGAGTGAATAAGTTCAAAATGGAAACTTAAATTTAACATACTTACCAATTTCTATAACCACTACCCTTGGCACTAAAAGTCATAGCATCCTATGGCATGATTTCGACTTTGAAATCAGCTCATAGTTGTGTCTATCATTGTGCTTCATCGACTTATTTTTCTTGGCAAGCTGTAAATGCTTTGGAGTGACCATGCACCCAATGCATATGCATAGATATGGAACCGTGTTCCTAAAAGCCTTGCTTTTATTGTGGTGCATCTTATGGCCGTGCCATATTAGACAAAGTTGATTATCAACCTTGTCAAGGAGGATGTTATATTGGAGACATAAAAATAAGTATCGTAATGGTAGTAGCAAAATGAACCAGAGTTTCCCCATACTATTCACATACACCTGTTGTTGTCAATTACCCTAGAGAACCCGTCGGATCCCATTGGCCGACAATGAGTTGATCGTGATTGTTTTTTTACTCAATAGAGTTTAGTAAGCGTGCCTAGGGACCATGTCCTTGCATTCACAATCAAAACTAACAACATGCCTTGCCTTTACGTCAAGATTTTAATTTGTTGGAGTCTATAGTGTAAAATGATACGTAAAGCGAGGAAAGTCCCAAAAACATGCTGCTAATTCAAGTCCAAACTTAAAAGTTTTGAAACCTTTAATGTTGTAGGCTAGCTACACAAGCCTTGCTCATGAACATCCTTCTACAAAGCCTTACTTGCTATCTATGACCATCTTGATTTCTATAAATATTCAGCATAAATATTCCTTGCTTGCCCTTTAAGGGTCTAGGGTTGCTCTTAACCAAAAACCCCTAGATCAAAGGTTAGTCTGCTAAGTCATCATTCCCTTAGAGATCTCTACATGCTCCCTCCGTCTGCCATAGTTGATCATTGTCTTAATACGGCCACTAATCCAATCAAATTTCAATCTTTGCGACCATGAGGATTGGCTCACAATCATAGTTGTAGACTTTTGACCATCTGACAGGTAGTAGGTTTGTCAAAAAATCCAAAGCCGAGTACTCGATCCCTAAGTCTTCAAAGTGATTGTTTTCTGAAACATAGCACTTGGAAAAACTTTGCATGTCAAAATTGCTAAGCGTGGAGGGCTTCTTGTTGATGAACCTACACGCCCCTACCAAATTTGTGAATGCTTGCCAACATTGCTACTCTTGCCATGGGCCATGGCCCTTAATTGGGTAGGGTGCCCAAACGTAGGGTGCCAATGTTGTGAACCCAATAGAGAAGAAGGAAAAAAAACAAGCGATGGCGGCTTTTGTAGAGTGCACATGGAGAAGAAGAAGCGAGCACACTTGTATGATGCCCCCTGCACTCCGCCATCGAGTCAAAAAGTTGTCCTCAAGCCCCTGTGAACCCCTCAAAACTAATTGACACGGACCTCCCCAACGGGGATGATCCCTATCAAAAGGCGTCAATGGAATTCATCTATGCCATTGGATTGCAGATGTGATCAATTGTGATCACAACATAATCATCATATAATGTGATCATGGTGTGATTTTGCTATAATGACGGAGTGATTGCCATGTGAGCTACATATGCGGTGTGATCAAAGTGTGATCCCTGTGTGATCAACAAAAACGTCAAAATCTAAGCTTTTCTTTTTATATTTTATTTTGGCACCTCCTTTTAAGTCGTCATGAATAGCTTAGTGGTAAGGCATCGGGTCAGGAAGCCCGAGGTGGTGAGGGCGACCCCTGGCCCCACCCACATGACATTTTTGTCTTTCCAAGGCCCATAAGATTCTAGAGAATCTCAAATTATTCCCCTTGTCCATCGAAAAGCCTTGGATGGAGCTTACATGCCAACCTTTGATCCACACTGGGGAAAAGGGTGTCAATTAGTCTTGTGGTTTTGCACCCAAAAATATTCCATCTGTGCAGGTCGATTGTGGCCAACTCTTCCCCCAAGTGGCCATTCTTGCAAGAAGCCATGGCAGCCCTTGTAGCCTTTTGGGGGGGGGGGGGGGGGGGGGGGGGGGGGGGGGAGAGAGAGAGAGAGAGAGAGAGAGAGAGAGAGAGAGAGAGAGAGAGAGAGAGAGGGGGAAATGATTTATCGTCCGTGGAGGTCAGATATGACCTATGGGTAATGGAGGAGAATCACTACTACCGCGTAATTGGAGCTGCTACTACTTCTGCAAAGCTTGGTCGGCTCCTTGCAATGAACTTTGGAGTATTCATTCTTGAAGGTAAATTAGGCTGCCATGGGATCAAACCCTAGGTAGAGTTGCTTTGAATAAGGGTTCCAAGCCTAATCTCACACAGAAACTTGAAGGTTTTTTAGTGTATCAGCTCGTCAAGAGTCAGGACTTCGAGATTCTCTAGGCAGTCTGCATAGAGAGAGAGAGAGAGAGAGAGAGAGAGAGAGAGAGAGAGAGAGAGAGAGAGAGAGAGAGAGAGAGAGAGAGAGAGAGAGAGGGAGGGAGGGAGATTGATTTATCATCCACGCAGGTCAGATATGACCTATGGGTAATGGAGGAGAATCGCGACCTCAAATATCACCTTAGGGTAATGGAGGAGAATCGCTACTACTACTTGCTTGGAGATGCTACTACTGCTAAAAAGCTTAGTCGGTTCCTTGCAATGAACTTTGGAGTATTCATTCTTGAAGGTAAATTGGGCTTCCGTGGGATCAAACCCTAGGTAGAGTTGCTTTGAATAAGGGTTCCAAGCCTGGTCTCACAGAGAAACTTGAAGGTTTTTGAGTGTATCAGTTCGTCAAGAGTCAGGCTTCGAGATTATCCAGGCAGTTTGCATCATTGAGGAGAGAGAGAGAGAGAGAGAGAGAGAGAGAGAGAGAGAGAGAGAGAGAGAGAGAGAGAGAGAGAGAGAGAGAGAGAGAGAAGGAGATTGATTTATCGTCCATGTAGGTCAGATATGACCTATGGGTAATGTATGCACACAATGAGAGAACACACACACACTTGCAGAATGAAAACTAAGTGAGCTTAATGCTCACCTTATAAAAGCTTTCCTTTCCTCCTACAATTGGCTGGTTGTACGATATAAAACCGGGAAGAAAACCACCTCGCCACATCCTCGGAGCCCACACAGGATGGCCTATATCCGAGAAGAAGGTCCAACGCGGCAGAGCCTTCATCAAACTACACCATACCCCCACAATTCCGGGCGACGTTATAGCTAAAGCTTGCCCCAAATAGCGCGCGTCAGACTGGGGAGAAACCCTTCATTCCAAACCATTATTGCATTCAAGTCTCACCCGTCATGTCTGGCCATAGTAAACCAGCTAAAAAAACAATAATGAAAAAAAAGTATAATGAAAAAAAGTCCTTTACAAGGCTACTTTAACCAAGAGGCCTTTCCCGCCTAATCAACCAATGTCATGGTTGGAAGCTCTAAGAGAGAAAGATCTCAAACAGGTGAGATATTTTTTGTAGTTAATGATTGCCAAGGGTGAAAGCAAACCCCAAGATAACACCATGGATGAAGAGTCTCATATCCTCTAGAAGGATAGAGAGAGAGAGAGAGAGAGAGAGAGAGAGAGAGAGAGAGAGAGAGAGAGAGAGAGGGGAGAATGATTTATCGTCCACGCAGGTCAGATATGACCTATGGGTAATGGACGAGAATCGCGACCTCAAATATCGCCTTAGGGTAATGGAGAATAATCGCTACTACTGCTTGCTTGGCACTGCTACTACTGCTACAAAGCTTGGTCGGCTCCTTGCAATGAACTTTGGAGTATTCATTCTTGAAGGTAAATTGGGTTGTCGTGGGATCAAACCCTAGGTAGAGTTTCTTTGAATAAGGCTTCCAGGCCTGGTCTCACACAGAAACTTGAAGGTTTTTGAGTGTATCAGCTCGCCAAGAGTCAGACTTCGAGATTATCCACGCAGTCTGCATCATCAAGGAGACAGAGAGAAGAGAGAAGAGAGAGAGAGAGAGAGAGAGAGAGAGAGAGAGAGAGAGAGAGAGAGAGAGAGAGAGAGAGAGAGAGAGAGAGAGAGAGAGAGAGAGAGTTGCAGGTTGTCTGAGCACTGTAGGCTGTGAGTTTAGTGATTGAGAGCACGCTTGGGGGTTTAAGGCTGTGAGTTTAGTGATTGAGAGCATGCTTGGGGGTTTAACGCCCCTCCACATGCCCGCCCTTGAGCCTGGGAGAGACTGAGTTTGCGAGAGAGGTTGTGGGGACCAAGGTTGAATATATATATATGTATATATATATGTATATATATATATATATATATATATATATATATATATATGTATATATATATATACATATATACATACATATATATATATATATATATATACATATATACATATATATATATATAGAGAGAGAGAGAGAGATAACATGCATAGACATGCAAGGACACTGCAACCGTGACTGCTTTCCTCCTCCTCCATAGCTCCCCCCTCCCCTGAGCTCTAATACCAATTTGAGACCAGAGGGGACTGGAGCATGCAAATCCACCCAAACTTGTTATATATAGATTCATAGCTTGTTAAATATAGCACCCTGTCACCGCATGTCCATCCTAGCCCATGGCCTGCGCGGTCTTACCCTAGGCATGACATTGAGGGTGATAAGCCAAAGAGAAATTGAGCTTTTCTCTTAAGTATTTGAATACTCCTCTCCAAAAATTATCGCTTGTTCCAATATCTCTACAAAATAGTACACGTTGTTAGGTCATGATACTTAAAGATTTTAGAGAGGAAGAGGGTTGTCATATGACGTGCTTTGATAGTCTTTTTGACATGTGTGAAGTGAGCTTGTTTGCTACAATCTTTTGGCATATAAGACATTGAGATGCGTAGTCTTGAAAATTGTTTTTTATTATGGGCCAATTAAAGTATTTCTAAATTGCATTTTTTGTAGCTTGAATTCCTTGATGCCTAACCTAAGGTGGGGCATGTTATTGAACATAACCTTCTCCCTAGAAGAGTGAGTAACACAATTTTGAGAGCCATAAATAAGATAACCATCTTGTAAATCATATGGTTCTTGTATTTTCCCAAGTGCTATACCTGACATAACAACTTTGAAACCAGAATCAGTAGCATATTCATCTATCATTGATGTGAGATCATTATAAGAAGCTACAAAGATACCATTGGCATGTGGTCTTTGTGCTAGTGCATTAGCTACCTTATTGTGCTTTCTTGATATGTGATCTATATGAAAATTCAATTGCAACAACAAATTTACCCACCTTATTTGTTTGTTGTGAGCTTGGTTTGTGTCATAAACTACTTGAGGCTTTGATGATCTATTTTTATGATGAGGGTGCCCCACAAAGATAGTGCTTTCATGTATCTAAGGCATGTAAAATAGCTAAAAGCTTTTCTTCATAAATGCCAAAGGTCCTTTCTTTAGCGTGCAATTGGCAACTCTCATATGCAATGGTAAGCCATTCTTAAAGTAGAGATGCTTCAAGGAGATCACCACAAGCATCACAATGGACCTCATAATGGCTTTGAGAGGTCAGGCAACACTAGCACATGTTGAAACATTAAATTTTCTATGAGCATAGAGAAATCTTATTTGTCTCTAGCAATTCACATACTGAATATTTGTAAGTCAAGCCAAGGGCCACAGGCCAGAGGCTAGTCTGAATCGAGATTGGGGGTTGCCTATATAAGGGGCAAGTTTAAGGAGGAGAGATAGGTTCTAGACACTCTAATCTCATAGTGGTATAAAAGCTAGGTTTAGCAAGTTTTGGAGCTAATCTTTGAAATGCTTGCATGAGCTCTCTCTCTCTCTCTCTCTATTGAGGAACTCTCATGTGGGCATGGCCACTTAGGGAGGGAAGGGACTTGGGGTTGATGACCACCAAAAAAGTTAGTGTTAAAAAGTCCTTTGACTTTAAGCAAGCTAGGGTTGATCTTGAGGTGGGAATCCTATTCAAGCATGAGTTCCTTGTCGGCTTGCTAACTAAAGTGCTTAAAGTGTTTGTGGGAACCTTGCCCAAAGCTTGAGGTGATTTTTATGCTTAAATGACTAAGGTTCTTGAAGTGTTCAATTCAAAAATAATCTCTCAAGAGGCATAGACGGTTTCCATGCTTAATTGACTAAGTGCTTGAAGTGTTCAATTCAAACCAAATGACTTAAGAAGCATAAAAGACACATGTCAAAATCCTCCACAGTGTCCCTCATGATGTGCTTGAATCCTATTGAATAAGCTTTAAAGGGGTCCAATGAGAATTTAGATGCATAAAAATAAATAATTAAGTTCTTTCTCTCAAAGAGGAAATAAAGGACACATGTCCAAATGATAGAATTAAATAATATGAGAGAGAGAGAGAGAGAGGTGGACCAAGCATGAGAGGGGGGTATACTCTCCCACAACCACACACACACACTCATTGTGTAAAGTGCAAAGTGCAAGAGCTCCATCTCCTTCTCCAAGCTTGTTGAGAAGTTGAGAGCCTACACCAACAATCTTGGCTATGGAATGCAAATCCAACCAAGAGCCATGCTTCAATGCTTAAGCTTGCCATCTTCTTCATCTTTAGTACTACTCTATTATGCTATGCTAAGAAAGAAGAGTGATGATAAGTGAGGAACTATTTCTTTCTCCTATGGATAATTCTTCTTCCTCTTCCCTACCCTCATTCCCCGCTAGCTCTCTCCACCTTCGAAGGTGTTTGAGGCCTTGGGGTGAGGCTTGGGATAGTTAATGCTTTTTGCAAAGTTTATATTATGCTCATGATGCATGAAGCTTTCTATCTTCATAACATCACCAAGGTCACAAGGAACACAAAGATTGTATTGTACCAAGTCTCTCTTGATGGGAGAATTTATAATACAAACGCCTTTTGGAGGGGGGACCGGCTCCAAGTAAATTTGGTCCTCAACTATTGTCATGTTCTCTAATACTCTCTCTCTTGCAAAAGTATTGTTCATGCCAAGTTAATTAAGCACTATGTTTATGTTGCTACTAGCAATTAAGTTCACCCTCTATGTTCTCAAAGTGATCTCACAAATATGCTCACTTTAATTCTCTTAATTTCTCTATTTTCAAAGTTCATAGGTCATTTCCATTACATTGGTATCAGAGCATTTGGTTTCTCTTTTCTTACTTAAGAAGAGAGGTCCTTAAGTAGCCTATTGATGATTGATTTTGTTAACTATGTTAGGGTAAGTGGGACTGGGATCTATTATTGGTTTTGTTGAGCCCACTATGTGGGATATGGTGCACACCTCGGGAGCTTTGGTCTTAATAATGGGATCTTTTTAGACTTGCATATGGCTTTACCATTATTGAGCCATAAGAAGTCCTAAAGGAGCTATCCCTCAATAATTTTTCTATGTTAGACCCACCCCACTACTCTCTATAATTAACCAATTCGAGCCGTGGGTGTAGATACTAAGTGCTTATTTTCAAAGATAAGAGGAGTAGCAACTAAGGTTTTGAATTGCCAAAGGATACACTAAGTAAACACATATGTATAATTAGCATGGCTGACAATAACCAAGAGAATAGACTGAACATTGATAACTTTGATTTTGCACATGAAGGTGTTAATGATGATGTCCCCATGTTTATCAATTATCTTGTTACTAGGTTGCATCAAGCTATGGGCAACCCTACTTTGCAAGCCGAAGTTACCCAACAACTTCGTGCTTATGGGATTTCCCTTCCTCTCCAAGAGGAGAGAGATTTTAGGAGGCCTCTTGATGAGACTCCCAAAAGAAGACTCTCTCCCATATAAGAGGAGGAATCCAATGAACGAGAAAGAAGTGAATCCCTAAGTTCCTCTAAAGATGTGGCTCCATGAAGATGACAGTCTAGACTATCGCCAAGTCCTCCCAAGAGGAAATGGTCAACCCATAGGCCTTCTCCTCGTCATTCCAAAAGGGAGGAGAGGAAACAAAGGGAGAAAAAGGCAAGAAAGAGGTCATCCTCTTCTCCTTCTTCTTCACCTTCCTCCTATTCTGATGAAGCAATAACTATTCTCCTAGAGAATACAAGAGGAGAGGACATCGCAAAACTTACCCTGCATGGCGAAGGTCCCAAAAGCTAAAGAAATTCAAAGAGGGAGGAAAGAGTATCTCTTTTCTCACCTTTGGTGCCGCCCACAAAGTATTGTCCTTTATCCAACAATTTGATGTGGCCTTTGGAGATGAGGGCTTCATGGAGTCCCCACCATGTAGCTATGCACTTCCAAAAATCTGCTCGTCAATGGTGGGCTAGCCTTCGTGGAAACGGCGAGGCCCCAAGACATGGAAAACTCTACGAGTTTCCATAATGAAGCAATGCCTTGCAAGCGATGCCAAGGACAAAGTGCTCACCAAATGGCAAAGTTTGAAGCTACTCTTCAACGAGTCTAGCCACAAATATGTATACAAGTTTTGGGATTTACATCTCAAATCTACAATCTTTCAAAGGATAGACTTCGTCGAACAAAAGCAATGATTTTGTGCGGGATTACCTGAAGAAATGGTCGAGTATGTCAACTCACAACGGCCTAGCACTATCACCGAAGTCATCCACCACCACACTATGGTTGCTTCAAGGATCGATTTCCAACAAGGGGCGAGAAGAAATTTCAAGCCCATGGAAAACAAGGATCAAAATGAAGCTAAAGGGAAGAGCAATGCTCAAAACTCTTCTCAAGGAAACACCAACATTAACAACAACAAGGCCAAGGAGAAAGGAACTTACAAAGGTAAAAATAAGCTTTCTCCAAAATAAGCTCTCTCCCTAAGAAGTAGAGGCCTTTCATAAAGACCATAAATGCTTTAAGTGTGGGGAGCAAGGACATGGTTATCGTTCTTGCCCCAAAATAAATGTACGCAATGACACTCCTAGAGCTTCCATGGTTGAAGCTCCAAAAGAGGATACTCATTGCAAAGGCTCATACCTCTCCTATGCTTGGGTAAAGGTAAGGGAGCATGATGCCTTCATCTTGTTTGACCCTGGCTCTACTCACGACTTCATATCAACGGAGTTGGCCACCAAGTTGGGCATTCAAGTTTTTGGATGGAAGATACTGTAACTGCTGACACAACTTTCAAGGGACAGCAAGCCTCCGTTACTCCCTTGATTGGGAAGCTGAGGCTTCATGTCCAAAGCTATGTCGACAAAGAATACTTTTTTATCTCTCCTCTCCAACATGAGGATGCTATCCTAGGGGCACAATGGTTCAACCACATGGCTCCCAACATGAAGTTCCCTGAAAGGAGAATCTATTTCACCTACATGGAAAAGAGCATGTACATAGATGCTAATGATTCGGGGAACAACATATCCATAGTAAATACGCTTGATTTTGATAAGTCAATGAAAATCTCTATTTTTGCGTACATGATTTTTGTTAGAGAATCTGTAAATGATTCTAATGTTTTCGCAAGTAGCAATAAAGGGAATCAAGAGGAATTAGAGTTGTCTAATTTCCTAACTGGATTCCAAGATGTTTTCATTGATGACATCCCTAGTGAGCTACCTCCAAAACGAGGAGATGATGACCATGCAATAGAGCTTCTACTAGGAAGCTCACCACCTAAATAAACCTCCTTATTAAGTTTCACAAGCTTAACAAGAGGAGATCATGAGGCACGTACATGAATTGGTGGAAAAAAGGATGGTGAGGCCTAGCTCCTCTCCATTCTATTCACCATTACTTTTAGTGCAAAAGAAAGATGGCACATATCACATGTGTGTCGACTATAGAGCACTAAATAGGATCACCACAAAAAAAAAAAAGATTTTCCGTACCGTAGGTAGAAGATCTATTTGATAAGTTACAAGTTTTGGCCTGGCAAATGCTCCAGCCGCATTCAAACTCACGACGGAAAAAAATCTTTAGGCCACTCAAATTCTCTTGAGGAGTACAAGTGACACCTCGAGGTAATCTTTCAAGTTGTGAGAGAGAAGAAGCTTTTCATTAATAAAAAGAAAAGTAAATTTTTCCTACAAGAGATTCAATATTTAGGTCACATTATCTCTCAAGATGGTATACGTATGGATCCATCAAAGTTGGAGGTAATAAAAGCGTGACCTAATTCAAGGAATCTACATGAGGTAAGAAGATTTATTAGTATGCCTGCATACTATAGACAATTCATAGCAAAATTCTCTCAAATAGCAGGACCACTGCATGACTTAACAAAGAAGAACGTTAAGTACTCATGGACTGCTAAAGAACAAAATGCTTTTGACAAGCTCAAAGAAAAGCTTACCTCTCGACTAGTACTCATGCTTCCGGATCTCTCAAAGCCATTTGAGGTCCAATGTGATGCTTGTGGTGATTGCCTTGGAGCAGTCTTGCTTCAAGAAGGGCATGCCATAGCATGTGAGAGCCAAACGCTGAATGCCAATGAACGGGTCTTGGGCATATATGAAAAAGAGCTTTTAGTTGTTCTACATACTCTAGGCACATGGAAGCACTATCTCTTGAGGGCTCCATTCATCCTACGAATGAATCACAAAGCCTCAAGAACTTCATGATGCAAATCAAGATCTCCGATAAACAAATGAGGTGATAAAATTTTCTTTCGCAATTTAAATTTCATGTTGCTCACATTGCTGGCAAGCACAATCAAGTGGTCGATGCACTTTCATGACGGCCAAGGGTAAATGGGGTGTCTATAGCAACTCACAATGATCTATCTTTTATGATAGATGAGTATGCTACTGATCAAGACTTTTAAGTAGGTAATTACAGCCTTTGCATTAGGGAAGAAAAAAAAAGAACCATTCACCTTGAAGGATGGTCATCTTCCAAACGGCAATAGGCTGTGTGCTACTCACCAATACAATAAGAAAGTCATGTATGGATCCCATGCTTCTCCTTATGCGGGGCAAAGAGGGATTTCATAATCTACTCTTCGAGGAGTAGAAATGTATTTCTACTGGTCTACCATGAAAAGTAAACATACAAGAGTATGTTTCAAAATGCGTGGTATACCAAAAATTAAAATTTGATCAAGGGAAGCAACTTGGATTGTTTCAGTCGACAAACTTAGTAAGAAAACACTCTATGTCTAGACTATTAAATCACATCAAACGAGAACCCTCTTTAGATCTCAAGTTCTCAAGTATCATGGCTTGCCAACATCCATAGTGTCGGACAAGATCCTCGAATGACCAGTAATTTCTAAAAGGGTCTCTTTGAGAATCTAGGAAATAGATTAAAGTTCTCTTTTGGCATATCATCCACAAACGTATGACCAAAGTGAAATAACTAATCTAATGATTTTTGAATCTACTAAAAGCCTATGTCATGGAAGTAGATCAACGTTCTCAGTGAAAGAAGTACCTACCTCTTATAGAGTATGCGTATAATGACATTGTACATACTTCTATGGGGAAAGCACCTTTCGAGGTTAAAGAGGGAAGATCCAAAAGTCCTTTACTACTTAAAGTATATTGCTGATGAATATAGCCAAGACTTACAAGAATCTTTTCCAAAGATTCAAAAGGCTATATCCATATCACAGCAAAGGCAAAAAGGGATGCTGCTAATAAGCACAGAAGAGCCTTAGCCTTTAAGAAAAATGATTGAGTCTTGCTAAAGTTTCTCAAGGCTCATCTGAGGCATACTACGGGCAAGAATTTTACGAGCCACCAAGAGTATTATGCTAAACTAGCAAAAAGATACTATAGTCCTTTCTTTTAAAATTCTTAAGCCAATCAATGAGATGGCTCATTAGTTAAAGTTGCCCAACCATTGGCTCATTCACAATGCTAACCATGTGAGCCTACTCAAGCCTTACAAAGGAGAGCCATCAAAAGAACCAATAATGGAGGACCTGCCGAAGATCGAAGATCAAGAAGAGGTATTGCACCCCGAATTGATTCTTTGACACAAAGACAAGGTACTAAGAAACGGTAACGTATCCAATGATATCTTGTTAAGTTTAAGAATTATCCTTTAAAGATGCTAGATGGATGGAAGGAACCTTGGGATTCAATCTATATACAAAACAAGACGTGGTTAAGCTTCAACCTATTGATGCACCACAAATGAAATGAGCTTAAGGATAAAATGAACCTTGTCAATGCTTACAATGCTACACTAGAGTAAGCAAATGAAAATGCATTTTAAATGAACAATGTCTTTGTCTTATAAGACTCATTCTCTTTCTTTTATTGTGCACAAAATTTAAGAAGTATGCATGCTTAGGATCATGTTTGTGCTGACGACGTCTCCCAAACACTAAGTAGAACTTGTCACTCTACTTTAGAAGTATGACATGGACTAAAGAGCAGACATGCTTGCGGCAGCTAAGTGAAGTGCGCGAGCGAGAGCACGTGTGAGTGTGTGTAGCAATGGAGAAGAGAGGAGAAGAGGAGACCTTGTATTTTCAGGGGCTAAAACTCACTCTCTACATGTGAGCCCCCTTATTCTATTATGTACATAATGAATAAGTATAGTGGGCGGGCACTTGGCCTAACCAGCCACATGGGGCTTTACCCCAACAACCTCCCACGTAAAGGCCAATGTGGCCGTGAGAGAGAAAAGAAAACCGTACAAAACCTGTACAAGGCCATCACAAGTATGACCTCAGCCAACGCCCACTGGCTCACTAAATCTATGTGCATCCAGCTCTAAGCGTAGAGAAAGTATAGAGATATCTACACCATACTCCTCACCAAAGACGCACACATCGTGCAGATATCTCACCATATGCTTCAAAGTGTCCCTATGCTCAAGGCCAATGTCAGTCACTGCACGACTAACTACTCCCACTGCAAATGCACCTACTGCAAATGCAATCGCGGGTCTTGAGATCAGTATCTCGTTCATGAGACTCCCAAATGCTGATGCAATCCTAGCAATATTTGCCAATCTAACCATCTCAGTCAAATCTAGCTCAGAACTCCACTCATGGAAATCACTCTGACACCCGAACTCCGATCCATGGAATCTATGCTCGTGTCCATCACATGTCATGTTCGCACCAAGAGCATTTGTCTATCTTGAACCCTGTGTGGTAAGAGCAATGCCTAGCTCTAGCTCACACGCATCAATCTCTGGCCTAACCATATCCATGAATGACTGAATCACGGCTGAATCCTCAGCACCCAAGCCATCCATATATATCATCGTATCCACGAATGACATGCCCTGTTGCACAACTGTCTGCACAACTGGCTCAACATGCTCACAAACTAGAGCATCATGCAATCCATCCTCAAAGGATGCATGCCTCGTCGCTCTGCATGGCTGCGTACTCATGAAGACTGCACCGTCTCGTACGTGACGTACTCGCATCGCATGAATCGTGCCAACACTAGCACCTCTCGCTATGACTAGCTGTCTACGATGCAATCTGAAACTATGCTCATCCAACATGACCTGGCATCCGCTGTCTCATAACTAACTCACAGAGATCAAGCTCTGCGTCAAACCTGGCACATGGCATACATCTCGCAA
The DNA here is from genome assembly GCF_014529385.1 of Adiantum capillus-veneris. Lineage (NCBI taxonomy): Eukaryota > Viridiplantae > Streptophyta > Polypodiopsida > Polypodiales > Pteridaceae > Adiantum > Adiantum capillus-veneris. Next base: position 41,304,731 of record NC_140938.1, on the reverse strand, counting down.
CACGTATGATGCACCACTCGACAACGATAGTCTGACATCTCCTACACCAACTATGTCATGCACTGAACCATCAGCTAGACACACATGTCCAAGCATACCACTAGCATATGTGCTAAACCACTCACGACTCGACGTGACATGAAATCTAGCACTCACATCTAGTATCCAATGCGAAGGTAATGTGTCGTCAAAAATCGACATAAGAAAGTCAAGAGTAAACATGGAAGCAAAGGTGACATCTCTGTCATGCATAGCCATATACACTACATTTGCTCCCACATCATCCAGAGTGATAGCATCCCTCTTGTGCTGTCTCGTGCACTGTCGTATCCGCCAAAAACAATGCCTACGTACATATCCTGTATGACCACAATGCCAACACACAACATCTCTATGTCTGCAAGATCGTCCTTTGACTATAGGCTTCTCTCTAGACTCATTTCTGCCAAAAGCATTGCACAATATTTTCCATAACTCTCTAGCTATACATGCATCCAAACAAATGTGATAGACACACTCACCAAGGTGTAACATGATCGTCGAACGTGCAAGCTCATCCAAGTCCTCCCACTCATCGTCAGTCATAGACTCTGGCCTAGCATCCGTGCCCTGTAGTGGCAACACTTGGCCCAACTGAGTCAATGCATCATGTATACCTGCTTTCCAATGCTCAAAGTTTGAACCATCAAACTTTGGATGGAAAATCACAAACCCTGACAATGATGTACATGTCAAATCCATGGCGATAATCTGTGACAAGACCAAGCACAAATCGACCAGCTGACAATAGCCAAAGCCTAGCTAACTCATACACCAAGTACTATAAAAATACAACATAAGCTGTCTAAGAGAAGTATCAGCAAATATGGCGATCAATGTAACGAACAAGTGAGAAAAACCGCTCAAATGATGCCAAAACACCCCCTCTAATCCAATAGCACTATGTGGTAATCGATGAAACTATCATCAACAATCTCCCTCGTGAAGAGATTATCACATGTTTGTCAAATGACATAATCCGGTGAGCAAACACTCTCACAATGCGATGCCAAAACACTATGGCAAAGCAACCATTTAGTGCCAAATGCAATCAAAGCACGATTGTAAACCCTGCGCATAAGCAAATAAACTCATAAGAAAAATCCGGTAGAGTTTCGGCAGTATTTGGCTATCTAACCATAAGTACCATACATGCCATAAACATGCTCAAAACCATGAGCAAATAATGCAAAAAATCCGCACTACTCAAGCATGCATGAGCTGCCCCAAAGTCTCAACTCCCTAAACTTGAAAAACAATCCTGTAATCCGAAACACAAAGTGCATCAACCGCACTCTACAAGCGAGGCATATACTAGCATAAACTTGGATGCAAACCAACCAAAATATGGCACTAATTGATGCTCAAAACAATTGAAAATTAGCCCACATATGACATTGCAAGGTGAAGAATACCATCCGCCGAAAAGAGCACATCATGTGCATCCACATGGCAATATAAACGAGCATCAAGCATGTACCAAATGTGTAGCAAATGAGCATCCAAATCAGCTGAAAATTAAGCTCTCAATCATGCTACAAATGCTTACAAAACTCTCTACAAATCCGTGTACCACACTTTCCGAAATCTACTCAATCGCATAAGTCAATGCACATAACATGTGATGAATCCACTCTCGAATCCGAGAGTCCACAAGAATGCATACATCCACAAAGTGTTCTCAACGTTTGCGCATAAATTTGTTGAAAATCTCAACCCACACTCTCTTCACTGAGAGCAAAACATCAATGCGCAAAACAAGAGAATGACAAAGCTCAATTCGAGCTCTCCAAATGTAGAAAATCACCACAATAGGCATACATAATTTTCAACTTTTTGAATATCTTGCAACCTGTCAGTCCATATCTTCCAAACCGCTTAGAATTTGCAGAAACTTCCTTCTATAAAGTTGAAGACCATGCGAAAACGGTTGGGGATGATGGGAATGGACCTGAAATGTGTTGTTTTTATAGGTCGAAATAGATTTATGAAAACCTGCAGCTGTGTATCTTAGACGTGCAGGTTGTATGAGTAACGTATCTCAAAATTGGTGAAGATTTTAAGAAAACTTTCTCTTGCAAAGTTGAAGAGGACAAAAAACCGGTCAAGAAACATGGGAATCGGCTTGAATGAAGACATTTTGGTAGGCCAAAACAGATCTGCAAAAACGTGTTGCAGTTTTTGTTGCTTCTCCGCCTGCCTCCCCGCTGAGATCCAATGGTGCTCCCAATCCTTGAGCTCTGATACCAGTTGAAGTGCGCGAGCGAGAGCATGTGTGATTGTGTGCAACAATGGAGAAGAGAGGAGAAGAGGAGACCTTGTGTTTGTAGGGGCTAAAACTCACTCTCTCACTCTCAGCAAGGGACCAAGAGGAGAGATGGTTACATCTCAATAGGGGTCCAAAAGGAGGTAGTCTATCAAAGAGCAACGCGCATCTAATGGAGCTTAAAAGACCTTAGGGTTAGCTTCATTAAAGACCTCTAGAAGTTAGTGTTAAAAAGTCCTTTGACCTTAGGCAAGCTAGGGCTGACCTTGAGGTGGGAATCCTATCGAAGCATGAGGTGCTCGTCGGCTTGCTAACTAAAGTGCTTAAAGTGTTTGTGGGAATCTTGCCCAAAGCTTGAGGTGATTTTTATGCTTAAATGACTAAGGTTCTTGAAGTGTTCAATTCAAAGATAAACTCTCAAGAGGCGTAAACGGTTTCCATGCTTAATTGACTAAGTGCTTGAAGTGTTCAATTCAAACCAAATGACTTAAGAATCATAAAAGACACATGTCAAAATCCTCCACATGTGGTCCTCATGATGTGCTTGAATCCTATTTGATAGGCTTTAAAGGGGTACAATGAGAATTTAGATGCATAAAAATAAATAATTAAGTTCTTTCTCTCAAAGAGAAAAAAGAGGACACATGTCCAAATGATAGAATTAAATAATAAGAGAGAGAGAGAGAGAGAGAGAGAGAGAGAGAGAGAGAGAGGTGGACCAAGCATGAGAGGGGGGTATACTCTCCCATAACCACACACACACACTCTCATTGTGTGAAGTGCAAAGTGCAAGAGCTCCATCTCCTTCTCCAAGCTTGTTGAGAAGTTGAGAGCCTACACCAACAATCTTGGCTATGGAATGCAAAACCAACCAAGAGCCATGCTTCAATGCTTAATCGTGCCATCTTCTTCATCTTCAGTACTACGCTATTATGCTATGCTAAGCAAAAAGAGTTATGATAAGTGAGGAACTATTTATTTCTCCTACGGATGATTCTTCTTCCTCTTCCCTACCCTCATTTGCCGCTAGCTCTCTCCACCTTCGAAGGTGTTTGAGGCCTTGGGACCGAGGCTTGGAATAGTTAATGGTTTTTGCAAAGTTTATGTTATGCTCGTGATGCATGAAGCTTTCCATCTTCATAGCATCACCAAGGTCACAAGGAACACAAAGATTGTATTATACCAAGTCTCTCTTGATGCGAGAATCTAGAATACAAACGCCTTTTGGAGGGGGGACCGGCTCCAAGTAAATCCGGTCCTCAACTATTGTCATGTTCTCTAATACTCTCTCTCTTGCAAAAGTATTGTTCATGCCAAGTTAATTAAGTACTATGTTTATGTTGCTACTAGCAATTAAGTTCACCCTCTATGTTCTCAAAATGATCTCACAAAAATGCTCACTTTAATTCTCTTAATTTCGCTATCCTCAAAGTTCATAGGCCATTTCCATTACACATGAATTATTTTTAAAATTTTGATGACCAACTTTGTAAGTTGGCAATACGTATCCAATTACTCGCCACACAGATGGAGACACTTATTGAGTTAGTCACCTCTTTAATACCAAAGGAGGCGTTAGATACCCAAGGGAAGACGGTCTTGGTCAACATTGCTAAGAAGAAACAATCAACAACTACAAAGTTTCAAAGAGTAAAGGTGCAAAAATTATGTTTGACCTGTCTGGGACTGCATCAAAAAAAGCATTGTCCCGTGTCTTGGATCGATAAGGCTTTAACAAATGTCGTTAGCCACTGTGATCTACAAATTGCACATTAGGTATCTTTTTTTTTTCAATAGACTACTATATATATCACATGTAGTTAGGAATTTGCAAAAAGTTTCTTTTCTTTTTTATTCTTTGAAGGCTTGTTTGCCACATCCATCTAGTGAATCTCTTTGTGCTACTTGAATTTCCTTTGTTGAGCACTTCTCTTGTGAAAATATGACATGGCGTGCCTTGTTAGTCTACATTTTCTTTTTAGGGTACGGCCCATTGAATGACATACCTTTTTCTTATAAAATTTCATGGTAGGTGAATATCTGCAGAAGCATCAGATGGCTATGAGCACAATAAATTTTGATAAAGTTTTCTATATGACATTATGTGAAGCAAGGCTTCAGTTTTATGCATATCACATCGTAACTTCCAAAGTTTGAGATATGCTATCCACATACGAACTTGGGGGGACTTTGCAATATATTTGAATGATGTTTCACTAGAGGACAGCACATGTAAGTCGTTTACATAAACGTTTGCATAGGGAGGACAATGTCATTTACCATCAGACTTTGATTCATTTTTGAACCTCCAACCTAGCCTCATGAGCGTGAGAGCATTCTCAACTATCATGATGTATGTACATGTCATCATGTGCGTTAACAAGCATTAGTCAAGCGGAGAGACAAATCTGAAGAAGGTGCCACTTGGGAAAACATAAGTGTTTTTAAGAAGAAATTTCTCAAATTTTTTTCGAGAACAAAAAGCTTTTCCAAGGGGAGAGTAATGTTAGGCCAAATGCTAGATGCTAGGGCTAGTCTGAACAGAGCTTGGGGCCTTCCTATATAAGAGGCATAGATTCTAGAGACTCTAGTCCCACACTTCTTGGTTAGGTCATGGATAGGACCGGATATAGAAGAGAATTTCTTAATAAATCTTGTATAATATGAGAAGATTCAGGTGAGTTGTTATTTGTGCTTTTTTCAGGACTTGGAGTAGATTATGAAATCATAAGAAGATACTCCGATTGCCTAATAATTATTCCCATCATTTGATTGAATGTGGATGTAGCATTTGTTAGCCCAAAAGCCATAACCAAATATTCATACATACCAAATGTGGTACAAAAAGCTGACTTGTGAATACCTTCTAGCACAAGAGGTATTAGATGATAGCCACTTTTAAGGTCTACTTTAGCAAAGGGATTAGATCCTTATATCTTATCAAATAGATTCTCTATTCTTGGAAATGTAAACAATTCTTCTTCGTTATCTTATTTAATGCACTATAGTCCACAAACTAAACTATGAACCATTCTTCTTTTGCACTAGAATAACAAGTGAGAAAAATGGTGAAGATCTAGGTAGTACCATTCCTTTTTGTACAAACTCGTTACCTTGTGCCATATCTACTCTTGTTAAGTCATTGAAAGAGGTTCATTAGGAGGAGAGCTTCCAAGTATAAGCTCTATGCTATGGTTAGCATTACAGAGGTAATTCCCCTAGGATATCATCTATAAACAAATCAACATTTTAATCAAGAAAACAATTAAGGTTCAAATTCTCTTTAGATGAGCTAGTGTCATTCTCTGTGTGTGTGTGTGTGAGAGAGAGAGAGAGAGAGAGAGAGAGAGAGAGAGAGAGAGAGAGAGAGAGAGAGAGAGGAGTCCTTGACAAAAAAACATTTAAACAGAAGTAGAATTCTTTATAGCTTTATCAAAAGCGTCATGAGGTACAATATGAAGCGTGTTTCCTCTCTCATGGACATGAAGACTCATCTCTACCTTCATGTTAAAATTCAACAACCCTATGTGGAAATTTAAGTGGCCATAATAGGAACAAACCATGGTGCCCCTAACAAGACATCTTTATTCTTGAGTGGAGGGATAAAGAAATCTTACTTGCCCACATACCCTTGAACATGCAATCCTAGCCTACTAATCAATGAAGGGATCGGAACCTTTTAGCCTCTGAATACTTCATTAGTTGGTATGGCTTCTCGCATCTCATAGGCATGAATCCCATGCTTTGTGGTTAACTCCACATGAATGAACTTATCCATAGAACCAGGGTCAAAGAAAACCAAAGCATCATGCTTGTGTGCCTTTCCCCACGCTTAGCATAAGGATGCTCCTTGAGGGTAACATTCCTTTGTTGAACGAGAGATGCTTGAGGAGTTGTCTTGTTCGCATCCTTCTAAGGGCAAGTGGGCGATGCCCCTAACAAGACATCTTGACTCTTGAGTGGAGAGATAAAGAAATCTTACTTGCCTACATACCCTTGAACACGCAATCCTAGCCTACTAATCAACGAAGTGATTGGAACTTTTTAGCCTCTGAATACTTCATTAGTTGGTATGGATTCTCCCATCTCATAGGCATGAATCCCACGCTTTGTGGTTAACTCCACATGAATGAACTTATGCATAGAACCAGGGTCAAATAAAACCAAAGCATCATGCTTGTGTACCTTTCCCCACGCTTAGCATAAGGATGCTCCTTGAGGGTAACATTCCTTTGTTGAACGAGAGATGCTTGGGGAGTTGTCTTGTTCGCATCCTTCTAAGGGCAAGTGGGCGATATGAGTGAAGTTTCTTTCCACATTTGAAGCATCTATTGCCTTTGTAGTATTGCTCCATCTCTTCAAACGTGAGATGATTCTTGTCTTGGTAGCTCCTTTTTTCTTTTGGCTTACCATTCTTGGAAGAGGAATTGTTGTTCTTTCCCCCTTCAAAGAATTTTATTTTCCGTCATTAGGCTTATTTCGCTTCTTGCCTACAGTTGGGAATTAATAGTAGAAGCTACCATAGTGTATATATATATCTTCCAAGATTGTTCTTGGTCTTTGAGCATTAACATATGCACAATATCTTCATAAAGCTTGCACAGAACTGTTGCTTTTGCTTTGAAAAGTCTATTCTTTCGTAGATAGTGACTTTGAGATGCAAATCCAAAACTTGTCCACATATTTTTGAATAAATCTCCTTATCCTAGCTTAACGCTTCTCCATGGTGTCAGGACATCATCCTCAACCTCAATTGAGAGAATCTGCTTCATAAAAGCGATTTTGTTTGCTTTCCAAGTTTTTGGAGCCTCCTCTTTGACTCACAACTTTCCCTAACATCATCTGGTCAAACTTGTTGCATACTCTTCACAGAAAGTGGGATGCATCAACGGCCTCCTCTGAGACAACAAAGAGACGTAGATACCTTTTCAGCTACTATGGGCACAATCCTCTATGTTTTTCAATCTAGATCAGGGACACTTAACATAGCATTATGCAAATCCTTGATAATTTGTATTACATTCTTCTTGTATGCCTCCGTGATATATAGCTAGCGTTCACACTACACTACTCCAATTTGTACTTCCTTTGGCCCATGCAATGTGCCTAGAGGTCTATGGTATACGATATATTTTATATATATATATATATATATATATATAGAGAGAGAGAGAGAGAGAGAGAGAGAGAGAGAGAGAGAGAGAGAGAGAGAGAGAGAGAGAGAGAGACGGCTATCTTGCCTAGAGAGGCATCACCTGCCTGAGAAATGGAAACTTTGAAAACTGAGAGACCGTCTTAGAAAGCATGTATTTTTTGAACGCACCCCTCTTTGTCATAAGGGATGTATATAGGGTTCATTCATAGGGTAGTTGTATGGTCATGAATGTAAGAACTTGTGAAGTTAGGAGATAATGTAAATCTACAAAGGAAAAAATAAAGAGAATATCACATAGTTTGGCATTGAAAAACAATCCAATGAACCAACACTCTACAATTCTATCTAATCACGTGAGTAGACATAATCACGTGAGGTTAGGTCTACAGGCCTAGATAACAAGGACAATGAGGCTAGAACTAAAGTACACTAAACACGATCAGACACTCTTAAGCCAGTTGGTAAAACTCATTATGAAAATCTCGAAAAATCAGACAATGTTTTGGATAAATTTAGATACAAGCACCATAGAGAGAGCAACCTCTTGACCTTTTGTTCAAAGGAGCTGGCGTGGTTGGTTGAGCATTTGTCCGTTGTGACCCGAGTCATGGGTTCGAATGTGTGACTAGGATGGTGTTGACGGACGTGCTTTGCATCATGCAAGTGGGAACGCTCGTGCTGCTACAAAAAAGAATTAGAAGACCTCAAGCCCTACGGGTGTGATTGTAGGGCCTTGAGTTCAAATCTGGGCCATCCTTCATGTAGAATTGCTGGACTGTCCTTTCAAGTAAACCCCTGATTATTTTTTGTGCTAGGCTAATGGAATACAGATTCAGTAGCCGTTCTCTGACGTGCCGACATAGACTATTCCCGAAGGTTAGAACTCGCAAGAGAAGAAATTTTCTCTCTCTCTCTCTCTCTCTCTCTCTCTCTCACACACACACACACACACACACACACACACACACACACACATCAAATGAATATTTTGCGCAGTTAGGACAGGCTGGATCAAGCTTTAGCTTTGAGCTCTGAGCTCGAGCTATGGCGAAATCATGTACAGCGGCTTGATAGAATGTAGGAATCAGCTATGGTGAAACAAGGCTTCGACCTTAGCAGATGCAATATGATAAGTTAATTCGACTAGGTACTCTAACAGATGCAGTGAAATGAGACCAGGGCTTCTTTTAGTGTTGGCTTTGTGGGTGTCTTGTATCAGTTCTATGGGATGGGGGAAAGAGGGGGCAAGTGAGCAGGGGATGTTTGAACAGAGTACTCTTCTACAGCATTGGAGCATGCGGTTGTCGAAAGCAATGTCTACACATGACTGGCTATGGAAGATCAAAGGTCATTTGCCATTGGATGTGGGCACAAGGGATGTAGTGGCTGTGGAAAAGTTCAATTCAGTTGAAGATGATGCCACGCTTCCATGGTTGCACAATCGACAGGTACCCTCGTCGCCTCTTGATCGTGGTTGGCTGGGGAAGGATGATGTAGGTGCGGATGTCAGCGTTCTTAGTAAAGAAGAAGTCAGTTGGCGCAAAGCACAGGTTGGCTCAAACGTTAGATATGTTGAGCATATTCGGCCACATGAGAATGTGAGGGGTGCCATGCGCCGCATGTCATTGCTGGACATTGTTGATGGGACCACAGCTGATAAGCAAGCAAATGCTGTACGCCGGCTTGGTGTGGACAGCGCCGTTCTCAGATATGCAGGACTAGTACTAGCGACAGATACACAAATCGGGGCTGTCTATGATGTTGGCCTCCCACCCTCTCTTGCAGGAATTCGTGTACAGGTTATGCGTATCAGCCCTGCCTCTCTCACAGAAGCAGACTTGATCTTGAATGAGTTTTCAATCCCCCCGGGTGCCTCCTTTAACCCCTCAGGTGACTATGTTGCATTGATATATCGCAAGATATCAAGCTTTACTGTCTATACTCTGCCCCCCCAGTACCAATTTGGGGGCCCTGTCGTGGGGATAATGAGCTCGTCGTCAAATTCTACTACCATAGATCCATCGCAACCCCCAGGCAGCATCTCTCTCCCCACCAACAGATATGTCAAAATCAGTTTACCGTCCTTTTCTACAAGTGTTAGTCCAAATGCACTCTGCGCATTCTTTGCTTCGAACGGCTCAATCTTTGTGAGCAGCTTGGCAGCCATGCCGAGTTACTGCCTCTTTTCCACTCTTGGAGATTTTGCTCTTGTCGTGGAAGCTTCTTCAACGACGTCTCCGACACAGGGTGCGAGTCCGCCAACAGCGACTTCTTCACCCAATGATGGTAGCATACGAGCATCATCTTCTCCCAGTGGAAAATCCTCCACTAACTGGAAGCTCATTGTCGGGGCGACTTGCCTTGCCCTTGGTGGCTTGGCTTTACTTGTTGCTGTTGTCCTCATCAGCTTAAAGGTTAGAGAAAGCGTTAAGCAAAGTGTGAAGCACTTCTTGACGACTCGCACCTATACGGGAAACGACGAGGCTCTGCAAGATTCACTTGTCGGGGGTAGCATAGCCCCATCAGCACCTGTGATGCGCACAAAACCCGCACTCGAGATCGATGTGGCTCATTTTTCACATTGATAGGATCTGGCATCTGTATTATGGAGAGAGCATGCCCTGGCTGGCATCTACTTATGTCCCCTTACGATTCATTTTTTGGCAGTGATGAGAATTCTTCTCAAGGAGAATTGTGTCGTTGCGATAGGTATGGCATCAGCCCTTTTGGTTCTTATTTTTTCGTTTTTTGTAGCGCTTGCATGCGGGAAAACCTTGTAAATGGTGGAGAATGAAAGAGAGCGGTGAATGGTGGATACGATAGTTGTCTTGGAGCTGGCCTTTTATTTTTTGTAGTAAAGATTAGGTCTGTGATGTATGCTTGCTGTGTTGCAGTTGGGGTAGGCTATAAGTGCATGTAAAACTTTCCACAGGCTGGTTTGCATTTGCGGGCATTGGCACGGGTATTGTCGGAGTAGCGTGTTTAATTTTGCATACCTAGTTCTGACTTGCATGGTCACCATGACATGTGCATCGGTAGGGGTGAAACCTTGAAATCATGAAACTCCTGAAATGTTTCGTGTGGGCTGAAACCACTTTGTGAGCCGTCTTGGGCAATGAATCTCTTCATTATTATATGTTTACGTTTCGATCTGACATTTCCTTATGGGTGAAATTTCACACTGAAACTCGGCCATTTGAAATGAAACGTTTTGCCGTGACGCTGGCTCTAAGTAGGCAATCACTGCCATGACATGCATTGACCCCTCGCATTGTGTTCAGCATGCACTATATGGCTGTAGTTGACAAAGTTCTGGATTTGATGGAGTTACCTTCTAAATGCTTAAGCTTTGTGCAAGCAAATGACTAGGGAAATCATATTCTTGGGAGGCTTTTGTGCTTTGCGTGCTTGGTTTAATATGTATTGAATGTAATGTGCCAGTTTTTGTCAGCTGTGTATGCGAGGCTTCTCGTCATTGGCAGCTTGTCCTCTGCTTTTGAAGGTTTGTATAAAAGTTTGGTGGTTTCTCTCTCTTCGAGCAGTCTTCATCGACTTGTCCTGCTCTTTTTAAAGATGTTTATGCAAGTTTTGGTGTGCATCTCTTTCGCCCGATGGTTTTCATTGGGCTTCAAGATCTTCCGAATGGGATGTGCGTCTTGGTGTGGACGGTGATCTTGTATTTTGTTGTTTTGGTGGTGTGTACCACTGGCTAGTCGGGGAGGGTACAGAACATGATGTCTTAGTAGTATTGTATCGCTAGGTTTGTAGGTCGTCTCGTGTGAATTTATTATACAGCCCTGTCCTACAGTAATAAGCCTTTCACCTTCCTTTAATCTCTATATCTGCAAATACCCTGTACCTATGCTGATCCTTTGGCTCTTGGAGATCTTGAGGGTCTTTTGCACCATTGGTTGTATCTTGTAATTTGGCCACATGCTGTATTGTGATTGGCAGAGTCTGCCTTTGGGTTATATTGTAATGTTAAAGGGTTCAAGCCCTCTTTATCTAGAGAGAGAGAGAGAGAGAGAGAGAGAGAGAGAGAGAGAGAGAGAGAGAGAGATTTTATTAATGCCTTCAAAAGGTGGAATTTGGCCTATGAGACAGATCAATGTGCATGTGTGGTATATCCTGTCATCCCAGGAAAGGAAAAGCTGAGCTGAAATGAAAAGAATGTAGCTAACTGATAAGCTGATGTGAGCACTCAATTTGGAGTATTAAATGAGTTTTTTTTTTTTTGGAGGTTTGGGGGTGGGGGGGTGTGGTTTGTTGGGGTTGTCTGAGATGACCATTATGAATGGGGGATGGTATTCTACTGCATGGATCTCATAATGCAAGACTATATGCATAGGTTATACAAATGCGATACACAATCTTGCTAGCTGAGAGAGAGAGAGAGAGAGAGAGAGAGAGAGAGAGAGCTCCATTCATGATCACTACATTTTGGAATCTGATTATCATTTTGAAATCTTCTCCGACATAAACATGTTGCCTTGGGTAATCATTGCTAGGATTTTGTTGTGGGGTGCAAAAATGCATGGTAACCCTCATGTTAGATGCGCGGTACCGAAATGCTCAATTGATAGGAGTTGTGTAGTTTCATCACCTTTGCATAATTGTACCATGTCACCACATGACCCTTTCTTTTCTTCTTTCCTACCTTGCCTAACTCCCCTTGAAGTATGCTATGATCACCTTGAAAGTCTCAATCAATTTGCCAAGGATTTTCAGGGTGGCCAATGCCCGGATTTTCAAAATTGACCCTTACGTGGAAAACCGCAAAAGTGAGCCAGCCTCTTGGACACCTCTAATATCTCTTTTGATATAGAAATGGTCTTGGATTGTGACACACACCCCTTGGACACCTCCAATATCTCTTTTGATATAGAAGCGGTCTTGGATTGTGACACACACATGGCAAGAAACTTTGAATCATCCTATTGTTTGTTAAGTAGTCCATTGTGTAATAGCTACGAAGGTCTTAACTTGTACTACTATAGCTTCTAGTTTGACCATTTTTTAGGGAGAAAAGTGTAGTTAGTGAAAACAAAGCTGCTTGGAAAGCATTGCATAGCACAATTTTCTTTTAGATACCACTCAGAGGAGAACCATATTAATGAATAGACACGTCCAATCGAAAATTTTGCAACTTATGGTGTGGTCAATGTTGTCTTGCGTGTAGTAAATTGCACCAATTTGCTAAATTTATCCACAATAGCCCATATCACACGATGTTATGAAGTGTGGAAAACTTGCAATGAAGTCCATGGATAACTCTTTTCAAGGCCAAGAAGGAAAAGGCAAGTGTATAAGAAACCCCCGTAACTTGCCAAGAGTATGTCATGTGGGTATACAATGCAAGTGGACACAAAATCACACATGTTTTTTCCATGTAAGGGAATCAAATTCTATCCTTGATCTATTCAAGCCTCTCCACCTTGGAAGGCTTATATGCACTTTTTTGGCTTGTTTTAGACTCTTTAGGAGTCTCCCTCGTTATTGTCAATGTTGGGTCTCTTTCTTTTTGTTGGCTTGGGAGTTGAAGGGATATCTTATTGGGCCAAATTTGATATTGTTTTATACCCAAGCCCTTGTTTCCATTAATTATAAGAGCAAAACTGGATTTTTTCTTGAGAAGTTCTTTTCTCTCTTTACTCCCTTGCATTGTGTGTATGTTGTTTTCCCCTTTCCTCGTCATTTTATTTTGTTAGGTTAGAAACATAATGTGAACAATTGTTCTACCTTGATTATCACATTATCCGCATTGGTATTTGCATCTGTAGAGCTCATCTTGCAAGAAATCTCAAAGGCAACAGAAGAATTCTCTTAGTCGTCAGGTTTAGGGACTTGCACAAGCTCTTTGAGTCTCTCCTCTAATTGTGCTTTTGTAGAGTCAGACTCCATTCTAGCTGAGATGACATCGTAACACTGCAATGCTCGGGATTCTAGGGCACAAGTGGCAATGGTAGATCAAATGTGCATTCATTCTTGGTTGACTGATTTGTTGTTGAGGAATTCTTGATAAACACATCTTCGTTTGAGGTATGTTCACTTTTGTTTTAGCTATGTTTATGGCCAAAAGGTCACTCTCTTCAACATCAAAAGGAAAAAGACTTTCCTCTCCATAGCCTTTGTTCCCATCTCTTCGTGGTGAGGTCATAGTTTATTCAAAATCTGCTACAAGTATCCTTTCTATGTGTCGATAGTCATGAGCGACAAGGTTAACCCTTGTTCTTACCCCTTTATGACGCAAGTAAAGATATATATAACCCCAATCTTGAACAACTATACGTTGTCTCATGACATGCCAGTGCAACAAGGTTTTTGGGATCTCTACTAAGTATCATAGCAAAAATTTTGTATCTATTGCACCCCACAACTAGTCACAAGGATATTTTCAAGAAGATCAATAGGCTTTTCTAATCGTCCATCTTCCACCTACAAGACCATTCTTGTTTTTCTAAGGGTTAGCTTACCACATTTTCCTCAATTTGTCTGTGCTGTTATACTCAATCTTGCCCCTGTGTCTAAAATCACCAAAATTTTTGGTCTTTACATTCAACACGCAGAGAGGTGTTGCCCTTAGTTGTTGCATTAGCCTTATAAGGATTTTATGGATGGGTAAAAAGTTTTTGTTTCATTTTTTGGCCAAGTTTGAAAAATTTAGAATCAAGGCCATGTTTAGTGCAATGTTAAGGATTTGTTTTGGTCTACAAAATTTCCATTCACAAATTTTGTCGTATTTTAAGAAAATCCACTAAAGGTAAGTCACAAATTATGGGTGCTAACATGATCGCTCGTATGTTGTTTGGCTCTTTTTCACGAGCTGAGACTAGAGTCATTGATACAATGGACACAATATTGGATTTCTTCCCAAACTCTCCTATGTAATAGGCCATCATCCTTTGAGTTTTGCAACTACTTATCTCATTGACATCTCATTCCCAAAACTATTGGGTAGAGGAGCCCATTTCCCCCTCTTCATTCCATTCCTCTTGTGGTTCTACAGTGGATAGGGAAGGAGGAACAACATCTTCCCTTCCTGGGAATTTCTCTCTGACCTCTTTACAAACCTAGGTAATGATTTTCTCATCTAGCTGGAGAAGATGGCCCCACTATTGCCTCGTTTGGTTCCAAGCGTTGTTCCTCAATGTCAAAAACTACAAGATTGATCAAGCACGAGTGCTCACTTTGTTTGGAAATCATATCTAGGGTTCTTGAGACTGGAGGCTAACTATGAAAAGGCTTGGAAAAGGATTTATCTTAGCATGTGTAACTTTATTGAGCTTCTCATTGTATGGAAATTTTGCAGTCTCCTCAAGCGTAGAAAGACCTTTCCTTAATTTGTTAGGTAGATCTTTGTGAGGGATATCCTAGCCTCCATACCCATTTTGGCAGTGTAAGATCTTCCTGTAATTTTTCAATTACAAAAAAGCCGATTAGAAACACCAAAAATCCCTCGGCCATCTCCGGCTTATCTTTATTAATCTCTTGTGGCTTCTCAAGGCTCATGTCCACTTGGGGAGTAGGAGGCTACAGCAAACCCAACCTTGATCTACGTCCTCTTAGAGTATTCTTCTTTTTAGAAGAGTGAGAAGAAGCCACATGTAATAGGGGAGGCTCTGGATTATCTCGTTCAAGGTGAGTTAATACTCATGGTAATAGGTGCTACTCTAGTTGGTTGGGTCATAGTCCCCTTCATAATAGCTACTTACGGCCGCTAAGGCTCTAGGTTCACTAATGATATCGTTTGATATAACATCAACAAATCTCAAGGCTGTAGCCCCAAGAAGTTGTTTTGCCTACTTTTGAGCAAGCACATTGGGATGATAAGGTTGTGCAAGCTCATGCGTTGATTTCACTTTTCCATTATTCCACACATTTGCTCAACGTGAATAACAAAACATGCATGGGATATACTAGCTCCTTTGTATGCATGTACCCGTTTGGAAAAAATTGAGTTACATAAGGAGCAAGAGTCCAACGTTGACATTCAACTACCAATCTAACAACAAATCTGCTAGAACCTGCACCATCATTCATAGAATTTGTATCCACAAAACTTGGTCTTACCATCATAACCATGCACAATGTCCCAAACTCCCATCACAACAAGGACAACATGTATGCCCAAAGTGTGTAGTTGTCCCTATCCTGTTTGTCCTCAATGAACAACATGTGAAAAACATCATTGTTGTCAACCATGGCCAATGATTGCACTTGATGCAAAAGTTGCCTATATAGGAGAAAAATTGCACAAAACCAACATGTGCTATAAAGCACAACCCACCATGAACTGCAAAGTACATGTTTGCAAAAAATTGCAGTGCCAAAAAACTTGCACAAAAGGACATGAGATACTTGCATTGTGCAATACTTACAAAAATGGAAGTGGAGGTCAAAACGAGCCTAAATCAAAATTTTGGTGACCCCAAAGATCTTTCCTAGAGGTTATGTCTCCTTGTGAACGCTCACCAAAAATCACCTTAATTAGAGAACGTGAGGTGGAAGGGTGTTGGCGATGCCCTAGATGTTGAAGCTTACTCTGATACCAATTGTTGGAAATAGGGTGGTAGGGATGCACACAAAGGTGGAGTGAAGGATAAGCTCAAGAGCACACAATACAGGAAGAAGCATCACTGAGTGTGCTAATAGAAAGATAAAGCTTGCCCTAGAGTGATGGGTGCATATACAAGCTGGGGCAGAAAAACCTCTTAAAGAGGGGGAAAAGTGAGCAACGATCCTAAGTGTGTTCACACACATTACTACTATAATATGGTATCATTCTACCCTAGTCTGCATGATCAACTTTAGTGGATGTAAAGCTTTCAATGATTTCTCAATTGTTTTTGAAGCTTTTTTTATTTTTTATGATGTTAGTGTGATGGGGTGGTTATGGACCCTTGGAAAAAGCAAACAAAGGTCAACAATCTCTTTTACAAGTGCAAATTTCTCTTGTTGTCCATGAGATCGTTTTTGGTAGCAAGCAATGGCTCATATGCTTTTGGCCCCAATCTACTACTCAAATTGTTTTTTAGGTCCAAGTCAAATTTCACCAGAAGAAACAACCCAGAGTACTCATTACACCTAAATTTCACTAGAATTAAGAAATGTTTGAAACGGTTAGAGCGTAGTTTCTTTTGCACACTTGGTAGATTTTCGTCAAATCTGAGAAGTATAAGTCCCCTTAGGGCCTTAGAGGTAGATAACATTGGGAAATTTTAGATTTATGGCCCAAAATATGCTTAGCCAATTTTTTGACCTTTGGTCTCCAATTGTAATTTGTCGATATCTATGTGTCCCCAAGTGTCCTTTAGACCCCAAAAATGACCTTTTGTGCTCAAAATGATCTAAGTGACCCAGCATGATTTGTGCAACAAAGAATGATTTTGGGATCCTTGTAGCATGAAAATAATAAAGATATCCTTTCTAGGGCAAACCCCAATGTTGATGAAGACACTTTTCCACCTATATTGGAAGTTGGAATACCAAAAATAAGTACTGTTAGGGTTTCTATAAATCTTTCTAGGAAAATGTCCAACTGACTAACGTAAAATAACATTGACACTTACCATGCATGTTCCTAAGTGCTCAATTACCCCTAAAATTAATCATATTCTTAACCTTACCTAATCCTACTCCTAATCTACTTAATGTTACTACTAATTGGTGAGAGGAAATCTCAACCACAAGGTTTGCTAAGGGTTTTGAGCCTTCCTCAATGCAAAATGATGATTGCAATGTAGATGCCTAATCTAATTCTAATCTATGAGTGAAAATGCAAGCCAAGTAGCAACACAAATGCCAGCGATGGTGGTCCCCTAGGTCTTGTTCTTCTCCCATTCCACAACAATGGTGCCAAAAGAAGGTTGTGCGGCCATCGCAGTATAATGTTTAAAACAAGCCTGCTATAAAATGTCAAAAAAACATGGAAGTTAACCCTAACCAAGAGTGCAAAAGCTATCTATGGCATTCATGTTACCATATATGTGGTAGTGATGTGTGTGAACACACTTAGGACCATTGAGGTACTTTTTTTCTCACGAAAAGGTTTTCTCCTGTGTGCATTGTATATACACCACTCTAGGGCTACCTGAACTCTATTTGTGCACATGCAATATACTCTTTGTTGTGTGTCTTGACCTTCTTCATATTCTCCAAGTTGTGCGTGCATCCTGGCAACCCTAATTCCATCATTGGTACCAAAGCAAGTTGCATCCTCCCGACCAGAGTCGTCAGCGTTATCAACAACCCCCTGCTCACTTGGGTGAGATTTTGTGAGTGTCATTAGGTCAATACATACTTTGGGAATGATTGTAGATCTCGATGTGCTTAGAATTTCAATTCAAGATGCGTTTCCATTATAGGCAGTAACGTGCAAGCAATTTCGTCCTTTTGTGCATAATTTTTATCAATGCAATTTTTGCAAATTAGATCCCTTACATTCCTCTTTGGGTTGTTCTAGCACACGTTCATCATGCTTCATTTTTCCTCTTTTGGGAAAATTTTCACATCAATTGCAGTGACTTGCCATGGCTAACAACAACACAGATGTTTTCAAGATGATTGCTACTAAGGACAAATTAGATGGGGATAACTACCCAATGTGGGCTTACATGATGACACATGTTCTTGTTTCAATGGGCATCTTGAATGTTGTGTAGGGCATTGATGTACGTTTGCCTTTTGTTTCAAAGGGCATTGATGTACGTCCGCCTTCTATGGATACACTCTTTGTTGAGGATGTTGCAGGTTCTAGCAGATCTATTGCTGCTAGAGTTGTTTTACCTATGGTTGAGCGATCTTGTTGGGATGTAAGAGATGTGGAGGCTCATGAACCAGACTATTACTCCTCACAGTTGCTTATCAAAATTAGCAAAGCAGGCTTGGGATACTCTAGCTGGTCTTTATGCAAATCACAATGAGGCAAAAATTACATTGTTGCATAAAGACCCAGAGTCAAAGATTATGCAAAGAAAGATGACATAGACACTTTTCTTGCTGGTATCTAGGATATCAATGAGCAACTCATTTCTTTAGGTGAATCTATTTTTGATGGTTCATTTATACATGTTATTCTTGATTTATTGCTAGACACTTACCAGACTTTTGCTAGTACTTGGAGACCTATAACCCAAGGAAACCCTCAAGCTATCAAGTTTGATGCATTATGCACATTGCTATTACATGAGTCACGTTTAAGAAAGAATATGGCTAAATAGAATCCACTTGAGAAGGCTTTCATTGTTGATTGAAGAGGAAGCGATAACGATAATGTAGCCACTTCTAGAGGTTCTTTTATGAGTAGGGGTGCAATTTTTGGGTGAGCAATTTCTGGCGAGCGCTTTTTAAGAATCGGGTGAGCGGATTCCCAAAAGAAGGGATAATCTACCCATCTCTCTCTCTCTCTCTCTCTCTCTCTCTCTCTCTCTCTCTCTCTCTCTCTCTCTCTCTCTCTCTTTTCAACTAAAATTTGATTGTCGTTTCACGGCCAACTTACATTCAAACAAAAAAAACCATGGATGCATTCAATACACTATTAATAAGACAAACAGAAGTTCCTTACACACAGATATGGTCTATTTCATATAGCAAACCCCAAATCTATGTGTTCCATTGCATCAAAAGTAAATACATATGGGGGGGGATACATCATGGGTGAGGTGGATGAAAGAAGGGCGGTGGGGGCCCATATGCTCTGGGAGGAAACAAAGATCGTTCCAACGGGGGCAGTGCACCAAATGATGGGGGAACTCCTCCAAATGGCAGAGGGTACGAACTATATGTGGGGGGGGCTGTAGGTAGTGAAAGAGGCAATGGATCAACTCCGGGTGGGGCCTCAGATGTGGAGGAAATGAATGCACTCGGAGACGGTCCAGTTGCACGCCATGCCAAAACTGGGGCCGTGAAAGTGGGATACGGTGCTGCTATTGCCCCGCCCTGACTGTGCTGAGTGGTGTCGGGAAAGGTGGCTCCAACGGATGAAGCTGCTCTATCACCTGCTTCGGTTGCTCAGTTACCTGAGCTCTGACACTCCTATGAAACATCAATGTCGAGCCTAAATCGGAAGGTAGGCGCACCTAGTAGCCATCTACAAAAAAAAAAGTAATCTTTAGATTTGTTATACCTATAATTTTATAGAAACTTGAAGAAAAACTTCCAAAAAGTTTCTACCACCTGGCAAATGCTGGACTCCTCTCAACACCTCTACGATAAGTCCTTCCCATACGATCAAGCGTCCACTGTGTGGAATCTGAACCTGGTAGCTTTTCCCACAACATGTCGTCATCTGCAGAGAAGCCACGTACATTTGTTGCAATCTCTCCATCCGCTCGATCATGCCTCGGAAGCCGACACCCACCGGTTCTAGGGGGTGAAAAAATGATCAGCAACAAAGTACCAACCTACTAATAACAGTAAAACATTATTATTTTGAAACGCAAACATCGAAGTTACTATTCAGTATCAAAACAAAAAATAACATACCCCCTCTAAATAGTCATGAACAGTTGTGCAACTAGACATTGGCAGCCGTATGTACAATATCCTCAACAAAACTGGAAACAAGATCCCTCTGCCTTCGAAGTGAAAATGGATAGATGTTTTGGATGACATGTCACCACAACCATGCCATCAACCAAAAGAAACTTGCTTGCTAGAAGGAATGCAGCATCCACAAGCTCACTATCCCATTGGTTCCATAAAGGAACCCCACCCGTGCTAGCTGCATGTGGCCTACTGTGTAAGGGAAAGGCCATGTACATCAAACGTACGCCACCCAATCTCAAGCTGGGGTTCATCTGCCCTGTTCCTGATAGAGAGCCCAAGAATCTACGTAGTGACTGCATAGAATTGCATGCAATCTTTGTTAGCACTAAAATTGTGGACATAACTTTGATTGTAAATTAGAGTGGCTTACTTGTCATTGCACAACACATCTGGAATAGCTTTTGCCAACTCCTTGACACTAGCATGCACTGCAAGGTGGCGTGGCTCTACATGCATATCTATATGTAGCAACATAAGATCAAATATATCTTTCAAGCAATGCTAAAGAGAACAACACAGCATTAACCATTTTCACGTACCTGGATGGTTATCTCCCACAACTCTGGCCATGTCTGATAGGTTCTCTGCAGCCCTGCCATGTGATGGTGAACATGGAGGGGACTCCTGGATGCCCCCTACTGGTCTTGGAGTGAAGGAAAGTGTCGGTACACTGTGGCTCATAGCACCAAGGCTATGAGCACTATCGATGACTTCTACAGAATACTCCTCAACCACATGCTCGCTCTCACTATCACTGGAAACAACAACCCTCTTCTTTCTCTTCCCACGTTGCCGGTCAGCCAACGGTGCTTGCGAGTCTTTCTTTGAGGCCTGTTTCTTTTTGTCCAGTTTCTTTGATGTGTTTGGAGATAGAGCATCCTCTATCACAACTGCTTTCTTCCGTGATGCAGTATGCTCCGCTATTAATTAAAAAAGAACATTTATTGAGCCCATGTTATATTGCTGCATGGCAAAGGTAAAAACTATATAGAATGATATCTATGTATAGTGCTTCCTCTTCGGGTGGGTACTCCTTGTCTGAGTAGTCCAGCCACCAAGGACACTTGAGCCACGCTCCCTTTGGCCGCAAGTCGTCTATCCACTCGTCAGGATATAAGCCCATCTCCTCTCTCTACGACATGCACCATGCATCACTGGGGTACTCGGGAATGGGAAGACAAGAGCATCTCTCCACCATCTACAAGACATACCATAATGTTTTGAGCCACTGAGAACAAGATTAGTGTATCCTACTACATTCTTAATTTGTCAATTAAATATGTCAAACCTGTACAACAAGCGTCGTGCCGTGCAAGCAAAGTGGGGTTGCTCTTCGGGATCCTGTGTGGACTTGATCCGAGCACTCCACTTCTTGAAGGCCTTGTCAAAGTGCTTGCGTCTGTATGTCAGCAATGTGTGGGCAAGTGTGCAACCATGCCTACCTTCAGCCTTCTCGTGTTGGATAACAACATTATGATTCTCGGCCTCCATTTTCTCGGCCATCTCAAGCACTCTCATGCAGAAAATAATAAGTCACAAGTTAGATTATCAACAAATTGCTAGCTGGTGCACATAATCACTAAGTCTAACCTTTCCAATTGCCACCAATACATGTGATATCGAAGCCACTGGATCCAGGCCTTCTCCGTCAACCCTATGCCATTCTCCTTCAAGGATGCATCACCACCTTGGAGCAAATCAAGCAAGCGGCACTTCCTAGCAAAGGAAAAGCGAGACTTATTTTTCATTGCTACATAATAAAAAGAGAAATATATCGAATGAAACAAATGACATTTACTTACTCTTTCGGGCTAATGCGTGCACACACAACCTCTTCCACTCTCGAGGGTGTCATTTTTGTGGTCTTCTCACCCCAACCTGTAAATGATATACATTTTTGAAAAAAATCGTTGCCATTCTCTGGATTTGCAATGGTGGCTATCTCAAGCCCTTTGCGCGTAAAATATTGCTCCGTTTGAGATAGCGCTAGATCGATGCTTTCTTCGTATGCGTCAAGTGCCAACTCGTAGTCAAAACTCGCTTTTGATGGCAGCCCTTCCGTTTTACTACTATACATAGCATCGAACTCTTCCTATCATTTGTCAAGGACTCAAACAAAATACACATAATAAGATTTCGCAATCAAAACATATTCTCATTTAGCATTGGTTTAAAGCATACCTTCCAAATGAGTTGCGCAAGGACAGCCATTGGCAATTTTAGCCACTTTGATTTGTTTGGACCCCTAAAATTCAAAGCCCTTTCTGCTGCCAAACGTGCTCTTTCGGGAAATTTTTGCAAAAGTGAAGTAGGGTCCGCCAACCCTAGCTTTCTCATCATGAAAATATCATGAGCAGTTGTGTGAGGCACTGAAACCCTCGTGGCCCTGTTTAACACTCGATTGTAATTTACATTGTCAAAAAAATAAGATGCATTTACATTCACACAAAAAAAGTTGGGCTTACCTATTGATCATTCCCAAAACCAATAGAAACTCCGCTGTCTCATGGGGTTGAAAATCAACTAGAACGCACTCCACCTTTGGTGCCTTCTCAATGTCATTCTCGTTCATCCATCGCATCCATGCTTCCAATCTGTGATTACCATCCCAAACCACAAAGTACCTCTCAACCATGTGAGTAAGCTTAGGGATTTGACGAAGCTCCTCATCCAAATCATATGACATTGCAAGATCCCTCGAACGGTGACCACGAGAAGAAAATTCTTTTGATCCTCCCCAAGAATCCTTTCACTAACAATAAATCTTGCGATGGTTGGTTGGTAGCTTTTGTTTGCAATGGAGAGTTGCAAATCCACCACATGGTCATCATGCTATGGATGGCGAGGTTTGAAAGAAGTCGACATAGAGGCAAGCATAAAAGTTTGCCATCGTATGGAGCTATATGAGAATCCACCCAGCCCAATGAAATGTGCTTGTCGACCACATTTCCAAACGCTTCATCTCTTACATCTTCAATTACGATAGCTGTTTCCACACGATGATTGGGTTCGCCACTTGATTGTGTTGTTCCATCCACTCCTGTTATGATGAACACAATGCGATCTAAAGAACTCAAGGCTTGAGATTGTTCGGAATCTTGAGTGCATCCTGGAGGGACTTCTTGCGACGTAGTAACATCAACCTCATCCACGGCACCAGTATTTTTGGATTGATTTCTTGTTCTCATACTTGCGCTAAAGAATTAAAGAAGATAGATATAAGTATGACTTATATGAGAAATTGTAGGTAAGAGTTTTAGAAAGATAAGTGAGCAAAAGAAGACAGAGATCTGCGCAATAGAAGAAAATAGAGATGAGGAAAGTGAAAAGAGTGTGTCAATGCTCTTTATAAAGCTTTGAATTTTATTTATTAATTTTAATTTTTTAATTTAATTAATTTCTCCACGTGTGTGTGTGTGTGTGTGTGTGAGAGGTGGGTGAAGGTGTGTGTGTGTGTGTGTGCACACGCGCATGTGTGTGTGTTGACCTGTGTGTGCGTATTCGCACGTGTGTGTGTGTGTGTATCTGTGTGTGCGTATTCGCACGTGTGTGTGTGTGTGTGTGTGCGTGTGTGCTTGTGTGTGTGTGTGTGTATCTGTGGGCGTACACGTGTGTGTGCACACACACGCGCTTGCGTGTGTGTGTGTTCACACACACACACACACACACACGCTGACTTGCAACGTGTTTGTGTGTGTGTGTGAACACACACACACACGCTGACTTGCAACGTATGTGTGTGTGTGGACACACACACACACGTGGCAGTCCACGTGGCCACATAGGCCTCCTTGTGGCCACGTGGACTTGCCACGTGTATCGTCGACAGTCGACGATGCACGTGGCGTGCCACGTGGCCTAGCGCACTGCCACGTAGGCAACACGTAGGCCACATGGCCTGCCACGTGTACTGTCGACCAGCGGTAGGCCACGTGGCCTACGCTAGGCCACGTGGCATGCCACGTATACCGTCGGCTAATGACGGTACACGTGGCAAGTCCACGTGGCCACGCGGTGGCTTGCGTGGTCGCTACGTGGCCACATGGACTGCCATGTGTGTGTGTTCACACACACACACACGCGCTGGCGTACGAGTGTGTGTGTGGACTGTCGTCGCTGGCCACGTGTTGGCCATGGGCGGCCACACGCCCCCGCGCGTGGTCGCCCATGCTGGCCATGGGCGCTTGGCCGCCCATGGCCAACGCGCTGGCCAGGGACGCGTGGCCACCCATGGCCAATGCTGGCCGCCCCGGCCCCTCGCCTCCGTCCCCGCCCCCGGTAGCGCCCCTGACCGCAAACTCCACCCCGCCCCGCCCCGCCCCCCTCTTACCCCGCCTCCGCCCCCGGTAGCGCTAACGCACTCGTCCCCCCCCCTTCCTCGCCACCCGCATGGCGGGGGAGGGGTCGGGGTAATTATTGCCAGCACGTCCTTATTACCCGCCTCCCAAACCTTTCAACTTACAACTTCTTGTCCCCCTCTTGTTAGCACACTCGACTGCTCACACATCTCCCTTACACATAAACATTGAAAAAAATAATTAAATAATTAATTGACTGAGATTTTTTCTTTTATCTATTGCACTAAAGTAATATTCACGTGATCACACAGTCACATAGTCACAAACAAATATTTTGTAACAAATAAATTTTTTATTTAATATTTTTTTATTTATTAAAATAATAAAATAATATTAAATTTAAATTTATAACGACTATATTATTAGACGTGAATATAAAAACAATTTGTTAGTTTATACAGTGTGATCTTGTGCTTAATTATTTGTTTAGCATATTATTATGGCTTGCTCTTTATTTTTCTTAGGTAAAGAGTTTTCTTATCCTTTTTACAATGGTAAATTTATAATATCTGAATCATTTCTTTTAGAATTAATTTCTCTAATGCAATTCACAACTTTAGATGCAGTCATCGAAGTTGGTGATATTGAAATGAATTTGCCTCTTGAGAGGACGCTCAACAATTTGGGTGAATTCATCTATGTACTGGATGAACAGCTTTCACGTAAATACAAAGTCAACGTATCCCATCAAACACAATATACACGCTCACCTAGCACGACTCCCATTGCCATTGTGGATAGTCTGTCACAGGTGCAATTCGGTCAAAAGGAGTTAATAGATCTATGCAACCCCCCCCTTGAGTTTTGCTCTCAAATAGCTTCAAAAGGAGTACAAGACAAAAACTCTTACATGCCGAAAAGAAGGGCACATTGACAAAGCTTTCAATGCAAATACAACAAGTGGAACAAGTTACAAATATTCCAAGGTCTTACAATGGTGATCTTGTTCTAGAATTTCCACCTACCATGGGAAAGTTGCACCATATGGATGAAATGGAGCATAAGTATGATCCTCATTTGTGGTCGAAGCCACAAACGTCCAATATTGTTTTCCCAGTTGTAGTGCGTCTTAGTCGTTGCATAGGATCTCTCAAGTGCATGAATGAACAACGTGTTCCCTTGGTTAATTATCATATTCCCAATACAAGTCATTTCAACGGCTATATACAAAAGGCAACTGCACCCGGACAATATTGTAAGATTGGAGATAAGAGCCTTACATGCCACTTTTGTAAGGCAATTGCTTTCTGTATTGCAACATGTGATTGTGTAGTATACTATGTCATGCCATCCGATGAGACTGCCACTAGAGTCATGATTCATCGTGGCACACATCACACGATGTACGCAGCGGCACATCCAAAACACTAACGGACAACACCAAGGTGATGGTGCAAAGGATTTTGAATGTTGACCCACACGAAGGAGCCAGGAAGGTTCAAATGTGTTTGGCAAAAGAAATTATAAGTACAACACTTTTTTGCAACAACACCAATGAAGGAATTTTAGGCAAGCAACAGCTATTTGCAATCGCTGAGGAGTTGTGGCCATTGGTGCAAGATAATCGGTATGAGCATTTCCTAGATTCTTATTTCGATGCAAAACTCTATGCTAAATTATTTTTTATCTAAACACTTTGAACATTGTTAGGTTTCAAAGGTCAGTATCTATTTTACGTAGAGGGGTTGACAAAGAATCTTTCGACATTGATGCACTCCTAAAGCTGAAGCGAGACTACACATATGACTTTTTCCATGGAAGTCGGTTTCCTGGTCAAGGTACGGAGGGGGAGAAATGTTATGTCTTCAAAATGTCCACAATTGGTCCAGCATCCAGTGTGGACCTGGTCAACCGAATGAGACAAGATCAGGATGGAGATCTTCGACGTGCATGGATCTAATTTGATCACACCAGACGTGTTAACAAATGGGTGACTATGGCCTGTCATGTCTATGATCCAAGATACATGGCGCACCTTAACAGCTTTGTGGGTTTCCTTTGACTCTCTCTAAAACAATTTGTTTGCAGTATGTAGGACCTTTTGACTATTGCAACTTGTGAAATGAAACAAGAAGACATGGAAACACAATGTTTGTTTTGGGAGTGCCTCAATGATGTAATGATATCGTGTGGGTGTGACAAAGCTAATTTCTTTGGCTTCATGGCAGATGAAGCTCAATCAAATTGGAATGCAGTTCGAATTGTTTTCAATGGTGGTGACAAGACCAATACAGTGAGCGGTCGAGAGCGTTTTCGTATTTTCCATTGGAAGCAAAACTTGAATCAACACACAATGAAGTATGTGGTGCAAGCTTCTCAACACACACACAAAGAAATGTGTGAGAAGTGGAGGAAAGCACCAACAAAAGAGGCTACAGCATAGACCGTAACATTCTATACATGGATTCATGGCTTAGTTGGTGGGAAATTCGTATTGCACATTGGGGTGGCATTATGAAATGCGTAGAAAGTAGCTCTGATGGACCAAACACTCCACGCACTAACCTTGCGGAGAGCAAGCATGGCAGCTGGCTAGCAGGGGAGGGTTTTTGTAAACGCATTTCATTATATGATGCATGTACAACCTACCTTGCAAATTCCATCTTACAGAGCACAAAGGCCATTTCATACAACCATGGAAAACACAGTGGGAAGGGTCCATCAATAGAAAAACTTACAGAACGCCATGAAAAA
The DNA here is from genome assembly GCF_014529385.1 of Adiantum capillus-veneris. NCBI lineage: Eukaryota > Viridiplantae > Streptophyta > Polypodiopsida > Polypodiales > Pteridaceae > Adiantum > Adiantum capillus-veneris. Next base: position 41,277,673 of record NC_140938.1, on the reverse strand, counting down.
CTTCCTAGCCAAGTGATAAGAGCAGTGGATGTGGCTACTGAGGGCACTCCAATGTGTAAACAACCAACTCCATTGACAGGAGATAAGGAGACATCAAGGCAAAAACGCAAGACAAATGAGGTTATCAATGTGGAAGATGATGCATCACATAGGCCTGAGTACAACTCGGTCACAAAGATCGCAAGAAGTGTGGAAGACCACGTTGTCGTGCAGCTCCGCTACCATACTAAGAAAGATGCCTGAAAAGTGCACATCAAGCTTCTTTGAAACCTACTTGATTAATGGTCAATGATCAAGGCTTGTTAACAGGCCAAGTTTAATGATTAATGTATGCCAGATGCAGCTTAAAAAGGGCCAACATATGCCTTAATGATGCCAAAAATGAGTATGCTTGAAGTGAGCATAGATGACAGATTATGATCTAGAACTGTAGTGCTTGAAGTGCTCTATCGGCCTGTCTTTACGGCTCATCGATTGGAGCTACCGTGAAGAAGTTATGGCAATTTGAAGTTTAAGTCGATTGCAGATCTGTACCAGATTGGGCAACTGCAGCTGAGGTGACAAAAATGAAATGAATGCACAGGCCTGGAGTGCTTACTTTGTGGAGCGCATCGGCCTTTTCAGATTAGTAATCGGAGTGCTGGTTACCAAGATATCGGCGATTAAAGATTCACTGGGGCCCGATTCCGTACCTGTCCAGTCGCTCGATTGGTGTGCCATCTGGGAATTTTTTACTTCGATCAAGTTTTGGAGCATCATGCAAGAATGCGTTGGTTGATATGTTGTGCCTGACAATAATATTAGTTATTGGAGATTGCTAATAGCAGGAAATTCCCAACACGGCTATGGCTTAAGCAGATACGAAGTCGAGGTTCTCTCTCAAAATGCAATCACCTATAGTAACATCTTGAAGGCTGTGTCGTGGAAAATGGTAGAAAAATTCACAATGATATTGTTAGTCAAGGATTGTTGGAGGAAGAAGCCAAATGATTTTGGCCGCCCAATCGACCTATGTATTCCAAATGTGGTGCCATTAAAGTCCCAATGGCCGCCCAATGAAGGCCAAAAAAGTCCCCTGAGCAATCACCATTTCTTGCACCTTGAAGTGACTGCCCATATGAGTCAGAGGGTGGATGCCCAAAAGCCATTAAAAAGCCGCCCAAACTTCACCCTAAAGTCGGCCGCCCAATGAATGCCGCCCGTAAGGACTTAGCTTTAATTGAGTGTGAAAGAAAGGAAAAAAAAACAAAAAACAAAAAAGAAGGTATGGCATCGACGAGGGCAGCGGGCAGAGCGTAGGTGAAGAGAATGGCTTGTAGTGGCTTGTAGAGAGCTCAAACGCCGACGAGCATGAAGCGAAAATTGTTCAGCATGCCAAGGCGCACTTGTGCGGAGCTTGTCCCGACAGATTCGATGCTGGCCGGCCCTTTGCCTGCCACAACATCAAGCCGCGTCCCGTGCCACATCAGTCACGACGCTGTGACTGATGGGCTGAGGCTTTTTTAAGGGCTTAACGAGGGAAAAGATAACAAGAAGGGAGAAAACGAAGAAGAAGGAAGGAGGAGAGGAACGAGGGCAAGGGGAGAAAAAGGAAGGCGGGGAGGGCTCGGAGCAAGGAGCAAAGCTCCCTCTCTCTCGCTCTCATGCTCGGGAAGCAAGCTCTCGCTCTCTCTTTCGAGCTTGGACAAGGCAAAGCTCTTCCTCTCTCTCGACCCTTGTGAAGGTTGAGAAGGCATGAACAAGCAAGAAGGGGAAGGAGCTTGAAGCTTTTCCGAATCAACCAAGGTGAGAAACTTGTCGAAGAGAAGCAAGCAAGAAGGAGAAGGAGCTTGAAGCTTTTCCGAATCAACCAAGGCAAGAAACTTGTCAAAGCAAAGCAAGCAAGCTTGAGAAGGAGAAGGCAAGCAAGCAAAGCTTGAGAAGGCGAGCTCGGTCGAAGCAGGAGAAGCACTCTTGGTCTTGAACCAAAGCAAGAGAAGAAAGCAGGAGAAGGCATGCATGGTAAACAAAGCAAGGTAAGAAGCAAGAGGAAAGCGCGAGGCAGTCCAAGCAGGGGTTAAGGGACTCGGAGCAAGTCGAGTAGAGGTGAAGATAAAGCTCGTGAACAGTAGATAAGCTAGTCCAAAGTGCATAAAGCAGGAAGTTACATGATAATTGGTAATAACTGAAGCTTGATGATCGAGGCAGTGAACTGAATTAAGGTTGCAAAATCCGTGACGTATTTGAAGTAGATAAAGCGACAGAGGAAAATTTCCATCACCGTCATCTGTTAGAGATTAAATTAGCATTTTGTTAAGTTTGGTGTCGTTAACGCCCCAGTTAATCCTATAAATGGGAGCTTAAACCCCTACTTAGCAGATGATCCAAGTGACGGTGCTGTTAATAGCCCACCTTGGCTAAAAATTAAGTTGTACTCAAATGTATAAACCAATTAATCTCTCTCTTTCACACCTCCCACAGCCAGAGGCCCGATGCCTACCCGGTTCACGTAGCGAACACATATCCCCCGACAACCTGGTGAGCCCGACGCGAAACGAGCCGGGATGGGAGGTAAAGATGGAGATACCAGAGCAATTGAAGCAATTTCTTGACGATTTTAGTTTGAATGGATTTGATAAGAATCTGGCAGTTACAGATTTGCCAAAAATGATGGAATTGATTCAGGGGTATCTACAGGAAGCAAAAGCCATGCACATAAAAAAGCAGATTGATGATGATGTAGGGCTAGCAGTTGATGTTGTTTGGGAGCTAGTATTATATTTTTCAGGGATATGATCCAGAAGGTTTTATTGCATGTTACGAAGTTGAGATGAAGAGTCGAAATGTTCCAGAAGATCGGATGATTGCAGCTTTTGAGGAGGTTGTAAACTCGGATTTTAAAAAGCAGGTTCAAGAACTGGCAGAAGCATATCCCACACGGTGGGAGTATTTTGCAAAGGAATTTATTTACAAAGGCTCAAGGATTCTAGATCGGGATATAAAGGAGATTACTGAATGAAGTATGGTTGTCTTCAGTAAAGGTGAAGGGGATCAGATGCAGATCCTCAACTATGATGAATTCTGGGAGCATATTTCTGCAAGAAGTAAAGCCAAAGAAAATGTTGAGCTGGAAGTAGTAGATTTAGTTCAAGAGGAGCTTATTTTGAGTAATGAAGAAAAGGTAAATGATGAATTTAATGCTGAAACAGGCTTATATGATTTTTTTTCAAAGATCGCTCACATGGACACTACCTCTAATAATGGTTCCAATGAAGACATAGACTGTACAGCAAGTGGTTCGCAAGTTGTTGACCTTGACATGGGTTATTCTGAAGGAGTTCATCAAGTAGATGAGCGTCTAAAGGACATTACTAAAACTATCAATACTATAGCCGAATAGGACAACATGTTTGGTGCAAATGAGTGCATAAATAAAGCTATTATATACACAGTAGCTGATGAAGTGACTAAAAATTGTGGACCCAGCACAGGATGAGCCTGAGGATATCAATGAACCTATGATTGCTACTAACAGTATGCTTGCAGATGTTGCTATCACAGAAGAGAATGCTATAATCGGTGAATTTTTGTCTAGATCTGAAGGAGATGTTTATGGCAGTATAGAAGAGCTTTCTGATGCATATACCTCTTCAGAGGGGGTGCTAGATGAGCCGTTACAGTTCTATAATGTATTGCTAAGTGCAGATGAGGAAGCAGAGGATGATATGGATGAGTATGAAGATTGCTCGGATCATGCTGATTGTGAATAGATTATAGACAGGAATTTTACATCTATGCTTGTTCATGGGCTGCATGAGGAGATAACTCCTACAGTTTTGATTAATGTTGAGACTTCCAAGGGTGATTTTATCGAGGATGTTATGGATGAAGATCTACATGATAAAGCTATTTTTCATGATCAAGCTGAAATCCCAACAGGTGAAAATTCGACTGATGATACAGGTCGAGAAACTCCCAAGGTTTTTCGTGATGGCTATGAAGCTAGAGGGGATGATGATGCTAAATCATCCTTGATACTGCATAAAATGCACAGGGTTTTTCATTTTCTTGGACAATGTGCTAGATGTGGCTGGATTTGGATGCTATTCCTATTGATGCTTATGTCAGTGATGTCTTGACTGCCAGTAAAAGGGAGTCAGATTTCTTTAATGATTTTTGGTAATGATCTAAAGTTTCCAACAGTTTACGGGATGTGGGTGTTGTACTATGTTTCAGGTGAAGCTCTAGTATATTGCGAGGCCCATCAATGCTATGTGATCTTGATGGTGTTTGATCCAGGAGATTCTAAGGATGTTTGTAATCAGATTCAATATGGATGGATATTGTTGAGTACGAATAGTAATTGCGTGCTATTTGAACCAAGGGTAGCATATTTGCACCAGAAATGCTTGATGTTTATTGATACAGGAAATGTATGCTCATGTGGACATTATGATGCTCCAGTGTGTGGCCAATTCCTTATTATCCCATTTGATCCTGGGGGTTACTAAAGTGCAAGTTGCAGACACGGAGGATACCAGATTCCTGATGTAGCAGGCTGCATGATACAAGATTTTGGTTAGATGGATGTAGAATCTCAATGGACCCCTCTTAAGCCCAACAATAGCATTCAAGCACACCATGTGGTTAAGCTTAGTGAGAGTCTGACATGTGTCCCATGTGCTCTTTTATGCATAGGAAGTTTCTCAAGAAACTTCCTCATTAAGTGAGTAGGTTCTCTTTTTTACTCAAGCATCTTACCCCCATGCATAGGAAGCTTCTCAAACAACTTCCTCATTAAATGTGACAAGTACCTCAAGTACCTTAGTCATCAAGCATGATAAGCACCTTAGGCGGGGTTCCCACCTCAAGCACAGCCTTTGCTTGCTTAAGTTTAGGTCGGGTTCCCACATCAAGCACAGCCCTAGCTTGCTTAAGTTTAGGTCGAGTTCCCACCTCAAGCACAACCCTAGCTTGCTTAAGGTTCCCACCTCAAGCACAGCCCTAGCTTGCTTAAGGTCAAAGGACTTTTAACACTAACCATTGGAGGTATTTAATGAAGCTAACCCTAAGGTCTTTTAAGCTTCATTAGTTGCACATTGCTCTTTGATAGAGTACCTCCTTTTGGACCCCTATTGAGATGTAACCATCTCTCCTCTTGGTCCTCTGTCGAGGTAAGTCTAGAAGCACTTATTGCACATTGCTCTTTGATAGACCATCTCCTTTTGGACCCCTATTGAGATGCAACCATCTCTCCTTTTGGTCCCGTGTTGAGACAGGTCTAGAAGCACATGTTTCTATTCTAACTCTTGTTCCCGTTTATTCTCCCATATTAAATGATCGGTTTAATATGAGAAAATCATTTGGTAAAGTTAGATATTTATTTTATGACGTTACCTCTCTCTTGAAATCATAGTCGTCCTCGACTATGAGTTTGAGAAGATAAAGCCTAGTCATTAGTCCATGTTTCTTAGCGGGTAGAGGATCCCTTTTTACCCTACGACATCATTCCAAGATGGATGACTAATCCATTTGGTGCTTGGGAGACGTAGCTGCCGCAAGCATGTCTGCTCTTTAGTCCATATCATACTTCCAAAGTAGAGTGACAAGTTCTACTTGGTGTTTGGGAGACGTCGTCACCACAAACATGATTCTAAGCATGCATACTTTTAAATTTGTGCACAATAAAAAGCAAAGTATTCTTATAAGACAAAAACATTTTCCATTTAAAATGCATTTTCAGCTTACTCTAGTGCAACATTGTAAGCATTGACAAGGTTCATATTATCCTTAAGCTAGGTTCTTTGCATTCATCTAGCATCTTTAAAAGAATAATTCTTAAACTTAATAAGATATTGTCAGATAATCTTACCGTTTCTTAATACCTTGTCTTCATGTCATAGGATGGCCTCAGGTTGAAGTACTTCTTCTTGATCTTTGATTTTTGGAGGGTCTGCAACAACTATTGCTTCTTTTGATGGCGCTCCTTTGTAAGGCTTATGTACGTTCTCATGGAAAACATGGTGCATGAGCCAATGGTTGGGAAACTTCAATTGATAAGCCATAGCATTGACTGGCTTAAGAATTTTAAGGACCATAGTATCTTTTTGCTAGTTTAGCATCATACTCTTGGTGGTCCGTAGGACGCTTGCCCATAGTATGCCTCAGATGAGCCTTGAGAAACTTTAGCAAGACCCAGTCATTTTCCTTAAAGGCTAAGTCTCTTTTGTGCTTAGTAGCAACAGCCCTTTTTGCCTTTCTTGTGAGATGGATATAACCCCTTTAATCTTTGGAAAATATTCTTGTAGGTCTCAGCTATATTCATCAGCAACGAAGATCTTCTCGTGTAATTGAAGTACTAAGGGACTTTTGGATCTTCCCTCTTTAACCTTGAAAGGTGCTTTCCCCATAGAAGTGTGTACAATGTCATTGTACGCATACTCTATAAGAGGTAGGTACTTCTATCATTGAGAACATTGATCTACTTCCATGACATAGGCTTTTAATAGATTCAAGGATCATTAGATTAGTTATTTCACTTTGGTGATCCGTTTGTGGATGATAGGCCGAAAAATAAATTTAATCTACTTCTTAGATTCCAAAAGAGACCCTTCTAGAAATTATTGGTCATTCTAGGATCTTTGTCCGACACTATAGATGTTGGAAATCCATGATTCTTGAAAATTTGAGATCTGAAGAGGGTTGCCATTTGATATTCCTTAATAGTCTTTTTGACAAGCATAGAGTGTGTTTTCTTGTTAAGCCTATCAAACAACTGAAACAATCCAAGTTGCTTCCCTCGATCAATTTTCAACTTTTGGTATACCACGCATTTTGAAACATACTCTTGTATGTTTATTTTTCATGGTAGACCAACAAAAAATCATTTCTACTCCGTGAAGAGTAGACTATGGAATCCTTCTTTGCCCCGCATTAGGAGAAGTATGGGATTCATACATGACTTTCGTATTATATGGGTTATTAACACATAGCCTATTGTCGTTTGGAAGATAACCATCCTTCAAGGTGAATGGTTCTTGTTTCTTTCCTATTGCAAAGGCTGTAATTACATACTTAAAGTCTTGGTCAGTAGCATACTCATCGATCATAAAAGATAGATCATTGTGAGTTGCTATAGACACCACATTTACCCTTGGTCGTTGTGAAAATGCATTGACCACTTGATTGTGCTTGCCAACAATGTGAGCAATATGAAATTTAAATTACAAAAGAAAATTTTCCCGCCTCATTTGTTTGTCGGAGAGCTTGGTTTGCGTCATGAAGCTCTTGAGGTTTTGTGATCCATTCGTAGAATGAATGGAGTCCCCAAGAGATAGTGTTTCCTCGTGTTTAGGGCATATAGAATAGCTAATAGCTTTTTTTTTGTATTTGCCCAATACTCACTTATTGAAGTTGAGTCTTTGACTCTCATATGCTATGTCATGTCCTTCTCGAAGCAAAATAGCTCCAAGGCAATCACCACAAGCATCAGATTGGACCTCAAATGGCTTTGAGAGATCTAGTAGTGTGAACACACGTTGAGAGATAAACTTCTCAAAAGCTTCTTGCACTTTTACAGTCCATGAATACTTAACGTTCTTTTTTTGTTAAGTCATGTAATGGGCACACATACCTACAAAGCTTAGTACCTCTTGTAGATCCCTTGGATTAGGCCATCTTTTTATTACCTCTAACTTTGTTGCATCCATACGGGTGCCATCTTTAGAGATAATGTGACCTAAGTATTGAATCTCTTGTAGAAAAAAAATCACTTTTCTTTTGATTAATGAAAAGCTTATTCTCTCTCACAATTTGAAAGGTTACCTGGAGGTGTTGCTTATACTCTTCAAGAGAATTTGGATGGCTTGAAGATTTTTGTCCATCATGAGTTTGAATGCGTCTGGAGCATTTGTCAAGCCAAAACTTGTAAATTATCAAATAGATTTTCTACCTGTGGCACAGGAAATCTATTTTTGATAGTGATCTTTTTAGTGCTCTATAGTCGACACACATGTGATATGTGTTGTCTTTCTTTTGCACTAAAAGCAATGGTGAACGAAATGGAGAGGACTAGACCTCACCATTCTTTCTTTTGCACTAAAAGCAATGGTGAACGAAATGGAGAGGAGCTAGACCTCACCATTCCCCCTTTTAAAAAAAAAAAATGAATTCATGCACTTGCCTCATGATCTCCTCTTGTTGAGCTTGTGAAACTCGATAAGGAGGCTTGTTAGGGGGTGAGCTTCTTGATAGGAGCTCAATTGCATGGTCATCATCCCTCATTTTAGAGATAGCTCACTAGGGATGCCATCAATGAAAACACCTTGGAATCCTTTTAGAAAATTAGACAACTCTAATTTCTCTTGATTCCCTTTATTGCAGGGATATGGTGTTCCCCAACTCATTAGCATCTATGTACATGCTCTTTTCCCTGTAGTGAAGTAGATTCTCCTTTCAAGGAACTTCATGTTGGAAGCTATTGCTTAAACCATGGTGCCCCAATGATAACATTCTCATGTTTAAGAGGGGAGATGAAGAAATCCTCTTTGTCCAAATAGCTTTGGACATGAAGGCTTAATTTTCCAATGAAAGAAGTAACTGAGACGTCTTGCCCCTTGATAGCTCCATTAGCTTTCAATACATCTCCCATCTTGTGGGCTTGTATGCGTAGCTTAGTGGTCAACTCCATGGATATGAAATTGTGAGTTGAAAGGCATCATGCTCTTGCATCTTTCGCCAAGCAAGGAAAGGAGAAATCCTTGGCAATGAGCATCCTCTTTTGGAGCTTCAAACATAGAGACTCTAAGAGTCTCATTGCGGGCAATTCTCTTGGGGCAAGGACGATAACCATGGCTTTGCTCCACACACTTAAAACATTTGTGGTCCTTACTAAAAGATTCTAACTCTTTAGGAGAGAGTTTATATTTACCTTTGTGAACTCCCTTCTCCTTGGACCAATTGTTGTTGTTATTGGAATAGCCTTGTAAGAATTTTGGGCATTGGTTTTCCCCTTGGCATCATTTTTGTCTTTATATTCCATGGGCTTGACATTCCGTCTAGCCCCTTGTTGGAAATTGATGCACGAAGCAACCATGGTGTGGTGGATTACTTTGGTGATAGAACTAGGCCGTTGAGAGTTGACATACTCGGCCATCTCTGTTAAGGCGGTTACGCCGCTAGCGGAAGCTAAATAGCGAGAACTCAACCAACAACAGAATTTGTCAGACGAGGACGGAGCTTGACCCACAGGCGCATGGAAACAACTAGGTGGGTGTCAAATCACCTACTCGACCTTCTAATGACAATCACTACTAAGGAAATCAAATCTAAGCTCTAAAATACGCAAGTGACTGAAATCCGTACTACGAACAAATGCTATACGAAACAGGATCTAGAATCATCGAATCGATCTCAAACTCAAGGGGAAGTCTATACACTAGGTAAGAACAACACCCTAAAGACTTGAACTGCAAAATCAACCTATAACCACTCCGTACGGTAAACGCGTATGAAGACAGGCCGAAAAATACAGGTGACCGAAACTTGACCCCGATGGTACGAATGCGTAGCTCTACTCGTTGTGGTTCTATAGATATGTTGCACGCTCTATTCCGACACACGAGTTGGAAGAAAACTCACACCGAAGCTCGTAGGAACTTACCACACGTAGAAGCCGATAGTGTGCACTCTTGGTATCTGTGCGTAGCTCTCACCGTTGCTAACACAATGGTGGTGTCGCTTCTCCAATGGCGGCCCCGTAGCTCGCGTAGCAAGGAGATAAGACTCTCTCTCTCTCTCTCTCTCTCTCTCTCTCTCTCTCTCAGACACAGTCACGGCGCTCAAAAACTCACTTTGATTAATAATTGAATCCTCCTTTTAGGTTACAAAACTTTGGCTTATATACCTCAGCCTTGGAGGTGAGAACATCTCTAGTTATTTACATCAACAGGTGAAATTACTTCGGGATTACAAGCTGGAAACTCAATTGAGTCCCGTTACTTAATGAATGGCTCAAATCAAAATTAATGTCGGAAAGACATTTATTACAATCAATGGTTACAAAATGATGGGTGTGAGCAAAAATGCGGGTGTGATCCTCTGCTGGCTCAACACTCCCCCCCTCCGCGTTCATGTCGTCCCTGACATGACTTTTAGGCTTGATCAATAGAGTCCTGTCGTCTTGAGCATCTGCAAATGTGATTCGTAGCGTAGGTTGCCGATGGTCAAGGTTGGGCCGAATATTTTGCTTTCGTGAGTGAAAAAGCCGGTGTAGAAAGCTTCTTCGAATGTTTGCATGTGGAAGCTAGGCAAAAACATAATTCTTTGGTATAAGAGATGTAACACCTTTGGTGATGGCTGCAATGAAAGATCATACATCATATCCGTCACTGTGTCGGCCGTCGATAGTAGACTCGAGGTAGTGGCTTTATCTGGCGCGAACACTTCAATGCATGCTAAGAGAGTCCTGCAGATTTTCTTTAGCATCTGACACGAAAGGTCAGGAGAGCCAGTAAAGAGTTTGATGGTGCCCGTTAGGGTTTTCACCATGTAGGCTTTACCTATTCTCTCTCCTTCCTTTGGTCCTGGCATCCTTGGGTAATTAAGCCAATTTGGCTTCTTTTCTGCAATCCTGCCATGCTCTTTCCAACTTCTGACTCTTGGCACCGGGCAGAAGGTTGCATCCTCCCGAATCTCCTTTGGAGCCTCTACCAAGTAGATGAGGTAGGCTGGGTATTTGTTCAGCCAACCTTTCCTCCATCTAGGTTGAGAATCTACAATCTTCTTTGATTGTTCATCCTTTGTGATGTCGCCTTCGTAAAGAGCGACATACTGCTCCTCCTCTATTCTCTTTTTCGTCTTTATCACTTCAAATTTCATCAGAGGGAAAGGCAGGCTGGGTTGCATCCACTCTTCATGGACCACTTTTGTGTCTAAACCTTGAAGTCTAATGGAGATGAGGAGTCTCCTTTCCCATTCCATTTCCGCCTTGGCACTTTCCTCTGTTGACTTTTCTATTTGGTCCTGGAGCCTGTGTTCTTCTTCTTTAGAGATTCCTGAAGTTGAGGCCACTTCTTGAACTGGGGCTGGATCTTCAATTGTGGTTGCCTCTCCAGTTTCTGGTAGCTCTATGGCTGCTCCCCCTGCTTCTTCTTGTGGTGGCTCTGTTTCTCTTCTTTGTTGCTCTTGGAGGTCTTGGAGCTGTTTGCGGAGGGCCTCATTTTCTGTCCTTAGTGTTTGGTTTTCTGATGTGAGCCTCTCCTCTGCAGCCAATGATCCCTCCGCTATGTGCAATCTTTGCACTTGCTCTAACCTTAGCTCTCTTTGCAAACTTCTGACCTGATCTTCCAGAGCTGTTACGAGGGCTCCCTCTTGTTCTGTTCCTGCTCTGCTAGCTCTAGGGGTGGTCCTGAGTCTCGTGATTGTCCTTTCTTGAAGTTCGACTCTTTCCCTTAGCTCAATGAGCTCATCCTTGGCTGCCTCCAGATCATCTTCTATTCTCTCCTTTGCTTCCTGTGAACTTGTTACCTCTCTTGAAGCTTCGGCTAGTTGGAGTATCAAGCCGTCTCTCTCGTTTTCTGCGTCGTAGAGTGATGCTTTATGACTTTCAGATTCAGTCATAGCATTCTCTAACTTCTTCTGCAACTCTGCTTCCTTTTGTTTTGCTGTCTCAAGTGCTACTTCCTTTGCTCTGGATCTTTCTTTAATCTTGCTGAGCAGTTCATGCACCATGTGCATGTCTTTTTCATCTTCATCTGTCAACTTGACAGCTCTTTGTGCCACCACCTCCAATGGCTTCGGCTCGTCCATTTTCTCTTTACTCTCCATTGTAACCTTTGTCTTTTCCTTCGTCCCTTTCCGATCATCTTGTTTCCGTAGGGATATCCCATAAACTGCCTCCAGGGCCTCTTCTTCACTGTATCCGATCGCTACCAGATCCTCATAACCATCTTTCTTTTGCTGAACTGGATCTATCTCCTTTTCCTTGGTCCCGGCCTCCGGCTTTTCCATAATTTCTGTTTCTATTTCTATTGTGGTTTCCTCCACAATAATTTCCATCTTCTTCGGGCTTGGTACAACAGTAGAAGAGGGCTGATTGTCCTCAGTCATCTTGGCTTTCCCTTTGTTTGCTTGCCCGTCTTTCTCTTGAGGTTCAGTAGACACATCTATTTTTTTCTTCCCCTTGTCGTCCTTTTTCAGCTCAGCTTTTAAAAGCTGTACTTCCTCTTCAGTATAAGGCTCGACAGGTTGCTGCTCCAGTATGGCCTCCGACTCCTCATAAGCTCTAATATATTGATCATATTGATCAACATGTGGCCTGGCTGAGCTGGTTCCGACTTTAGTGGGGTCTGGCACCCACATTTCTTCAAAGTCCCCCTTTAGAGCTCTTTCCGCTCTAAACTGCTCTACCAGCCTTTCCATTCTTGTGGCTTTTTGACTTTTGGTTTGCTTGGGATCGGCCTTCTTCTTCGCTTTCTTCTTGAGCGGCTCGTCCACAGCCTCTTCAGGTTCTGAAACTATTTCTAGTTTTCGGCGTGCTCTTGTGGATGCCCTCTTGGATACTTCTTGCTGTTCTTCCTCCTCATCGGCTTCTCTAAGCCACTCAATCTGGGAGGGAATCCGTGGCCCTTGATCTCTAGCTCCAATAGCTTCATAAGCTATTCTTGTTAGGATTTCTCCTCCTCCTATGTACTTTGGTTTCTGGTTGTGCATGGCGATTACTTGCTCGTGGATGTATTGAGCATAATTCACCTCTTTTGGCATGTTGCTCTTTAGTGCCCATGTGATGGTTGTCGCAATGGCATGGGGTGGTGTAGTATACTTCTGCGGTCTTTTACTGCACACATTGAAAAACTGGTTGTATAACCGGCAAAGGGTTGCCGCTCGTTGATCTGCCATATCTCCGTAGGTTGTATTTTGTTTCTTTGATCCATAGACCTCTATGGCCTCCCTTCTTTCTCTGACAGAACTCCCTTTGTTGTGCAGCTTCAATGCATCTGCAATGAGCTGTGGAGTGATCTGTACTTCAACTGTTTCTCCATCCATGGCTGTCAACGTGGCTTTCCCATCCTTCTGAATGGATGTTGCCAACTCATACACTCTTCTTGTGTCTACACCTGATGGTCTCGAGGTGAAGAACCTGTGTAAGTCAGCCTTTTCCAGGTATCTGCTGATGTTCTCTGATCTGCTATAATCCACTAATTCTCGTGGGATCATAGGCACATCGACCGATTGCCCTTGAGGATCTCTGAAAGTCCCCTGGTAGATCTTTATTCCCTCTTTTTCTAGTACTGCTTCCTCCACCCAAGTCTTGGTTGGCTTGAGGGTTTCTGTTGGAATATCAAAAGGTTCTGCTTCTGCAAGAGCATCCTTGATGGTTGGTCTTTTTCTCTTAGTTGCCGATGACTTAGCGGAATCCATGGATCCTGTAACTCCAATTTCAGAAGTTAGCGTCTTTTTAGTACTGAAAGCCGAAATGAAGCTTTTAACTATTCAAATGACTTGAAAATTGAAACATGAGCTATTCAGGGCCTAAGGATGCAATGTAGGTGAAAAAATATGCAAACTGGGCTCAAAAACATGCTTGAGACATCATACGCGTATGATGTCTTTTGTGTCAGAATGACTTCATATTGGTTGTGCTTGTAGCTGATAGTGTATACATGAGTATCATATGCTTGGATTTGAGTTTGGATCCCATTTGGTCAAGTTTTGGCCAGTTTAGTCCGTTCAGGCTCTTGGCAAAATTTTGAAAGGGAATTGGATTTTATGATCCAAATTGGGTAAAACTTGGTGGATTACTTTCAAATGGCATGTAGAACACTTCTGTTTGGTGGTTGAAGCCCTGAGGTGCCAAAATCACATAGTGAGACATTATACGCGTATGATGTCTTTTAGTGCATTTTTGGACCAATTTTCTCTATAAGCTTGGTTTTGGCTTTAGATAGGCTTATTCAGTGGATTTATCAAGTTTGGATAGAATTTGGACTAAAAATGGCTCTGGAGACATCATACGCGTATGATGTCTTTTTCATCAATTTTTCATGGGATTGGTTCTGTGGACTCTCCATGTGCTAGTGAAGGACTGTTTATACTCAAATCTTGGTTTGGACTTGAATATGTTGGATTTGGGACAAAAATAGGCTTTGTATGAAGGATTTTCTCTTAATTGGGCTAATGGGGTGATCCACTGACCAAATGGTTCCAAACTTCATATGTAGCATGTATTAGATATATATAATGGATGTATGATGACAAATGAGCATTTTTGGCTCTGTAAGTGCAAATAGACATTATACGCGTATGATGTCTTTTGTGTCAAAATGGTGCTTTTTGGTTCCAGATAGCTTGTAGATGTGTTAATCAACAATCCTACAAAGTTTCAATGAGTTTGGAGTTATTTTGACAAAATTAGGACCAAAAATCAATTTTATGGCCTACTTTGCGTCTTTTTGGTTTTCCTTGGGTTTTCTAACTCCAATTCTCATGATACTTGGTTCATAGGATGTGATTAACATGTGGAATGAGGCTATGCACTCAAATGTTGAAATGAATGTGAAAATCATGCTGTGAGACATCATACGCGTATGATGTCTTTTCTTGAAATGTTGGTCTTTTTGTGCAAAGAATGCTTTGTGCTAGTGCCCTAAGCCCTGCTAACTAGTTTTCAACTTAAAAAGTCATCAGTTTAGCTAAAAAGCCCCCTTATAGGCATTTCAGTCTCCGAAGTCGTCTTTTTGCCTTGGAGTTGAATTTCTTCAACTTTTCTTCTTGAGAGTTGCATTTCCAGCTCATTGGATATGTTGTGAAGCCATCCAGTTGGTTGGACTTGACTTTGGCTCCCCGTTCTCCATCTTTATCCATTTGGTTGCTCGAAAGCGTCTTTTTCACCATCGGTAAGTGAATCAGCTTTCTTTTGGGTTTTGCTTGCAAACATAAGTCATCCATGTATAGTTGAAACTGCTCGTGAAGTTTCATGTCATTTGGTCGTCAATTTTAGCCGTTATGCCAAAATGACGCTTTGTGTGTCCGCAGCCGAATCGGTTGTTCTGACTTACTTTTGGTGATCCAAACCCGGAGATACTCCATGGTTGCATTGCCCTCGATGTTGTTAAGCTTCCTGAGAAGTTTTGTGTCGTTCCGACAACTTTTTTCTGTTTGCCTCTTGCAGGCTCTGTTGACCTAGGGTTTTTCCAGTCGTTCTTTCTCGAGCTTTGAGTGCTAGAAACTCATCTTCTATGTTAGGGTAACCCACCTCTAAGTTCTTGCAAGGTTTGGTTAGGCGGTTGTGCCCCTACCTAGCGTTCTTCCCCATTCCCCGTCTGCTCTTGTTTCTTGGTTTTGGTGAGTTTTCGCGACAAAAGTTAACGATAAGCATCAAAAGCTTATGGCAACGAGTCTACCTCTCATGTCTGGTGTCCTCTGAGCTCTCGTAGCAGTCGTAGAAGGCGGTAGAAGGTCGGATGCTCCTGTGTGCTCTTTGCTCTCTCCAAGAAGGTAATAGTGGAAATGAGCTTGATAGTGAAGTGAAAAATACTTAACTTCGGGCTTCCCGGATCACTTGTTACCAAATTTGACATGTGCTCCTATCTCGTCGTGAAATGCACTTTAGGATTTGAAATTTCTCAATTTGGATCCGTTTGACCTGTTTCTGAGAAATCTGTCCACTTTGCCAAAATTCTGTCATTTCGGGCTTTCCGCAACTTTTTCAGAATTGTACCCAATTTTTACCATGGGTTGCCCTTGTCATTAGGATCATCACCGTCTATTCTTTTCTTTTTTCCGATCTCATTTCACCTGCTTTTTTATTTTTCTTTTATTTTTATTAAGAAAATCATAAAAAATAAAGGAAAATAGCAAATTGAAGCCAAAAAATTCCAAACATACACGATAAATAGCTGGTAACCCTGTGTATATGAATATACACTTCTTTGTGATTTTTGGACTTGGATTACCATTTTTTTCCACTTTTTAGCTCCAAAAACACTCTTATTTAGTGATATTTACACATCTAGAGACCCAAATTCATCATTTGATCTCTTCTTGTTGCAAAACAAGGTATATAAGGGCATAAATATTATCAATATCCGCAATCAAACATAAAAAATTGCAAAATCATGTAAGACACTGCCCTTGTAATATAATTTTTTTTTCTTTGTTTTTTCCGCTTGTAGCTGCTTTGTAGCTCCTGTATACCTCCCCCCCTCCTAGTCTGAGTCCTCCCGGACGACTATGAAGTGTCTGTGGGTGAAGCATTGTAGTTGTTTTGGTCATAAGTTCCCAATGCAATTGTAGAGCGATGATACAACAGTCTTTCCAATAAAGCTGCTCTTTGTTTGATTGATGGATTGGTGGTCGGGTTTTGGGTTGGTTTTGGCAATTTGGTAGTAGAATCAGTAGATGGATTCTTCGTTACCTTGTTGTCTTTTTTCACAATCCAAATCTGCTTCCGCTTTGCTTGTGCTTGCCACAAACTCTTTGCGACCCAAACCTGCTTTGTTCTGTGTGTTGATTTCCTTGGCTTGAAATACCTAGGAGTTTCCGTTGATTGTATTGAAGGGAGTTCCTTTTTACAAATCTTTGGGATCCAAATTTGCTTGCTATAGCTTTGTGCCGTCATGAACTTCTTTGGAATCCAGATCTGTTTCACTGTCCTTGATTGTCGGGGATCACTCTGTTGTCTGGTATTGAAGACTCTGTTTGTGTTTTCTGGCACAGCCTTTTTTGGTCTCCATACCAATGTTGACTCCGTTTTATCCCAAGGTTGAGCTGTTATATTATTGCTTGTCTTCCTTATCCAATCTTGAGAGTTCCTCGTCGACGAGCAATCCAGTTGTGTAGAAACTTTTGGTTGCCATTGCTTCTTCTTTTTCTCTGTTTGTTGTTTGACCTTGTCCGTGGATTCTTCCTTTGGAGTTGGCTCTGCTCCTTTGGTGAACTTAACTGATTGACTTTCACCTTCGTATTTGATAAGCACTGATTTAGAACTCCAGTCAATCATTGCATTGTATTGCTTCTGCCATGGTTGTCCTAGCAATAATGGATGTTGTGTAGCTTGGTCTTCAACCACGTAAAACATATGAGGATACACATATTGGTTAATCTGTATATGTAAAACTGTGCATCCGACAGTTTTGATTGAATTCTCAGAGTAACTCTTTAACTCTTGCTTGGCAGTTTGTAATTTCGTGTCATTTGTCAATTGTCTATACAAACTGAGTGAAAGTAGGTTAGCTTGAGCTCCTGAATCCAATAGTGCTCTGGCTTTGATTTGGTTGGTTCCTACTTTGCATTCAATGATGGGTTCTTCTTTGTCATTCCCCATTTCTGTTATACTAACTGCGTTTATTCGTATTGCTCCTTCATTGCGCTGTTTCTGACGCAGTAGTCTTCTTTTCTCCATTCTTTCCTTCGCCTCAGGCTTGCGCTTCCTCTACAATCTTTTTCTTTTTTGGACACGCAGCTTTTCTTGATGTATTTTGAGAAGCATGTCTTGGGTTAGCGGCAAAAGATACTTTTTCACTCTGCATCCACTAATCCAATTGGGCATTTCTTCTCCGTCTAATGTAGCAAGCTTGACGGCTCCACTTGGTGATAGATCTTTAATCACCAGAGGTCCCATCCCTCGCTTTTTAAGCTTTTTAGCATGCTGTTTCAGAGTGTAAACTAGGACATAGTCCCCAACTTTAAACTCTTTAGTCCGCACATGCTTATCAAAAAATTCCTTTTGTCGCCTTTTTTGAGCGTAGATGGAAGCTACTGCTTTTAGGCGAAGCTCATCTAGCTTTTCCAGGTCATCTATTCTATCAGAGAGCTCGTGCCCTGTCCACTCTAGATCCTTAGCCACCCTTAAGGTTGAAATCAAGAATTCTATTGGCAAGATAGCATTTAGCCCAAAAACCATGTTATATGGGGTCGTTCCTATTGATGTTTTATATGCTACCCTATATGCCCATAATGTTGAATGCAACTTCTGGTCCCAGTCAGTTCTCGACTCAGATACAATCTTCGTAAGGACCGTGCATATGGTTTTGTTTGTTGCTTCAGCTTGTCCGTTTGCTTGTGGATGATACGGGGCTGATTTCCTATGGATTACCATGAATTCATCTAGAAGGATCTCTATCACTTCATTTATGAAATGTGTGCCTCGATCACTCACAATTTCTATTGGCAATCCATATCGTACAAAGACGTATTCATATAGAAATTGTGCCGTGGTCCTGGCATCTGCTTTTTGAGTTGCCTTTGCTTCGACCCACTTTGTTAGATAGTCTGTAGCCACAATGATGTATTGTGCATGAGTCTTATATGCAGGAGGTGAAATGGGTCCACATAATCAATCCCCCATTTTGCAAAAGCTCTTGCCCCCATCATTGGTCTAAGCGGCATATCATCTCTTTTAAGTGGTACTTTGGTCCGCTGACAGTCATCACACCATTTAACGTATTCCTCAGCGTCCATATGTAATGTTGGCCACCATATTCCTGCGGCTAAGACAAGTTTTGTGTCTTATCACCTGAGAAATGGCCTCCACCTACTCCTCCATGAGCTTGCTCCAGGATTATCACATACTCAGACTCTGATGCGCAAATCCTAAGCTGGTTGTCTTTACCTCTCTTATAGAGTTGATCTCCTATTAAAGCGTAATCTCTAGCTTCTGTCTCTACAGATTTCTGACGAGCTTTTGACGTTCCTTCTGGGAAAGTTCTATTTGTGAGATATTCAACAATATACTGACTCCATTCTGGAGCGATCATTATCTGATATAATGTTGAATACTCGGCTGGCGGTTTTGATGAACGTACAATACATACTGTGACATATTCATGTACGCTTTCTTTCATTCCTGGCCAATAGACTCCCAATTGTAACAAATTCCTATATGTGTTCCTTCTTGAACAATGAAATGCACATTCCTGAACATGTGCTTCGCACAGATATATATTATATTCCTCAGGATTGATGCATAGTCGTAAAACATGATCATTTCCCAATTGATACAACCTTCCTGCAATCAATTGAAGATTCTTGGATTGCTGAATAGCAATATGTTTCAGGTTGTATTCTCTTCTATCGAACTCTCCTCCATAGGTTAATAGGTCAACGACATTTTGAGACCACTTAGGTATCATTTCTATGTTGAACAAGTACGCGTCTGGCATGTCGTCATCTACTCCTATAGGGTCTTCTCCATTCGTCAATCGCGAAAGATGATCAGCTCTAAGATGTGTTTTTCCTTTCTTTACTACTACCGTGAAGTCGAATTCCAGTAAGATAATGAACCATCTCACTATTCTCCCGGTATTGCATGGTTTATTCACTAGGTAGAGCAAGGCTTGGTGATCCGTAAAAAACACAAACTTGTTGGCTAGAAGATAATGCCGAAATTTCTTCACAGCATATATCATTCCTAATCCCTCTCGCTCTGTTGTGGTGTAATTCTTCTCTGCATGGTTGAGCTGTCGACTGGCGTAACAGATAGGAAAATCCATGTTTCCTTCTTCTGGCTGAGCCAGAATGCATCCTATTGCATATGCAGAAGCATCTATGTGCACATGGAATATCTTCTCCCAATCTGGTGATTTCAAGACTGGAGCAGTAATGAGTGCCTCTTTCAATTTCTTGAATGATTCCTCACACTCCTCTGTCCATTCAAAGTTCACTATTAGCCTGTAAAGTGGTTGGCCTATTATAGCGTACATGTAAATGAATCGTCTATAATATCCGCAATGTCCCATAAAGCTCTGTACTTGTTTCGCATTGGTTGGTCTAGGCATATCCACTATAACTTTTATCTTCTCTAAATCCGTGGATATTCCGTTTTGTGAGACAATATGTCCCAGAATTCTGCCCTGTCGGACCATAAACACACATTTCTCAGGATTGAGACAAATGCGATATGTCCTACATTTCTCAAATACTTTTCTTAGGTGTTCTAGATGCTCATCTCTCAGTAGAGAATGTACACATAAGTCATCCATGTATATTTCGAGAAACAGCCTTAAGTATTCTTTGAAAGCATGCGTCATCAGCCTCTGGAAGGTTGCGGGAGCATTGGTTAGACCAAAAGGCATAACCCGATAAGCATAAATTCCCCACTCCGTTGCAAAAGCTGTTTTATGTTGATCTTCCAGTGCTATGGCTAGCTGGTTATATCCTGAAAAACCATCAAGAAAGGAGTATGCTGTTTTCCCTGATACACGCTCTAGAACATGATCAGTTATCGGCAGGGGATAATTGTCCCTGATTGTTGCAGCATTCACTTTCTTTAAGTTGACACACACTCGGAGTTTTCCGTTCTTCTTAGGTACTACCACAATCGGAGATACCCAATCAGTGTGTTCAATCTCGTATATGAATTCAGCTTCCATTAGCTTATCTATCTCTTCTTTGATTCGCTTAGCAAACGTATCATTATATGTGTATGGTCTCTGTCTGCTAGGCTTTGCGTCTTGTTTCAGTGGGATTGAGTGTTGGCATATCGATGGGTCAACTCCCTTTAAGTCCTTATAAGACCATGCAAACACATCCCTATACTCTCTGAGAAGACTCAAAAGTCTCTCTTCCTCGCCTGGAGACAAATCTGTGGCTATGTACACCGGTCTAGGTGTCTCACCTGGAGCTGCTAAATCAACTTTTTTTGCATCCTCCGGTCCGTCATAAGATTCGTTCTCCTTTCTCTCTCGAATAGGTGGGGTTAATATCACCTTCCTATCCTCTATTGTGAATTTCCTATAGTGAGAGGGAACATCCATGTTTTCCTTGATTTTGACGTTTTCGTCCTCTCCACTCTCAATTTCTGTCGTCCAAACTTCCTTCAGAGTTTTCTTGAGCTCTCTGTACTTGTTTCTACGTTCTAACTTGGACTCCGTGTATTCTCTGTTGCGCTTGTTCTTTTCTGATTTTTCTGTTTCAGTTTTCGTTCCATTCTTTTGAACTTGATTTCTTGAGCCTCTTTTGTCTTTTCGTAAGCTCTTTTGATCACTGCCTCTCATTCTTCCAGAAATCTTATCCTTAACACAATCTTCAGCCTTTACTAGCATTAGGAATTGATTTTTTCCTCTTATTCTAGGCATCGGATTGGTTCTAACCCCTTTTGTTTTTCTCTTTGCTCTATAGCGTTTCTGGCGTTGTTTAGTTTGGTTCGGAAAATCATAAAATCGGACATCCGTTATAGTTTCTTCGTTTCCGCTTGAATTGTCCGTTGACTCGTTGTCTGCTTCATTTCCCCACTCTGGATGATCGGGAATGTCGTGAAACACCTCTTCTTCATCTTCCTTTTCCAGTGTATCGTTCTTTTCAGTTTCTTTTTCGAGCACAGTTCTCAACATGAAATACGGAACCACGTCGTACCCGTCCTTGTCGCAAAATTTCGTTGTGGGACCATCCGGAATTGCACAAACATCTAGGGTTGCTAGAATGTGTGTCCATTCTAATGGTTCAAACGTGTCCTCTGGAAAGGGTTCTCCTACATAAGTTTCGTCTTCGATAGCCCTTTCTAAAACACATTCTTCTCGTTTCAGACTTCCACATTTCGAAGCTCCACACATCCATAACTCCTTGGGTTTACCTAACCAAGCTGGAAATTCGGATCCCGCCAAAGTAGCTGAATCAAACTCCTCTACCGGTGTTCGGTTCACATCTTTGTAGCTATGGTCTTTCAGGTTCACACGTGTAGTGGTTTCCATATTTCTCAAGTATATGTGATCGTAGCCCCAATCTTGGACCATTTTCAACTGTCTCATGAATGGTCTTCCCAGTATGATATCATAGTTATTCTCCTTGCCAAAATCGACAATAGCAAAAGTATGTTCGTATTCAATGCCGCAAGAAGTCACTACAACTTTCTCTAATAACCCCATAGGTTTCTCCATGTGTCCATCTGCTAATTGGAGTTTCAACCTAGTCTTCCTTATTGCTGGTTTCCCCCATTTTTTCCAGATTTCTTTTGTAGCAATGGCTACCCCAGCTCCGCTGTCTAGTATTGCCATTGTGTTCACTCCTTGGAATTCAACTGGTAAGGTTGTATTCCCCTCTTCACCTTCGCAATACTCTCCGACCTTGTTTAAGGGTACAGGCTTAGCGTTCTTTTGTGGCTTGCTCAGCTCCTCAATGCTCTCTTGCAATCTCGATGTTGGATCTTTTATCCCGAATTTCTCCAAGCATTTTCCTACAGTGGTCCACATATGTGGTCTTAGCCTCAAAAGCTCAGCTAGAGTGATAGTGCATGTCACTGGTGTTGACAAAATCTCTATCAATCCTTGCGAGTCCATGACTTTTTCTGATGAGATTTTTCGTGAGGGAAGTGCTCTAATCTCGGATTTTGCTTCATACTCTCCTAAGTATGAAGGTAAGGTTTTCAGTGAATGAGGTTTGCTCTCCATTGTTCTAACAGAGCCCCCATCTCCCCAGTAAGATTGCAGATCCAAGTCCACTTGAGATCCTGCCTCAAATTCCACTATGGGAGGATTCCTGATGTCCTTTTCCCAATTTGTCTGATTAGCTTGGCAACTTAGCTCGTTTGCAAAGTTTGCCTCTCTCACTTGTTTCCAAAATTCATTGTAATCCTCATCTTTTCCGTAAATCCTCTGTATGACTGGATGAAAACTCTCTATCTCCTGATCGGTTGTGTTCAATACTATGCGGTCATCCTTTTGTGTATTTTCAGGCTTTTGTGCACTGGGAGTCTTTTCAGCTACCCGTGAAACGATAGTCTCTTGCTGAATTGGGTTTTCCGTTCCACAATTCATTGTTTCTTTTGGTGGTTCTAATAAGGCTTGTGCAGTCTCGATCATTCTCTGGCACATTTCAAGTCTCTGCTTTTCCAATTCTGCGTTTGGGTATGTCATCCACCTCTGTTCTTGTGTTTGGTTGTTCTTTAACCTAGCTTCGTAAGCTCTCATCAGTGCGTCCAATGGTTCGTGTACTTTGTCGACTAGCACTGATCCCCCTGAGCTTAAGCTCGTTGTTTCTTTGATACTCTTTTGTTTCGTTCTTTCCGGGCTCATCTCTCGTTTCCCGTTTTGACTCTCAAGTTTTTCTAATCTAGCTTTAGTTTGCTTTAGTTCCTCAGCTAGAATAGCGTCTTCACGTTCTTTTCTCAACTTCATGCGTGCTTTTCTAGCTTTCCATGTGTTTTTCTGACTCCGCGGTCCTTGACTAACCACTTCAGTCGCTAACTTTCCATTCTCAGGTTCTCTAGTGGTTTTCTTAGCTTGAGCTCTAGTAACAACTTGCGTTGGTATCAGAGTTTCATTTTCAGACCCACTGCTGGTAGGAATAGTTTCTAACATATTCAATGTCGTCTTTTGCACTTTGTTTGGATTCTTTGAACAATCCTCAATGAAGTGAGTAACCCCACACTCAGTGCAATAAGCGTTAATTCTAATGATTTCCGTATGTGGGCAAACATTCATCAGATGGTCACCTCCACACTTGTAACAGGGTCCTAGTGCTGGTCTTGGTCCCATTTGATTCGTCCTTTGTGGATAGGATGGTCTCTGTCCTGCTAACCCTCCATGAGCTATGAACATCAAGGTTCTTGCGTCCAAATTGTATCTCTCTTCATCAGAAGCACTTGTAACTGTTGGTGTTCCAACATTCCCCATCATGCCCCATGGTTCTGGTTGTTTTGGTTCTTCTGGTGGGTAATACACTGTCGAGACATGTGTGCACCCGATTCTTCGTAATAGGCTTGAACAGGCACTAAGGCTTGTTCTTCCTGATTCTCTAAGGTTGGTGCATATCTAATGCCCACTGGTCTTGCTCCTGGTAAAGGTGGTTGTTGTCCCAATACCGGTTGCGGTCTTTCTATCCCCATAGGTCCAGGTACATTTCCCGTTGGGTATCGAGGTACTGGATGTACTTGAGGTGGTGCTAATTGAGCAGGAGGTGCATACTGGCGCTCCCTTACATACCCTTTGTTGTAATAACACTCCTCTGTTGGATGATTTGTCCATTTTTGTTCAATAGCACACCATTTCAGTGTTTTTGGCAATGGTTTTTGGTATGGTGCCATCCTTTTTAGAGCATCTTCTATCATTTGCTCTACATTTGGCATGGTTGTTGTTTGAACATTCTTTTTAGTGGTAGTCTCGCTCGCTACGGAGGAGGAGCTACTGGATGCAAAATCTGTATCCGCTGACACCTCTCCATAAACCGTACAGTTATCCACTAAGTACAATGCCTCTCTCGTTACTTGCTCGAAACTTGTACAAGCTTTCAAGTGCAAGTCCTTCTTGAGAGTGTCGTTCCTCAGTCCCTCAATAAAGAGAACAGATAGTCTGTCATCTTGTGGTCGTTCACGTACTGGACATCTCTCAATGTATTGTTTGAAGCGAAGTGAAGCTTCCTTCACTTTTTCGTGTTCTCTCTGTTTAAAAGCATATATTTGTGAGACCGTATTGTGCTTAATCCCTCGTTTTGAGAATTCCTCAGCAAACTCTCTTAGCAAATGGTCAATGTCATGGAATCCCCCAATGTTCATTGGTTGAAACCATGTCAATGCAGTACCTTCTAGAGTAAGACCAAATCCCTCGTATTGTGTATGGAAATCTGTTATCTGCTCAGCTCTTAAACTTGCTTAAAGAGTGACACATGTGCATACGGATCTCCTGAACCACCATACTTCTTTGGCATACACTTGGCTACTTGAGATGGTCTCATACGTCTATGATCTGCTACCAATCTCATTGCTCCTGTGTCTCGGCTAAAGCTTTCTCTAGCATCATGGACTTCATGGGTTACCCTTGTCGGTTCCCCCGCCCTGAATCTACTACTAGGAGGTAAATGTGATGGTTCCGCTTCAAACCTTGGACCTGGCGTGGTATAGGTGGGGATTGGAACTGCACTACCTCGATTCGTCTCCATTGACTCTCTGGAATGTAATGATCCCATTGGTCCGAGCTTCGAGTCCCAAGGTTGACTGAAAGAGTCAGCAACCTGAGTTCTTTGTCCTCCTGTTGTCATTGAGTTTTGCACTCCATTTGTTGGTGCTGGTCTATGTGAGCTAGAAGTAACATAATACTGATGTAGTGGTCCCCCAAAGTATGTATATCCTTCTAATTCTTTCTTGCCCATTGTTGAGTATTGCCTGCCATACTTATCGTAAGCGGCAATTTTCACTTCCGATCCCTCTGTGTAGGTAAAGACATAGAGTCTTTTTTGGTCTGTCAACTCTCCGGTGTAGGGTTCTTCACATCTATAATAGAGATCTTGCTCCCCATTATTATATTTGTACAGCCCCACATAGATGTTATCAGTGTTGATCCTTGTAGTTTCATTCTCTCTTCTTAACCTCGCATTAGGGAAGTTCATTATTGGTGCTTTCTCCTCGAGTTCTTCATCTATTTTGGCTTTGGTGCCCATCAATCCCCACTTGTCCACAATGTTAGGGTTTAGGACTACCAAGTACATGGTACCCTCGTCATCTAGATATCTATCTCCGCTATAGCTCACAGGCACTAAGTCCTTGAACTCACTAGGTCTTTCTTCTATCTTTACACAATAGCGGTCCATTCCATCTTTGTAGATCTTGGCACCTTGCTCATTGTCGTACTGGTATTTTATGAACAATAGCTTCATTGTGGCGGAAGGGTTTGATGATCCTGCTGCCATATTTTCTCTGTTGTTCAGGTTCAAGTGTTCCAAGTTTTCGGTGAAAATCTCATAAGATCTCTCCGAAGAAGTATCAGAGACACTTCCTTCAAAGATCGGCTCTAATGGTTGCACCCAACTTTGGTTTACACTTCCCTCGGTTGATATGACACTTGCTGGTTCCCCTTGTTTTGGTTGATTATTCCGGAGATTCCTGCCCGATCTCAAATTCATCAATTCCCCTAAAGGACTGTAACTTTTCCGTCTCGGCAATTTGTTTTCCCCAAGTTTTTGTGGTCAGAATTGATCCAAACTGATTGATACTTGGTCAATTGTTTAATCTTGTCAGTTGGACAACTTCTGTTTCATCAAGTGAGAATTTTGTTGCAGTTATGCTGAAAAAGACATTATACGCGTATGATGTCTTTTTTCACAGCTTTTGACTATTTTGGTTATGCTCACTCTCAGTGGCCCCTTTATGCTCTGTTCACTCACAAAATTCAGTTTGAACTCTGTTTGAGCAAGTTATGGCTAGTTCAGGCTTTTCTTGGCAATTTTCCGCTTTTGACTTGTTTTTTGGGTCAATTGTGATCCAAATGGGATGAAACTTGAAATATAACCTCTAGATATTACAATGTCCAAAATTAGGTCAAAGACATCATACGCGTATGATGTCTTTTTCATCAATTTGGGTCCAAACTTGATATTTATGCTTCCAACAGTGTTTGTAACAATCTTGTCAGGTCAGATTTCAAAAATAAGTAGTGGATGTGCCAAAAGACATTATACGCGTATGATGTCTTTTGTCCCAGATTTTGACTATTTTTGGTTTTAAGCCTTCTCCAATGTTTATAATTGAGTTTCAAGTGTTTTTGTCAGGTTTGAATGTAAAAACAAGATCTGAATCCAAAATTTCCTATTCTTTGCGTTTCTTGGACTCCGACTTGTCTTTTTGGGTTTCTTTGAGTGTTAATGCCTTGTTTTAAGTTGATCTTAGGGTAAAACCCCCCTTCTAAACACTCTGGCAATGTCAAATTTTCAATTTTAGTCTCTGTTTAGGTCCTAAGACATCATACGCGTATGATGTCTAAAGTTGCAGATTTCCAGTTTTTCAGCACAGAACTCTTCCAATAGCTCTTTTAAGTGCTCAACAACAATCAGTTACACAGAAAATTTGTCTGAACTTTGTTTATTGCATATTTCACTACCAAAGCGACTTTTTCAGTGATCTAACATGCAATCAAACACATCAAGCAAATAGAACACCAATTGATAGCTCTAGATCAGGATCAAATCAGGCCCTACCTAAGCTACTTCTAATCATAAAATGGATTTTTTGCAATTGAAAATTTAAAGAGATTTACTACCACACAAGGAGTAGCAAATGCTTTTTATGTCAACAACCACTTAAACACCATAAAAAACAATCTAATCTAAGCTAAACTAAAAATACTGTCAACACGGAAGACCCAGGAATACCCCACTTCCTAGTATCTCTCGAGACCTTCGGAGGCCACCACTCCTAGATCTTTTCTGACTAAAGTATACAAAGTAGTTTATACGACTCACCTCGTAGGATTAGTCTAAGGTCACCTACTTAGGGCTCTCGTCCCCGGCAGCGGCGCCAAATGTTAAGGCGGTTACGCCGCTAGCGGAAGCTAAATAGCAAGAACTCAACCAACAACAGAATTTGTCAGACGAGGACGGAGCTTGACCCGCAGGCGCATGGAAACAACTAGGTGGGTGTCAAATCACCTACTCGACCTTCTAATGACAATCACTACTAAGGAAATCAAATCTAAGCTCTAAAATACGCAAGTGACTGAAATCCGTACTACGAACAAATGCTATACGAAACAGGATCTAGAATCATCGAATCGATCTCAAACTCAAGGGGAAGTCTATACACTAGGTAAGAACAACACCCTAAAGACTTGAACTGCAAAATCAACCTATAACCACTCCGTACGGTAAACGCGTATGAAGACAGGCCGAAAAATATAGGTGACCGAAACTTGACCCCGATGGTACGAATGCGTAGCTCTACTCGTTGTGGTTCTATAGATATGCTGCACGCTCTATTCCGACACACGAGTTGGAAGAAAACTCACACCGAAGCTCGTAGGAACTTACCACACGTAGAAGCCGATAGTGCGCACTCTTGGTATCTGTGCGTAGCTCTCACCGTTGCTTACAATGGTGGTGTCGCTTCTCCAATGGCGGCCCCGTAGCTCGCATAGCAAGGAGATAAGACTCTCTCTCTCTCTCTCTCTCTCTCTCTCAGACACAGTCACGGCGCTCAAAAACTCACTTTGATTAATAATTGAATCCTCCTTTTAGGTTACAAAACTTTGGCTTATATACCTCAGCATTGGAGGTGAGAACATCTCTAGTTATTTACATCAACAGGTGAAATTACTTCGGGATTACAAGCTGGAAACTCAATTGAGTCCCGTTACTTAATGAATGGCTCAAATCAAAATTAATATCGGAAAGACATTTATTACAATCAATGGTTACAAAATGATGGGTGTGAGCAAAAATGCGGGTGTGATCCTCTGCTGGCTCAATAATCTCTTTGGGTAATCTCGCACAAAATTGTTTCTTTTGCACGGCAAAGTATATCTTTTGAAAGATAGTAGTCTTGAGATGTAAATCCCAAACTTGTCCACATATTTGTGGATAGACTCATGAGAGAGAAGCTTTAAAAGTCACCATTTGGTAAGCACTTTGTCCTTTGCATCACTTGCAAGGAATTGATTCATGATGGAAACTCGTAGAGTTTTCCATGTCTTTGGGGCTTTGCCGTTGCCACAAAGGCTAGCGCACCATTGATGAGCTGATTTTTGAAAGTGCATAGCTACATGATGTAGCTTGAAGGACTCTGTGAAGCCCTTGTCTCCAAAGGCCGCATAAAATTATTGGATGAAGGCCAATACTTTGTCAGTAGCACCGAAGGTGCCATCATAGGTGAGAAAAGAGATACTCTTTCCTCCTTCTTTGAGCTTCTTTAATTTTTGTGACCTTCGCCATGCAGGGTAAGATTTGCGATGTCCTCCCCTCTTGTATTCTCTAGGAGAATAGCCATAGCTCTCATCGGTAGAGGAGGAAGGTGAAGAAGAAGGAGAAGAGTCTTTCTTACCCTTTTCTTCCTTTGTTTCCTCTCTTCCCTTTTAGAGTGACGAGGAGAAGGACTATGGGTTAACCATTTCCTCTTGGGAGGAGTTGACGATCGTATAGACCGCCATCTTCATGGAGCCACATCTTTTGAGGAACCTAGGGAGTCATTACTTTCTCGTTCTTTGGATTCTTCCTCTCGTATGTGAGAGAGTCTTCTTTTGGGGTCTCACCAAGAGGCCTCCTAAGCTCTCTCTCCTCTTTGAGAGGAAAGAAAATCCCATAAGCAAGAAGTTGTTGAGTAACTTTGGCTTGCAAAGAGGGGTTTCCCATAGCTTGTTGCAACCTAGTAACAAGATAATCAACAAACATGGGGGCATCATCATTAGCAGCTTCATGTGAAAAATCAAAGTTATCAATGTTCATTCTACTCTCTTGGTTATTGTCACTCATGTTAATTGATCTTATGTGTTTACTTAGTGTATGCTTTGGCAATTTAAAACCTTAGTTGCTACTCCTCTTAGCCTTTGAAAATAGGCACTTAAGTCTCTACACCCACGGCTCGAATTGGTTAATTATAGAGAGTAGTGGAGTGAGTCTAACCGTTAGCGGAGTTGCCGAGGGATAGCTCCTTTCAGACTTCTTATGGCTCAATAATGGTAAAGCCGTAGGAAAGTCTAAAAAGACTCCATTATTAAGACCAAAGCTCCCGAGGTGTGCACCATATCCCACATAGTGGGCTCAACACAACTGATAATAGATCCCAGTCCCACTTACCCTAATATAATTAACAAAATCAACCATTAATAGGCTACTTAAGGACCTCTCTTCTTAAGCAAGAAAAGGGAAACCTAATGCTCTGATACCACTGTAATGGAAGTGGCCTATGAACTTTGAGAATAGCGGAATTAGGAAATTAGGTGAAGCACTTTTGAGAGATTACTTTGTGAGCATAGCGGGTGAACTTAATTGATGGTAGCAACATAAACATGGTACCTAGTTAACTTGGCATGAACAATACTTTTGCAAGAGAGAGAGTTTAGAGAACATGACAATAGTTGAGGACCGGATTCATATGGAGCCGGTCCCCCCTCCAATAGGCATTTGTATTATAGTTTCTCCCATCAAGAGATACTTGGTACAATACAATCTTTGTGTTCCTTGTAACCTAGGTGATGCAATGAAGATGGAAAGCTTCATGCATCACAAGCATAACATAAACTTGAAGAAAGCATTAACTATCCCAAGCCTCAGTCCCAAGGCCTCAAACACCTTCAAAGGTGGAAAGAGCTAGCAGGGAATGAGGATAGGGAAGAGGAAGAAGAAACATTCAATAGGAGAAAAAAATAGTTCCTCACTTATCATTACTCTTCTTGCTAGCATATATAATAGCATAGTAATGAAGATGGAGAAGATGGCAAGCTTAATCATTGAAGCATAGCTCTTGGTTGGATTTGCATTCCATAGCCAAGAGTGTTGGTGTAGGTTAAGCTTAGTGAGCGTCTGACATGTGTCCCATGTGCTCTTTTAGAATTCCCCTAACTTTGAGATTTTTATGCATAGGAAGTTTCTCAAGCAACTTCCTCATTAAGTGAGTAGGTTCTCTTTTTCACTCAAGCATCTTACCCCCATGTATAGGAAGCTTCTCAAGAAACTTCCTCATTAAATGTGACAAGTACCTCAAGTACCTTAGTTATCAAGCATGATAAGCACCTTAGGTGGGGTTCCCACCTCAAGCATAGCCTTAGCTTGCTTAAGTTTAGGTGGGGTTCCCACATCAAGCACAACCCTAGCTTGCTTAAGTTTAGGTCGAGTTCCCACCTCAAGCACAGCCCTAGCTTGCTTAAGGTCAAAGGACTTTTAACACTAACCATTGGAGTTCTTTAATGAAGCTAACCCTAAGGTCTTTTAAGCTTCATTAGTTGCATATTGCTCTTTGATAGACTACCTCCTTTTGGACCCCTATTGAGATGTAACCATTTCTCCTCTTGGTCCCCTGTTGAGGTAAGTCTAGAAGCACTTATTGCACATTGCTCTTTGATAGACGTCTCCTTTTGGACCCCTATTGAGATGCAACCATCTCTCCTTTTGGTCCCGTGTTGAGACAGGTCTAGAAGCACATGTCTCTATTCTAACTCTTGTTCCCGTTTATTCTCCCACATTAAATGATCAGTTTAATATGAGAAAATCACTTGGTAAAGTTAGATATTATATTTTATGACAACACAGATGACAGATTATGATCTAGAACTGCAGTGCTTGAAGTGCTCTACCGGACTGTCTTTACGGCTCGTCGATTGGAGCTATCGTGAAGTTATGGCAATTTGAAGTTTAAGTCAATTGCAGATCAATACCAGATTGGGCAACTGCAACTGAGGTGCCAGAAATGAAATGAATGCACGGGCCTAAAGTGCCTACTTTGTGGAGCGCGCCCATCTTTTCAGATCAGTGATCGGAGTGCCGGTTACTAAGATATCCGCGATTAAAGATTCACCAGGGGCTGGTTCCGTACCAGTCCAGTCCGCTCAATCGGTGTGCCATCTGGGAATTTTTTACTTCGACCAAGTTTTGGAACATCATGCAAGAATGCGTTGGTTGATATGTTGTGCCTGACAATAATATTAGTTATTGGAGATTGCTAATAGCAGGAAATTCTCAACACGGCTATGGCTTAAGCAGATACGAAGTCGAGGTTCTCTCTCAAAATGCAATCACCTATAGTAATATCTTGAAGGCTGTGTCGTGGAAACTGGTAGAAAAATTCACAATGATATTGTTAGTCAAGGACTGCTGGAGGAAAAAGCCAAATGATTTTGGCCGCTCAATCGACCTATGTATGCCAAATGTGGTGTCGTTAAAGTCCCAATGGCCGCCCAATGAAGGCCAAAAAAGTCCCTTGAGCAATCACCATTGCTTGCACCTTGAAGTGACTGCCCATATGAGTCAGAGGGTGGATGCCCAAAAGCCATTAAAAAGCCGCCAAAACTTCACCCTAAAGTCGGCCGCCCAATGAATGCCGCCCGTAAGGGCTTAGCTTTAATTGAGTGTGAAAGAAAGGAAAAAAAAAAGAAAAAACAAAAAAGAAGGTATGGCATCGACGAGGGCAGTGGGCAGAGCGTAGGTGAAGAGAATGGCTTGTAGTGGCTTGTAGAGAGCTCAAACGCCGGCGAGCATGAAGCGGAAATTGTCCAGCATGCCAAGGCGCACGTGTGCGGAGCTTGTCCCGACAGATTTTGTGTTGGCCGGCCCTTTGCCTGCCACGTCATCAAGCCGCGTCCTGCGCTACATCAGTCACGGCACCATGACTGATGGGCTGAGGTTTTTTTAAGGGCATAACGAGGGAAAAGATAACGAGGAGGGAGAAAACAAAGAAGAAGGAAGGAGGAGAGGAGCAAGGGCAAGGGGAGAAAAAGGAAGGCGGGGAGGGCTCGGAGCAAGGAGAAAAGCTCCCTCTCTCTCGCTCTCATGCTCGGGAAGCAAGCTCTCGCTCTCTCTTTCGAGCTTGGACAAGGCAAAGCCCTTGTGAAGGTTGAGAAGGCATGAACAAGCAAGAAGGGGAAGGAGCTTGAAGCTTTTCTGAATCAACCAAGGTGAGAAACTTGTCGAAGCAAAGCAATCAAGAAGGAGAAGGAGCTTGAAGCTTTTCCAAATCAACCAAGGTGAGAAACTTGTCAAAGCAAAGCAAGAAAGCTTGAGAAGGAGAAGGCAAGCAAGCAAAGCTTGAGAAGGCGAGCTCGGTCGAAGCAGGAGAAGCACTCTTGGTCTTGAACCAAAGCAAGAGAAGAAAGCAGGAGAAGGCATGCATGGTAAACAAAGCAAGGTAAGAAGCAAGAGGAAAGCGCGAGGCAGGCCAATAAAGGACTCGGAGCAAGTCGAGTAGAGGTGAAGATAAAGCTCGTGAACGGTAGATAAGCGAACGGTATATGAAGAAGATAAAGCGGTAGAGGAAAATTTCCATCACCGTCATCCATTAGAGATTAAATTAGCATGTTGTTAAGTCCGATGTCATTAATGGCCCGGTTAATCCTATAAACGGGAGCTTAAACTCCTACTTAGCAGATGATCCAAGTGATGGTGCTGTTAACAGCCTGCCTTGGATAAAAATTAAGTTGTACTCAAATCTATTAACCGATTAATTGATGATTGCGGTGATTTCCAAAGTCAGTTGTATCAGTGTCTCTTGTTATCTCTCTTTCACACCTCCCACAGCCAAAGGTCCGGCGCCTGCCCAGCTCAAGTAGCGAACACATATCCCCCGACAACGTAAGATCAACTTTGCAGAAGAAGGGATATCACAAACGCCAAAACTAAGTATAGGTTATGGTGGGCAGTATGTAGTTGAGCGCAAGGTCAATGAGGCAATGTGGGCCATACGCCGAACTCCACAAGGTAGTAGTGTCACATGTAGCGGCATGCCAAGAGGAGGACGAAGGTGTGGATGTAGTATTGCAGGTTCTAGCCTTGGTATACCGGCCCCATCTTTTGAATGATATCAAAAACATCCAAACGGTGTGGTGCGTCAATGGTTTTGGTTTTGTCCGGATCAATTCTTGCATTGCCATACAGTAGACCAGAACATTGAGCTGCAGCCCCAACATCCACCACACACTTGGCCCGTGCATGTGGGCACCAACCTATTGGAGAATGAGGTGCAAATATTGCATGAAGGGGGGTATCAAGTGGAGCTCAACAAAGAAGGAATGTCTAATGTAACGCCGGTTGCTCCTGCACAAAATATGACCAACTCTCCTTTCATGTCAAAAGATACATCCACTCCTGAAGGCAGTGCAAGAGCCACAGTGTGAGATGGTGTGCGTGTACGGTATCGGACTTCCATTTCCGAGGATGCTGCTCGCAAGTTCAGTTTAGCACTAGCCCTGAGAGCAAAGGCCGTAGAAGAGATATGTACAACAGATGGTGTTAATGAGGTCTTCAAAGTAGAGACCAAAAGTGAAGATGGTCATGTCGGGATGTACAAAGTTTGTATTTGCAACCAGCCATCGTGCACATGTCCAGACTTCATGGAACGGGTGTTAAAGCAAAAACCATATCTTGCATGTAAACATTTGTATTTTATTTATCTGCGTGTGCTAGGGTTAAGCCAAAATGAGAACATGTTTATCTATCAACCAATTTTGGCAGATGTTGATATCTTCAGGTCACTGAGCCGAAGCCGGACCTATCCAGGCATGGATGCATAGCATTTATCAATTCTCACTTTTTCTTAGTATGCTTACAAAATGGACAACTGTACTAGTTTCTAATTTTATCTTATGATTGTCACATTTTGGTACATTGATTTGCAGTTTTTTTCAAATTTGGAAAATGGTTGTTTATTTTTCAAATCATGAATAAAGTAATATAATATTTGCACAATGTCTATAAACTACCATTGCTTGAATCTATTTTTGTAAAAGCTTCTAGTAGCTTCCGTTGCACACCTCTATTACTTTTCACAATGATCGACGATCTTGAAATAAAATCAAGTCTGCGTGGGATGCCATGGAAGCCATTCCCAACGGAGAGGCGTTGTATGGAGCCGACTGGTTTAGGGAGGCTCTAAAGGTAACGATCAATGTGTATCGCCTCTATCATTGCCGGAAGGAGCTCAATATGCAGAGCTTACTCAGCTTGGTCCAGAAGGGACAATTCGCTTTCTCTTGCTGGAAGAAGATTGGGCTCATCACAGAGGAGGATGAGGAGGAAATGACGCAGTAGTTAGGGAACGTGGTGAATCTTCTTTTGCCACTCGAAGGCAGCACATCTACTCCTAAAACCGGGCCTTCCAAAAGATGAACGCTTCTTGCCTATGTAATGCAAGTGCAATAAAATGTAACTTTCTATTATTAATGGATGTTATTGTTTCAGTACCCTAAACCCTAAATCTTTGTCTATGTCTCAACCTCCCTAATACCTCTCTCTCTCTCTCTCTCTCTCTCTCTCTCTCTCTCTCTCTCTCTCTCTCTCTCTCTCTCTCTCTCTCTCTCTCTCTCTCTCTCTCTCTCTCTCTCTGAGGTAGAGATATGAAAAAGGCGAAAGAGTCGACAAGCAGGAAGAGAGAATCTTTTTAGGAATATGCTCACCTAATTCCTAAAAAGCACTCACCAAATATAGCTCGCCTGGAAATATTCCCCTATGAGTAGCAAGTCACCAGTGTCTATTGCTTCTATTGGTATCAACAAGTGTGGAAATTCTCGTGAAAATGTCAAGAAGAAGATGCATTTCCATTATTGCAAGGCAAATGAACAATTGATCAAGCAATGTCCTTACTTGAAGGTCAAAGAAGCCAATAAGAAAGAGGCTAGGTCTACTACCAGTGCAGTTATTGCAGAATGTTCTATAAATGAAGATTTGTGATAATGATCTAGATGCAGAATGGGCATTTAGTGTAGAGTGTACTTATGATCCTTCTAAACATGATGCATGTATGTCAGTTTCTCCAAAGTCACATGCGTGATACTTTGATAGTGGTGCTACTTGGATGGCTACAATGCAACCATGATATGATGCACTTATAGAAGATGAAACATAGACTTTATGTGATTTACCTCCTGGAAAACAGGTCCTCGATACAAAGTGGATTTAGAAGTTGAAACATAATCAAGATGATTAGATTAATTTCTATAAGGGTAGATAGTTTCAAAAGGTTATGCACATCAGAAAATCATTGAAGAAACTTTTTCTCCCACTTGTCGTATGACTATTGTTTGTTTTCTATGTGCCTTGGCAGCTCACTATGGATGGAATGTTTATCAATAAGACATTGTTACTCTTTCTTGAATGGTAATATATTGGAGGAAGTATATGTAATGTAGCCTCATGGTTTTGTCAAGAAAAAACAAGAAAACGAAGTTTGAAAATGCAAGAAAGATTTATATGGGTTAAAGCAATCTCCTCATGCTTAATATGGGAAATCTAACACTCATTGGGCTAAAGAAGAATTTATAACAATCCAATTGAAACAACTTTGCATGTCAAACGTGAGGATGATGTATATCTCCTCATCGTTTTGTATGTAGATGATTTTCAAATTGCTTGTCCCAATGAGACACACATTGCTAAACTCAAGGATGAATTGAATGCTACTTTCAAGATGAAAGACTTGGGGCTTTTGTATCAGTACTTGGGCATATATTTTAAGTAGTGTGATGGAGGTATTTCTTTGTGTCAAGCAAGATACATAGAGACATTACTATGTAAGTTTGGACTTGAGGAATGCAAACCTATTGCTACTCCAATGAAAATAGGTTTAAAATTGAGTCTTCATGATGTTGGAGATCTTACAGATGTCACTCTTTCTTAGGCTTCTATTGGATGTCTTATTTATGTATGTAATACTAGGCGTGGTTTTTAGTTTGTAGTCTCATAGATTAGTAGATTTATGCATAGCCCAAGATCTAAGCATTGGTAGGTTGTCAAAGGGATCTTTTTCTACTTGAGTGAAACTTAATATCTTTGGTTAAGTTTATCCCAAGGGGGGATATTGAGTGGATGCATGGTTAGGTGCTACACTATTATAGTGGTAGCTACCACGTTTTTAAAATCAAAATATCAAAAAATGACCATCACTCTCTAATTAGAAGTCTTTTCAAAGACCTATCATGGAAAGAGTGCATCAAGCACCTTTAATTGAACTGTTGAGTATTGAGTTTGGAGGCAACATTGGAAACTTAAGCTAGAATCTATAAATTTTTTTGAACACGGGTATTTAGTCCACCTTATCCTGTTTGCACCCCATTATGACCGTATTTTGCTTTGTTGGACTTAGATTGGGCTGGTTGTTATGAGACACAAGTGTCCACAAGTCGTTTTTGTTTCATGCTCGACAATTTGTGTATATCATGGTTGATAAAGAAGAAACCTACTATGGCCACTTCCAATAGTGAGGCTAAGTACATGGCAATCTTCACAGCTATTGTTGAGTGTGTATGGCTTAGATGCCCTATGGTTGATTTGGGTGTTGGAGAGGACATTGCCAACATCATCTACACTGACATTTAGTGTGCATTGGTAGTTGCAAGGAATCCACTTTTTCATGCTAGCACAAACCACATTGAGGTGCATTATGACCATGTCAAGGAGAGAGTCTCTATAAGAGAGATTGGCTTGGATTATGTGCCGACATATGACAACCTTGTAGATCTATTTACAAATACATTTCCACGTGAGAAGTTTGAAGCTTTTCAAAAAGCTTTGGTCTTGCTTCCCTTTGTGGATTGATCATGTCCTTAGAGAATCGCACTTCCCTATACACTATGTGCCAACTCTTGTTCACTACATCACTTCCATTGGGGATTTGTTACCATATATGGGGTAGTGATGTGTGTGAACATACTTAGGACCTTTGGGACACTTTTTCACTCACTAGGAGGTTTTCCCCCTCGTGCATTGTATATACTGGGTGGAATGCCAACCTTCACTCTGTCTTATTGTAGGCTTAGCAAGAACGACATACATACTTTTCAGTCCATGGGATGTAATTGACACCATTGGTGCATGGAGGCTACAAGAGGTCATCAAATTCTTAAGAAACACACTCAATCCCAATCTACTTCAAGTGAAACAATTGTCGACAAGAAAATCATGATAGTTCACTAATATTCAAAGCTCCAAATTGTACCAAGCTTATAGGACAAGTAGAGAAGGTCGATGCACATGTCCAAGGTCTCAAATCCACTTCAAACCACTTGTGTATAGACAAGGTATGTCTAGGGTCTCAAATCCGCTTTCCAATCACTTGCCAAAATAAAAAGATTATTATCAGTAGGGTAGATTGGGCCTATCAGTTTTAGTTCATAATGCAATTAGAAGCTAAGTCTTGATACCACAATACCTCTCTTATGACTAAAATGCAATTTTTATGCTTTAATCTTGAGTTATGATCTGATTATCAAGAGGATTAGCAAAAACAAATTCACAGAACCTTCATGAAAGACTTAAGTTGTTGCATAGAGCTTTCACCTATGAAGATGTAGAACCCACATGTTTTGAGGATGTTGTCAAAGATGAAAAATGGCGGCAAGCTATGGATGAAGAGACCGCTACACTTGATGCAAATGGAACATGGAAATTGGTGCCATCACCAAAAGGTTAAAAGAAAATTGGATGTAAGTGGGTTTACAAAACAAACCAAAATGTTGATGGCAGTGTGAACAGGTACAATGCAAGGCTTGTAGCCAACACTTATGCACACATGTATGGGATTAATTATGAGGAGACATTCAGCCATGTAGCCAAGATGGATACCATTCCTGTGTTTATTGTAGTGGCTATCGTGTTAAAGTGGGTGTTGAAGCAAATGGAAGTAAAGAATGCATTTTTGAATGGATACTTGGAGGAAATTGTGTATGTGGAGCAGCCACAAGGTTATGCAAATATGAGGCTACGTGACCTTGTGTGCAGGTTAAAAAAAGCATTGTATGGGCTAAAGCAACCACTTAGAGCTTGTATGAGAGATTTGTGGAATTCCTCATTTCATTGGGTTTTGAGATGTCTGTTGCAGATCATTCATTGTATGTGCAGACGAATGAGGTAGGAATTGTGGTGATATGAATCTAAGTGGATAGTTTGATTGTTGGAGGTGATAATGTGGTTGAAGTAGAGGGTGTACATGCTCTACTTATGCAGGAGTTTGAGATGAAAGACTTGGGAGACTTGCGGTATTTCTTGGGCATTGAAATTGTTCCCACAGAAGAGGGTGTATGGCTGTCACAAAGACAATTAATGCTTTGGAGATGTTGAAAAAGTATGGTATTGCTTATTAAAAACCAATTGCAATGCGTTTATATCAGAATTTGAAGTTGGAAAATAATGTGGGTCAAGTTCTTGAGAATGCTACCATGTACAAGAAGACTGTGGGCAGCTTGATCTACCTGACTATCTCATGTCCAGACTTGAGCTACATAGTTGGATTGGCCAATCAGTTTATGCAGTCTCCCAAGAAACCACACTTGGACGCGGTGAGGTGGACTTTGCGCTATGTGAGTGCTACTTTGGATTATGCACTCTTTTATAGGGATGATGTGGAATTGCAATTCTATGGCTACACATATGCGGATTGGGCTGGTAGTACATACGATCACAGGTTTACCAATAAATCCATGTTTTCACTTGGGAGTGCTACTATCACCACATGGAGTAGCAAGAAGCAACCTACGGTTGTTCTTTTGGGTACATAGGTAGATTACAGGGGTGTTGCAGTGGCATCATGTGAGGTAGCATGGCTAGGATTTCTACTTCATGACTTTGGAGGACATGTATAGTGTCCGGTTGTCATCTATTGTGACAACCTCATCAACATATAGTTGGCATGAAACCCAAGGTTTCATGCCAAGACAAAGCACATTGATGTGCACTTC
Organism: Adiantum capillus-veneris; assembly: GCF_014529385.1. Classification (NCBI taxonomy): domain Eukaryota; kingdom Viridiplantae; phylum Streptophyta; class Polypodiopsida; order Polypodiales; family Pteridaceae; genus Adiantum; species Adiantum capillus-veneris. The sequence continues at coordinate 41,238,626 of NC_140938.1, read as the reverse complement.
CACTTCATCAAAGAGAGGGTCTTAGTAGGCAACATTGACCTTGAATATGTGGCAATGGATGAGCAGGTTGTAGATATCTTCATGAAGACCCTTGGAGCAGAGAAGCTACGACAATTTTGAGTGATTCTTGGCATACAAGAGATGGCGTTGAGCTTGAGGGGGAGTGTTGAGATGTCAAGCTCAACATGTAGGACTCTTGGATGACTACCACCAATATTGATACTACCCTATATTCCACTGAGTTGGTCTACCTATCGAAGTGATGGCACACTTATCTACTCACGTCACTCACTAGCAATTTACATTAGACCGGTGTACTAGTTCCCTTTTATGTTGTATTTTCCCTTATGTTTTGTAGACATCCTATCTTGAGTTAGTGAAGAAGAATGAGTATAGTATTTTCTCTCCGTGTGTGTGTGTGTGTGTGTGTGCGTGTGTGTGTGTGTGTGTGTGTGTGTGTGTGTGTGTGTGTGTGTGTGTGTGTGTGTGTGTGTGTGTGTGTGTGTGTGTGTGTGCGTGCGTGCGTGCGTGCGTGTGCGTGCGTGTGTGTGTGTGTGTGTGTGTGCACGTGCACGCTTGCAAGAGCTGAAGCTCTCTCCTTCTCTATCTCTTGACAAACTTGTACTTGGTGGGTAAGGGCAAAGTTCATTAGATATATGGTCAGTGCCCAAATAGCACTACCCACAGCATACAAGCCCCCAAAGGGCCAAAGAAGCCAAAAGAAGAGCCCATGCACCATAGCGGTCAAGGAGGATCCACTCAAAAGAGTAAAGGCAAAGAATCCAAAGAAGCAATACAAGCCCAAAGAGGTTCCAAAGAAGTCAAAGAAGCATGTTGTCCCCAGAAAGATCCCCAGCAAAGCACAAACACATGCCAAAGAGGAGCATAAGAAGAAGAAGAGCACCAGGAGACAGATCAACCTAAGGAGGAGCCAAAGAAGACCAAGGAGAAAAAGCCTAAGGAGGGCAAGCAGATAGAAGAAGAGCCCAAAACACCAAAGAAGAGCCCAAGGAAAACAGAGCAAGCTAGCACAAGAAAGAGTCCTAGGACTCTCAGAACCCCCAAAAGTGTTTCATAAAGGAGAATGTTGTAAATAGCAAAGCAGTACATATTCTACCTGACATACTCTCTTCATACTAGGGCTATTTATCTTTCCATTGCACACTAAGTAAAACACTCTCTGTTGTGTTCCTTGAGCTTGCTTCATCTTCTCCAAGCTATGTGTGTTTTCCTGCAACCCTAATTCCAACAATTGGTATCATAGCAAGTTGCGTCCTCCCGGGCTTAGTCGCCAGCAGCTCCAGCACACACCTGCTCACTTTCTTCGATTTCTATGAGCTTTGGTCAGCGTTCGTAGGTCGACAATTTTTTTTCTTTTGGGCTCATTTTGGCCTCCGTTTCCACTACAAGTAGTATTGCACAGGCTATTTTGTCATTTTGTGCAAAAGTTCGGGCAGTGCCATTTTTTGCATAACATGTCCCTTATGGTCTTCTATGGTTTGTGTCATATACCACATGTTTTCTCTGCTTTCTTTCTCCTCATTTTGGGAAAGTTTTACATCAGATGCAGCATTTACCATGGCTGACAACAACACAGATGTGTTCAAGATGTTTGTTATTGAGGATAGATTGGATAGGGACAATTACCCTATGTGTGGGCTTATATGATGCAACATTTTCTTGTGTCGAAGGGCGTTTGGAACATTATGCAGCATTGATGTACGTCCTAGTTCTGAGGATATAGGGAATGTTGAGGATGTCGCAGGTCTTGCTACAAGGATTGTTGTTGTTGTTGGAGTTGTTTTGCCTACGGCAGAACAAGCTCGTTGTGATGTAAAAGACGTACAGGCTCATGCATTGATTGCATTTTCTGTGAAGCACACTATTACTCCTCACATTCATTCGGCAAAATCCACACAACAGACATGGGATATTCTAGCTGGTCATTATGCAAGTCGCAATGAGGCAAAAATTGCATTGTTGCGTTAAAGAGCTGGAGTCAAAGATTATGCATGAGGAAGATGACATGGACACTTTCCTTGCTGGTGTCAAGGATATCAATAAGCAACTTATTTGTGCACGTGAAGTCATTTCACACAGTTCCCTTGTGAAGAGTGTTCTTGATGCCTTGCCAGATTCTTACCAGTCTTTTGCTAGTACTTGGAGATGACCCAAGGAAATCCTCAAGTTGTCAAGTTTGATGCATTATGCACATTGTTGTTGCAAGAGTCACTTTCCAAAAAATAGGACTAGACAGTATGAAGTTGCATAGGCCTTTATTGCTGCTCAAAGAAAAGGTGGTAAAAGCAATGCATCCACCTCTTATGGTTCTTATGCGAGTGGAAAATCACATGTTCCTAATGCTTTTGCTGGTAGCAATTGGTATGGAAATTTTGGTGATAAGGGCAAAAAGAAGATGCGTTGCCATTATTGTAAAGCTAATGATCACTTGATCAAGCAGTGTACTAAGTTAAAGGCCAAAGAGGCTAAGAAGAAAGAGGGTGGTTCCACTGCAAATGCTTGCTCCACTACAAATGCAGCTATTGTTGAATCTTTTGTGAAAGGAGACTGTGATGCTAATGTTGATGCAAAATGGGCTTTCAGTGCAAAGTGTATCTATAATCCTATTGTCCATGATGCATGCATGTCAGTTGCTGCAGATTCACATGTGTGGTATTTTGACAGTGGTGCTACAAAGCACATTACCTCACATCGTGACTTGTTCACCTCTCTTGAGTCTGTCCCTCATGGGAATTCAATTACTTGAGCCAAAAATGCCTCTAATCTGGTTCAAGGAGTTGGAAAGATTGTGCTTACTGCATGCAAATGGAAATTCTTCCACACTTGTTGATGCACTTTATGTACCTGGGATCAAGAGAATCTTTTGTCTGTATCTGCACTTTCTAGACTTGGTCTTGTAGTCAAATTTGTGGATGACAGATGTACTATACATGATATCAATTTTGGTGATGAAATTGTTGCATCTAGCACTTTATGCCGTGGGCTGCATAAGCTCACTTTGTATGACAAGTGTGGGTAGAATTTTGCAAATGCAGTTGTGGATTCAAAGGCTATTTCAGATGCAAAACTTTGGCATGCACAATTATGTCATCTGAATTTTCCAATTTGCTACGTTTGCAAAAATCTGATATGGTTGCTTCTTTGACACCTCTTGAAGCACCTGCCAAACATGTTTGTGAAGGTTGTATTTTGGGTAAGATGCAGTGTTCGAAGTTTCCAAAGGATGGTTCAGTTAGGGCCACATGCAGGTTGCAGCTTGTGCATACTGATGTTTGTGGCCCATGCGAACTCAGTCCTTGGGCAATTACCTTTACTTTGTGACTTTCATTGATGATTACTCCAGGCATGCAAAGTACCTGTCCATGCCTCTTCTGGAACTCCCCCATCCAATGCCGTTGAGGGTGACCGATTGATTAAGTACACATACGTACTTACAGCTTCCGCCCAAAGTTCAAGCGGTAGGCCTGCATGTAGCCGCATGCTTCGTGCTCGTTCCATGATTGTCCTGTTCATCCTTTCCGAAATCCCATTTTGTTGAGGTGTCCTTGGGGTTGTCCTTTGCCTCCGAATGCCATTGCTAGCACAAAAGCTTTCAAAAGCTTGGGTACAATATTCGCCTCCATTGTCGGATCTGAGGCATTTAACCTTGGTACCTGTTTCATTCTCCACAAAGACTTTCCACCTTTGAAATATGGAAAATACATCGGATTTATTCTTCATGACATAAACCCATGTTTTTCTAGTCGCATCGTCTATGAATGTTACATAGTACAATGAGCCACCAAGTGATGGTGTACTTGCAGGACCCCAAACATCAGAATGAACCAACTCAAGTTTTTTATTTTTTCTTTCATTTCCTGATTTTTGAAATTTTACCCTCTTTTGTTTACCATAAACACAATCTTCACAGAACTCTAAGTCCACTTCTTTCAAACCTGGTAGAAGCTTCTTTGTTTGAAGGATTTGCATTCCTTTGGCACTCATATGCCCAAGTCGATAGTGCCACACTGCACTATCAACTTCTGTAGTTGCTGCACAAGCTAAAGGTTGCGTGCTAATAGTACACAAGTAAAGCGTACCGACCTTTTCTCCCTTGGCAACCACCAAAGATCCCTTTGAGATCTTCCACCGTTTTTTTCCAAATGCAATGTTGTGACCTTCATCGTCCAATTGTCCTGTAGAGATTAAATTTTTGCGAAGAGAAGGAACATGCCTAACATCTTTAAGCTTCCATTCATTTCCGTTAGCAGTTTTGACAGAAACTGTACCTTTGCCGACAATCTCACAAGCTTCATCATCTCCCAAGTATACATACCCAAAATTACCTTTGGTGTAGTCTTGGAAATGTTGCTTGTGTGGTGTCGCATGGAATGAAGCCCCGGAATCTACTATCCAGGAATTAGACACATTGTCTAATGAGAGAATTAGAGCATCTTGCTCTACTTTACCTGCCACATTGGCCTCCGATGTTGGCTTGTTGTCTTGAGACTCTGTCTCCTTCTTCTTCTTGGACCAGCAATCCTTCTTGACGTGGCCCTTCTTGCTGCAGTTCCAACATTCAAGAACTGACTTTGTGCGTGACTTGCTCCGTCTTGAGCGATCACGGCCCTTTTGGTTTTTGAACCTCTCCTTAGGCCTTCCTCTTGTTTCTACTGACAATGCAGCACTTGATGATTCTCCTGTGCTTCTCCTTCGCATTTCCTCGCTTAAAAGAACACCCACAACATCATCAAACTTAAGAGTATTTGTGCCAGAAATAGAATTACTTACAGCCATCACAAGGCTGTCCCAACTATCCGGTAGAGATGATAGTATAAGGAGAGCTCGCACTTCCTCATCGAAATTGATTTTCACCGATCGAAGTTGACTTATGTTTGTGTTAAAGTCATTTAGGTGTTCTACAACTGAACCATTGTCTGCCATCTTTAGATTGAACAAGCGCTTCATAAGAAATACCTTATTGGATGCCGATGGTTTCTCGTAGAAGTCGTCAAGTGACTTCATCAAGTCCTCCGTGGTCTTCATCTCTGAAACATTGAAGGCCACCGTTGACGCTAAGCTTAACCGGATTGTTCCCAGTGCCTTTCGATCAAGGACAATCCATGCTTCATCTGCCATCGTTGCGGGCTTCTTTGCAAGACCGCCTAGTGGCAAATAGAGGTCCTTCTGGTAGAGATAGTCTTCAATCTGCATCTTCCAATGTTGGTAGTTTTTACCGTTGAACTTCTCAATCTTGAGCTTCCCTTCCTCCTCCATAACTTCCACTCAATTCAAGGAATCCTTTCCTTGAGATAATTTAGCTACGAGCAAACCTTGCTCTGATACCAGTTGTTAAGAAATAAGACGTAGCTAAATAGATATTTGAGTAGATTACTTAATGGAGAGAGATAGATTTCACACACAAGAGATTATAGAGTAGAGAGAGAGAGAGAGAGAGAGAGAGAGTACACACGATATACGTGGTTCACCCAATGTGGGCTACGTCCACGGGAAAGCAGCCACTCAATGGCTTTAGCACTTCAAAAGAAGAAGTAGTTTACAAAGGGATTAAACCCTTAATAGGGCTCCCGCCTTGCTTCACTCTCACCACCTCACACTCACCTTGTTGCATGAACTTCAAACTATGAAATGTGTGTAGAAATGGCCTCCTTTTATAGGCCAAAAGGGCTGCCCTCTCTTATGAGAGACGGCCATGTGTAGCCGCCCTTGTGCGAATAAGTTCAAATCGGACCCTCCAATCCGCCCATGTGTGGCGACCCTTGAGAAGACAAGTCCGCTTTTGAATTCGGCCACCGGCCATTGAATTCGGCCACCGGCCACCGGCCATTGACTTCCGGCCACCGGCCACCGGCCATTGACTTCCGACCACCGGCCATCGGCCATTGACTACCGGCCACCGGCCAACCGACCGGTTGTTTTCCGACCACTTTCCAGCCGCCGTCCGGCCATAATATTCCGGCGGGAAAAAAGTCCCTCTAAAGTTGCCCCTGATTCTTATCCGTGAAAATTTTGGTTTCCTGTGAGTGATTTTCCTTCACGCACGATGGCTTCTCCTCATAATGGGGGCCTTACAAATGTGCGCTTTTACCACAGAAAATTACAACGGTAAATCAGGCTCCATACTTAACATATATATGCTTATGTGGTGAGCAGTAGATCTTGTGAGCAAGTGCAGAGGTTGGTTGTGGATGATATGTATGGTCACCTGTGGTACTCTTTGTGAGCATTTGTTGGACATAGGTTTGCAGAGCTTATGCATGTATGTTGAGTGTAGCTTGATGCACATTGATTGCTCATTGTATTGAGCTTGCAGGACAATGGTTATTTTGTGTTGATAGCCATTGTGCGTCGAAACTCTGGTGAAATTTTTTCAAGAGTTTTATGCACATAAGTTGATGCGAGGTTGTGATTGCGATTGCACTCAGTGATTGTGATTGTGATTGCGATTGCACTCAGTGATTACGTGCGATGTTCTCTGCAGCTTGGCACACTCATAGGAGTGAATATTGTGATGTATGATTGTGTGGCTACGAGCTAGGTAGCCGGATTCGAGCACTATGTTAGGAAATAAGACTTAGCTAAATAGATAATTGAGTAGATTACTTAATGGAGAGAGACAGATTTATATACACGAGATTATAGAGTAGAGAGAGAGAGAGAGAGAGAGAGTACACACGATATACGTGGTTCACCCAATGTGGGCTACGTCCACGGGAAAGCAGCCACTCAATGGCTTTAGTACTTCAAAACAAGAAGTAGTTTACAAAGGGATTATACCCTTAATGGAGCTCTCGCTTTGCTTCACTCTCACCACCTCACACTCACCTTGTTGCATCAACTTCACACTATGAAATGTGTGTAGAAATGGCCTCCTTTTATAGGCCAAAAGGGCTGCCCTCTCTTATGAGAGACAGCCATGTGTAGCCGCCCTTGTGCGAATAAGTCCAAATCGGACCCTCCAATCCGCCCATGTGTGGCCGCCCTTGAGAAGACAAGTCCGCTTTTGAATTCGGCCACATGCCACCGGCCATTGACTTCCGACCACCGACCATCGGCCATCGACTACCGGCCACCGGCCAACCGACCAGTTGTTTTCCGACCACTTTCCGGTCGCCGTCCGGCCATAATATTCCGGCGAAAAAGAATATTCCGGCAAAAAAAGTCTTGGGGGCCTCCGCCCCCGAGGCCTTTAAAGTTGCCCCTGATTCTTGTCCGTGAAAATTTTGGTTTCCGGTGAGTGATTTTCCTTCACGTGGCTTCTCCTCATAATGGGGGCCTTACAAATGTGCGCTTTTACCACAGAAAATTACAAGGGTATATCAGGCTCCATACTTAACAATCTCCCACTTGGAGACTGATCTCCAAACCAAACCTGTGACTGCTTTCCATTCTGGCTTCTTATCCTTGAATGACGATTGAAGATGAGCAAAAGCTCAACTTCTCTTTGTTGACCACCTTTGTAAACATGTCTGCAGGATTTTCACTTGTATGCACCTTTCCTAGCTTTAGTTGTCCCTCTTCCAAAAGAGTGCGTATGAAGTGATATCTCACCTCAATGTGCTTTGTCCTTGAATGAAAGGCTGAGTTATTCGCAAGATGGATAGCGCTTTGGCTATCACTATACAAGACACAATTGTCTTGTTTGAATCCAAGCTCTTCTAAGAATCTGTGAAGCCACAGAATTTCTTTGCTTGTCTCCGTCATTGCTACATACTCTGCTTCCGTGGTAGAAAGTGAAACCACTTTCTGCAGCTTTGAAGCCCAGCTTACTGCTGTGCCTCCAACCGTGAACACATAGCCAGTAGTGCTCCTTCGAGTATCTTTGTCACCTGTCATATCTACATCAGCATACCCTTCTAGAAAAATATCAATTCCTCCAAAATACAAAGCATTTGTTGTTGTCCCTTTTAGATACCTAAGTATCCACTTCACAGCTTGCCAATGCTCTTTACCTGGGTTGTCCATGAACCTACTCACAACTCCCACTGCTTGTGCAATGTCTGGCCTTGTCCAGACCATAGCATACATTAGAGAACCTACCGCTGCAGCATATGGAACTTTAGACATATAGGCTATCTCCTCTTGTGTCTTTGGACACATATCCTTCGTTAGTTTAAAATGACCAGCCAAAGGTGTAGAAACTGGTTTTGCATTTTGCATTGCAAACCTTTCTAGTACCTTCTTGATGTAATCTTCTTGAGATAGCTTTATTGTCTTCTTCGTCCTGTCCCTTGATATTTTCATACCAAGTATCCTCTTTGCAGCACCTAAATCTTTCATTGAAAAAGATTTGGACAGCTCCTCTTTTAGGTCTTTGATGTCCTGCATGTTAGCACTTGCAATCAACATGTCATCAACATACAACATTAGGATGATGAATTTCCCATCTCCCAAATTCTCCGTGTAGACGCAGTGATCCGAGTTGCATCTTGTGAATCCATGATCCAACATCCATCGATCAAACTTCAAGTACCATTGTCTTGATGCTTGCTTTAAACCATACAAGCTCTTCTTTAATCTGCAAACCATTTTCTCCTTACCTTTTACTTCATACCCCTTTGGTTGAAGCATGTAGATTTCCTCCTCTAAGTCACCGTGAGGGAATGCTGTATTTACATCCATTTGCTCGAGATTTAGATCATGAGCAGCCACAAGGCTTAAGACAAGCCTAATTGAGTTCATTTTTACAACAGGAGAAAATATTTCATTGAATTCAATACCTTTCTTTTGAGAAAAACCTTTTACCACAAGCCTAGACTTGTACCTTTTCTTCCCACCTTCTTCTTCCTTTAGCTTGTACACCCATTTGTTTTGAAGTGCCCGCTTACCTTTAGGCAACTCAACCAACTCCCATGTTTGGTTGCGATGTAGTGAGTCCATCTCCACTTGCATGCTCTTCGTCCATTCTTCTTTGGATTCATGTTGCATAGCTTCTTCGTATGATTCCGGCTCTCCAGAATCTGAGATCAAGAGATGGTTGAAGGAAGGAACAAACCTTTCTGGAAGTCTACTTGCTCTTGTAGATCTTCGGGGAATAGGTTGAGGCTCCTCATTTGGTTGACGTTGTTGCACATTGTCACCGTTTGCAGTCCTTGAGTCTTCACCGTCCTCAAGCTCCATGTACTCATCACCTGTTTCTTTTGTTTGTTTTCTTTCCAAGTAATCTTTGTACATATTTTGTTCGTTAAAAATTATATCCCTACTCCTTAAGATTTTACCATCTTCAGGATTCCATAGGCGATACCCAAAGTCTCCTTCTCCATAGCCAATGAAGAAACACTTTTTGGACTTTGCATCTAACTTTGATCTTAGGCTTCTATCTATGTGCATGAAAGCTTCACACCCAAACACTTTGAGAAATGCATAATTCACCGGTTTACCTGTCCATGCCTCTTCTGGAACTCCCCCATCCAATGCCGTTGAGGGTGACCGATTGATTAAGTACACATACGTACTTACAGCTTCCGCCCAAAGTTCAAGCGGTAGGCCTGCATGTAGCCGCATGCTTCGTGCTCGTTCCATGATTGTCCTGTTCATCCTTTCCGAAATCCCATTTTGTTGAGGTGTCCTTGGGGTTGTCCTTTGCCTCCGAATGCCATTGCTAGCACAAAAGCTTTCAAAAGCTTGGGTACAATATTCGCCTCCATTGTCGGATCTGAGGCATTTAACCTTGGTACCTGTTTCATTCTCCACAAAGACTTTCCACCTTTGAAATATGGAAAATACATCGGATTTATTCTTCATGACATAAACCCATGTTTTTCTAGTCGCATCGTCTATGAATGTTACATAGTACAATGAGCCACCAAGTGATGGTGTACTTGCAGGACCCCAAACATCAGAATGAACCAACTCAAGTTTTTTATTTTTTCTTTCATTTCCTGATTTTTGAAATTTTACCCTCTTTTGTTTACCATAAACACAATCTTTACAGAACTCTAAGTCCACTTCTTTCAAACCTGGTAGAAGCTTCTTTGTTTGAAGTATTTGCATTCCTTTGGCACTCATATGCCCAAGTCGGTAGTGCCACACCGCACTGTCAACTTCTGTAGTTGTTGCACAAGCTGAAGGTTGCATGCTAACAGTACACAAGTAAAGTGTACCGACTTTTTCACCCTTGGCAACCACCAAAGATCCCTTTGAGATCTTCCACCGTTTGTTTCTGAATGCAATGTTGTGACCTTCATCGTCCAATTGTCCTGTAGAGATTAAATTTTTGCGAAGAGAAGGAACATGCCTAACATCTTTAAGCTTCCATTCATTTCCGTTAGCAGTTTTGACAAAAACTATACCTTTGCCGACAATCTCACAAGCTTCATCATCTCCCAAGTATACATACCCAAAATTACCTTTGGTGTAGTCTTGGAAATGTTGCTTGTGTGGTGTCGCATGGAATAAAGCCCCGGAATATACTATCCAGGAATTAGACACATTGTCTAATGAGAGAATTAGAGCATCTTGCTCTACTTTACCTGCCACATTGGCCTCCGATGTTGGCTTGTTGTCTTGAGACTCTGTCTCCTTCTTCTTCTTGGACCAGCAATCCTTCTTGACGTGGCCCTTCTTGCCGTAGTTCCAACATTCAAGAACTGACTTTGTGCGTGACTTGCTCCGCCTTGAGCGATCACGAACCTTTTGGTTTTTGAACCTCTCCTTAAGCCTTCCTCTTGTTTCCACTGATAGTGGAGCACTTGATGATTCTCCTGTGCTTCTCCTTCGCATTTCCTCGCTTAGGAGAACACCCACAACATCATCAAACTTAAGAGTATTTGTGCCAGAGATAGAATTACTTACAGCCATCACAAGGCTGTCCCAACTATCCGGTAGAGATGATAGTATAAGGAGAGCTCACACTTCGTCATCGAAATTGATTTTCACTGATCGAAGTTGACTTATGTTTGAGTTAAAGTCATTTAGGTGTTCTGCAACTGAACCATTCTCTGCCATCTTTAGATTGAACAAGCGCTTCATAAGAAATACCTTATTGGATGCCGATGGTTTCTCGTAGAAGTCGTTAAGTGACTTCATCAAGTCCTCCGTGGTCTTCATCTCCGAAACATTGAAGGCCACCGTTGATGCCAAGCTTAACCGGATTGTTCCCAGTGCCTTTCGATCAAGGACAATCCATGCTTCATCTGCCATTGTTGCGGGCTTCTTCGCAAGACCGCCTAGTGGCAAATAGAGGTCCGTCTGGTAGAGATAGTTTTCAATCTGCATCTTCCAATGTTGGTAGTTTTTTCCGTTGAACTTCTCAATCTTGAGCTTCCCTTCCTCCGCCATAACTCCCACTCAATTCAAGGAATCCTTTCCTTGAGATAATTTAGCTACGAGCAAACCTTGCTCTGATACCAGTTGTTAGGAAATAAGACTTAGCTAAATAGATAATTGAGTAGATTACTTAATGGAGAGAGACAGATTTATATACATGAGATTATAGAGTAGAGAGAGAGAGAGAGAGTACACACGATATACGTGGTTCACCCAATGTGGGCTACGTCCACGGGAAAGCAGCCACTCAATGGCTTTAGTACTTCAAAACAAGAAGTAGTTTACAAAGGGATTATACCCTTAATGGAGCTCCCGCTTTGCTTCACTCTCACCACCTCACACTCACCTTGTTGCATCAACTTCACACTATGAAATGTGTGTAGAAATGGCCTCCTTTTATAGGCCAAAAGGGCTGCCCTCTCTTATGAGAGACAGCCATGTGTAGCCGCCCTTGTGCGAATAAGTCCAAATCGGACCCTCCAATCCGCCCATGTGTGGCCGCCCTTGAGAAGACAAGTCCGCTTTTGAATTTGGCCACCGGCCACCGGCCATTGACTTCCGACCACCGACCATCGGCCATTGACTACCGGCCACCAGCCAACCGAACGGTTGTTTTCCGACCACTTTCCGGCTGCCGTCCGGTCATAATATTCCGGCGAAAAAGAATATTCCGGCAAAAAAAAGTCTCGGGGACCTCCGCCCCCGAGGCCTTTAAAGTTGCCCCTGATTCTTGTCCGTGAAAATTTTGGTTTCCGGTGAGTGATTTTCCTTCACGCACGATGGCTTCTCCTCATAATGGGGGCCTTACAAATGTGCGCTTTTACCACAGAAAATTACAACGGTAAATCAAGCTCCATACTTAACACACTAATGGCTTGAGGTTTTTCAACAGGTTTCAGTTACAGGTTTACAAGTTTACAGGCAGGTTTGAGGGCTTATTTGGGCGCTGAATTTTCAGCCATTGTTTCCTCTTCGCAGGTGTCCATGTGTGGCTCAGTTGTAGGCTGATCTGGGACACGATTGTGACTTGTTTATGCAGTTGTTTAAGAGCTGAATTTTGGGGCTGTTTTGGGGCTGATTTGCAGCCATATTTTATAGCCATACAGGAGCTTGGTTTACTCTACAGGAGCCTCGTACACTTCGCATTTGGGATTTGCATCATTGCCATTTATGGAGCATAGTGTGGTTACACTACTGGGAGAGATTTTATGCGTGGATTCGCATGAGCATTGTAGGTGCTGGTGAGCTCTTTTTTGAGAGCATTTTCTCGTTGCAGGTTTCTTCTTTTGGATTAGTTGAGTGCATTTCATTGCTACTGTACCTAGAGTAGAGTTACAGCTCTTGGTTATTTTTGACATTCACTTATACTAGTCAATATGTGTGAGACTTTCGAGTTTAGGACAATGACTCATGAGAGACGGCGTTCTCGTTCGTGTCGACACTTGAGATGTTGGCATTGTGGTCACACAGGGCACATTAGACGGAGATGCTTTCATCGTATGAGACAGCACAGGAGACAGGCTAGTCTCAAGGATGCAGTAGATGATATAGGCTCCGTTGACTTGACAGTTGCAGGATCAGATACAGTGTATGAGTACCCTAGTGACAGTGAGGTCGCATTTTCTTCCTGTATTACTCCTGATTTTTTGACGTCTGAGGATAGTGCACTTCTTTTGCAGTGGGTGCTAGACAGGGACGCTACTTTTCATGTCACTCCGTATCGTGACTGGTTCAGTAGCTATTCTAGCAGAGTGCATGGTAGTGTGCGATTGGCAGATGGGTCACTGCATGAGATTGCTGGTTCAGGAGATGTGAGACTGTCATTACCAAGCGGTGCATCGTACGTGCTTAGAGATGTGCGTCATGTTCCAGATTTGACGATGAGTTTGATCTCCGTTGGTCAGCTCAGGGATAGTGGATGTCGGATATCGTTGCTTGAGCGATCTTTTGCGTTGCATTTGGGTTCGCTAGTGATTGCGAGAGGTGCTAGAGTTGGCACATGGTACCCATTGCACGTAGTACTGGTGTGAGATGGTTGAGTCTCAATCTTGTTACAGCCATGCAAAGAGCGAGAGACCCGGACAGTCTCTTTTGCTCATGGGTTGTAGGGTGCTTTGCATGGAGTGCAGAGTAGTGAGCTCGTTGTGCACACAGTTGGGGCATGACTTGAGCAGTCACATTGAGAGGTGACAGAGTCAGACATGCATGCTTTGCTAGTGACTGAGCAAAGCAGAGAGTCAGTTGTGCGAGATACTTCTATGCAGGATAGAGAGGTAGAGTGGTCTTGCTCTAGTGAGTCACGACAGGAGGAAGTTGTGCAAGAGTCTATGCATAAGGAGTTAGAGCATGAGAGCTTTAGTGAGTCACAGCAGATTGATTGGTCATGTTTGAAGTGGATGATTGCAGAGGAGGCTCAGATGTCAGCGATTATGCAATCATTCCTTTCTATGCTCGACAATGAGCATGGGGATATAGTTGTGCAGGATATGTCTTCCAGCAGACACCTAGAGCAGTTGGTTTGCTCTGAGGTTTCACGACAGGTTGATGCATCTTTTGCGGATAGTCAAGCAATGAATGTGGCTGACACGCCTTGTCAGTCAGAGATGCCTATTGCCAGGGATATATATGTTGATGCATGCTCCATAGAGCTAGCAGCGCCCGCTAGCATTTGATCGACATTCGGTGGTCTCATGTATGAGATGCTGATCTTGAGACCAGATATCGCAGCTGCAGTGGGAGTATTTGCAATCGGGGTTGTTAGTTGTTTGTTAACTGATGATGGCATAGTGCACGAGGGAGATATGCAGGTATTGCGTACATACTTGTAGTACGTGTGCGGTACGTTTGGTGGTGTATGGACTTACAAGGGAGCACGATAGCCGGATGCACACGATCACATCCAGCCAGTGGGCATCGATTGAGAGCGATTTTCTCTCGCCTTTTGTAGTCTTTAGACTAGGTTCCCTTGCTTAAAGGCACAGTCGCCTTTAAGTGGGAGGTTGTTGGGGTATAGGCGCCTGTGCCTTGCCCGACCGCCGAGAGTTTGGGCACTCACTGACTTGTATACCTTCTACATAGCAGAAGTGTATAGGGGGATGCTCACTGATTGAGTCTCCCCACCCATATCTGTGTGTCGTGTGCTCTTCTCCTTCCTCTTCTCTCCTGCACGGTTCCTTCAGAAAATAATTGGCTCAACACCTCAGGGCCTCCTTCATACATAGGCATACTTAAATCCTAACTCATTTTGGAGGCAAACATATCATTGTAGTCCTTCTCATCATCCTCATTCTCATCACTATCTGCTTGTATCAACTCTATCAATGGCTCGATGGAGACATAATTTCATTCTTCAATGTGCTACTTATTATTGCATCTCCTCCACTAGCCATTCACAAATGGATCACACAAATACAACAGCTCATGAGACCAAGTTATGTTTTGTTTGCAGATGGTGTAGCGTATAACCTTTACTTTCAAGACTGTAACAAACAAAAATGCATTTGATAGCCTTATCATCGAATTTTGTGCAATGTGTTTGTGGAACCAAAGCATGAGATATAAACAACCAAAAACGCACATGTGATCAATATATGGCTTCTTATCATGCCATGCTTCATGAGGAGTCATAGACTACAAGGCTTAATGTCAGAGAATCTAATGCTTACTTTTAGATTCAATGAAATTTAACTATGAAAAAAGAGAGTTTTCTTCAAGAGAAAGATAGCAAGGAGATAATAGGTTGTGTTAGGATGATTTCTTTACACAATTACACATTAAAAAAAATTAGAATCATGCACATAATTCAAAGAGAATGCCTGATTAAGATTGACAATTTGATGAGGACCAAATTTGCTTGTTGGAGTTGGTCCCCCCTCCAAAAGGACTTGTATTATAATCCTCTCAAAAGAGAGCTTTGTTACAATACATGTTTGTGCTCTTGTGAAGACTTTCTTGAATCAAGAATATGGTTTTCTTCAAGATTCCATGGTATAACCCTCCTCAAACCCTAAACACCCCAACAGGGAGAAAGGAACTACGGAGAAAGAGGAAGATGAGGGTGAAAAAAGTATTTTTCAAGCAAGAGAATTAATAGTCTATATATGCTTGCTCATATGAAAACTCTTAATATAGCATAGTATGATCGAATAATAGAGATGGAGAAGAAGAAACTTTCATTAGCTTGGATTTGCATCCATAGCCAAGAGCTTGAGCATACAGTCTGTCTCTAGAGGTCTCATGAGGGAGGAGAGATATTGTTTTGCCAACTCAATGGGCACTTGAGAGAGAATGTGAGAGAATCAAGAGGGAAAAAATCCCAACGATCCCCTCCTTATATGCATCTGCAAGTGTGCAACTAGACTTCCACTATAATGCTTAACACTTGGTTAACACCCCATATGCAACTCATGCTTATCCTACACTTTTTCTAGCTTGAATTGCATGAATAAATCACCCCTCTTCTTGGGACACTTCTTGGCAAGTGGAGACACCACACACACACACTCACACACTTGTTAAGTTCACACAAAGCAAGTGTGTGTTACTTTGCACATGTGGCCTAGCCAAGCTTAGTAAACAAAGACTAGAGTTAGCTTACTAAATGAGGAAGGGCTGATATAACCTTAGTCTTTAGGGTTTTCCTTTTATTTATTAAAAACCATAAACTTATTCTTTTATCAATTAGCTTGGGGGCAAGACCTTTGCACAAACCTTGGAGGCTTATGAAGCTAACCTGGGGCTACAATCTACTTGCTAATTTAGGACTTCTAAATTAGGATAAACTTTTGTAGAAACTTAACTCAACCTTTGAGATTTAAAACTTTCACCTCATGTGCAAAACCTTAGCACAATGCTTTGGAGGTACCGCCAAGCTGCTCCCAAAACTTGCTAATTTAGACAATTTGTGGCAAGTTAAAATTTCACCCTAAGGCTTCCCAAAATTCATATTTGGATTCTAAAGAGTTATTCTAATGACTTAAGCTTAAGACAATCACTTTATATTTTTAAACTCATATAATTGCTCTCGGTCATCTCCTTTGTCTTGTACCTTTGATCAAGGATGTCAGAGATACATTTATCCTTCCTTGACCTGTACCTATGATTGAGATAACTAGTTAGCAAATGCCCTTGCTCTTTTATGGACTTTTCTCCTTTGGGTTCCAAGCCTTCACCGAGTTAGTCCATCAGCATCACTTAATCAATTTCACTTATTCTCTTTTATTTTCCTTGGACTTAAGTGGTCAAATTAAAATGAAAAATACCTTTAGAAAGTTAGAAATTAATATTCATGACATTAACTCCCCCTTGAAATCATAGTCGTCCTCAACTATGGGGTAGGGAAAATAAAGTCATATCTAGTCCTATTGCTTTGGGTAGAGGATCCCTTTTTACTCGTCAACATTCTTTCACAATGGTGACTAACTCCACTTGGTGGTTGAAAGGCTTACCTATCGCAAGCATGTCTTTACTAGCCCTAATCATCTTTCATAGTAGATTGGCAAGGTCTACTAGATGCTTGAGAGAGTAAGCTGCTTCAAGCTCGATTCATAGTATGCATACACTTAAAACTTATGAATATTTAAAAGAAATCTTAAGAGTCAAAACAAGAGAAAATTCTTTATAAAATATGCTTGTTCATACTTGATTCTTACCTTTGACAGGAGTCATTGTAAGTATTTACAAGGTTTACATTATCCTTTAGGTGGATGTCTTGCATCCACCTTGCATCTTCAAAAGGATTGTTCTTAAATTCGACAAGATATCGTTGAATAGTCTTACCACTTTTTAAAACCTTGTCCTCATGTTGTAGGATTCTCTCTAGCTGCAAAATCTCTTCTTGACCCTCAAACTCAAGTGGTTCTTCAATTACTGGTTATTTGGGTGGCTCGTCCTTTTAAGGCTTCAAGAGATTCATGTGAAAAGAATTATGAATGAGCCAAGCACTTGGTAACCTTAACTTATAAGTCGTTTCATTGATAGGCTTAAGAATTTGAAATGGGCCATGAAATCTTTTTCCTAACTTAGCATAATATTTATATTGACCCATTGGGCATCCTTGTGTTCCCTTGCCCGTAGTGTAGCTTAGGCATGCTTTTGGAAACTTAAGCAATACCCAATCATTTTCTTTGAAGGTCAAGGTTTTTCTATGCTTATCAGTAGCAGAATTTTGATTTTGTTGCATGATAGATATAGTTTATGTTATCTTTTTGAAAATATTTTTTAAGATCTTTACTATACTATCAACATCAAATATGTTTCCAAGTGTCTTGACTATCAATGGGAGTTTGGGTCTTCCTTCAATTACCTCTAAGGGTGCCTTTGGTGTAGAAGTACAAACAGTGTTATTGTACGCATACTCTACTAAGGTGTCTTAGGATGACCCAACGGTCAACACCTATCACATCTCGCAAAGAGACAAAACCAAGACTAAAATGTCAATCCTAGGAAGCAAACGACTCAATTAGGGCATGGAGGCATGCCAAGAGATTTTCAATCTCTTTCCTAAACACGGAACATTCCACTTTGATGGTCAATGTGCACTCTATCTACGAAAAACCAGGATTCTCTCCTCTAAACTCTTCACACATCCACATGCAAATCCACTCCAACCTCAATAGGCAACATCCTTACACTATCTAGGATAGATTTGAGTCATTGAACTTACAATTTGAGCACTGGAAAAAACGTAATTTTCTCCAACAAGCTAATTGCAGTTCACCATCTCAGACATTGAACATGCCTACAAGGTTCTCCTAAGTGTCGTGAACCTTGTATAATCAATAGAATCACAATACAACACTTGGGTTGTGAGATATGTCACTTGGAATGTTGTGGAAGTCGATGCTTGGCTCTCACAAAACTCTTGCAATGTAGATATACACATAGACCTCAATGCGACTAACACAACGGGCCCTTGGAATATCGATGCGACAATCATGCGGTGCAGTTCAAAGAGATAAGCTCACAGTAGAAAGAAAAAAAACACAATTTACAAAGGAAAACCTTATCTGCTCATTTCATTCGTAATAATGTGAAGATCAAAACTTTACAAAGTTTCCTTTTGTACCCTAGCTCCAGGTTTTATGTACAAAGGCTGAATTTGCCGCAATAATAGCAAGAGTTGCATCTATGGCTTATAACATTGAATTCTTCAAAAGTACAAGACGATAACAAGGTACACATTTTAACAAAAAATATTACAATCAGTTGGCATTACAAAGATAAAAATTATGCTTGGTACACAGTTAGCCTTCATTGTTGTTGGAATCTACCAACACTCCCCCCTCTTATTTCATGTTATCCTTGACATGAGTGAAAACTGAGGTGGTCATCAAATGTATGGTCGCCTTTGCATGTAGTGGTTTGCTTGCTCTTGTAACCCTTCTTGATATTCCCTTGCTAGCTCTCTATCTTTAGCGGAAAAGGGTTTGATGGTATCTATTTGTTGGAGTTCCATAGTGTGGTAACTCACAAACCTTGCCCGGATGTTATTGACCTCTGGTCCAAAAAGGGTGGTATTCATTGTGAAAAAGCCTATATAGAATGCCTCCTCAAATGTGTTCGTGAAGTAGGAGGCCATGAACATTAGGCGTGCAAAGAATCCATGTAGAATCTGTTTGTCTAGTTGCTTACTGAGATTATAGACCAAAATTTTGTTTCCCTCCAAAGATGATAGCCATGGGGTATTAAAAATCCATGGTTTATGGTACATTGTGATGCAAGCATACATCATCTTGCATATCTTCTTGAGCATCTGACTAGAAAGATATGGCAACCCTTTATACTATTTTACAACTTTGGTGAGAGTGCTGAGCATATACTTCTCATCTAATATATTCCTTGTCTCTGATACCTGGCAAAGCTGGGTAATTCAACCAGTGTCTAGAGCTAAATCCAAGTCCTGACTCATGACACTTGGGCAAAAAGTGACATCTTCCATGATTGGAGTGGGTTCCCTCATCATGTGAATTTTCCACTTAGGATGCTTGTCAAGCCATGCCATTTTCTATTTTGGTTGTCGTTCACTGGGTTGACATTCAAACATTTCTTGCTCAATGGTGGCTTTCCTGCAAAGACACTCATATTGGATCAAAGGGTGTGGGAGTGAGCAAGTTTACCATTCTTCATTGATTTTAGTTGGCTTTAGTAGCTTGAGATTAACCGACTGTAGAATTCTAACCTCCCATTTCATTGCTTTTTCCAGTTTTCTTCCTCGGTTCCTACAATCCAATCCTTCATTTCATTGATGGCCATTTCTATCAATCTGTGTGTCCTTCCTGTGAGAGTTTTGGGAATTGCTCACCTGCTTGTACCCCTTGCTCTTGTATCTAGAGTAGTACTTATCTCAGGAGCTTCTTGGGTAGTGCCCATTGCGGCTTGATGTTTCCCTGTGTTTTGACCACCTTGTGGTGCTATGCTTGTACCCCTTGCTCTTGTATCTAGAGTAGTACTTGTCCAGGAGCTTCTTGGGTAGTGTCCATTGCGGCTTGATGTTTCCCTGTGTTTTGACCACCTTGTGGTGCTCTGTGGGTTACTTCAAAAATGACTTCGATTGTTAGGGTTGTGGTTGTCCTTTCTGTCCTTCATTTGCTCTTTGTGTATCCCCTTGGTCACTCTGGTCATCATCACCATGATCATCTATCTGGGTAAACTCCGGTTGCCTGCAGTTGAGTTTTTCTTGAAACATAGCTACCAAGTCTTGCACGTCTTCATTTTCTTTCTTGAGAGTTGCTTTTTCCTTTTGGAGATCTTCTTCGTGTGTTAATGCAGCTGTCGTGGCATCTTGTTGCATACGTTCTTGACCCTGACAGCTCTTTCCAATTCTAAAATTATGGCACTAGCATTGAAAGGTGTCTGCCAGTTGGGTTAGCCAACGGTTGGCCTTGATTTTCTGAACTATGCATCATTGGGTAATCAACTCCTCTTCAAAACTTTCTAGTTGCACTTTGGCTATGGCTAGTTGGTTCTCTAGTGTATCTACTTGTTAACCCTCACGGCTCACGGACACCCCATCACCTACGACGGACATGTATTATGTATTTGGTAGAGTCAGGTACCGGGCTTGTCGGACCAATAGGAAAAGGGTAAGAGTGATCGCCGATGAGAGGCGCACTCTAACTGGGACATTCAAGGGATTAGTTGGCTAAGCATGGGCGCCCAAGTGTGAATGGGGTGAGCTCATATAAAAGCCAACTAAACCTAAAATTCACTCATTCTCTCATTTGTGCAATAGAAGAGTGCTCTTGCTCCATCTCCATCTCCATCTTCTCCTTCTTCACCTCCTTGTGTGTGTGTGTGTGTGTGTGTATGTGAGAGAGAGAGAGAGAGAGAGAGAGTGTGATTGAGCATTGCGGCGGCACGACGGCGGTGAAGCGGTTGAGCGCGACGTAGCGGCGTCTCCTTCTTCTTCGCGGCGAGGAATCCTCCACGGCAGGAGCATAGAGCGGTGAGTGACACACCATTGCCCTCTTTTGAGCTTACTAGTTAAGCTAGTTGTGTGCTTGGAGCCGTCTGTGGCTCACACACAGTGTTAGGCAAGGCCCTTGCTTCGACAGTGCGGCAAGGAGCGCACATTTTTGGCGCCGCTGCCGGGGAATCGCCCTGCACTAAGCCCAAGAGGCACTTTGTGCTTCTCCTATGAGTTGTTTGTAGTAGGAAAGAAGAGGAAGAGGAAGAGGAATGAGTTGTTTTTCTGCAAGTTGTTAATTTCTGTATTGTCTGCAAGTTCTGTGATTTCTGCACAATGTTGTGTTTTCTGTTTGCACACAGTCTTTGCACAATTAGTAGTCGTTAGCTTGTTTGCAGTGAATGAATAAGTAGGAAGGCAGTTAGCAATTTCTGTTTGCACATAGTCTGTACACAGTTTTCTGTCAAGGTTTGCCTGCATACAGTCTTTGCACAGTAAGGTAGTGAGAGAGGAAGTAGGTGGACAGTAAGCAGTTAGCAGATTAGTTAGTAGATTAGTTAGTGGTTAGTAGCACTGTTAGTAAGTAGATAAGGTAGTGAGCTGTCTGTGAGCTGTGAGCTGTTGACAGAGAGGTTAGGTAGGTGTTGACAGGGTGTGTGGCCAAGAAAGGGTCACCTAAACCGCACGCGGTCGTCGCCTCAAAAAAAAAAATTTAAAAATTTTAAAAAAATTTATAAAAAAACCGAAAATATTTAAGCGTGAGTGACTGGGGGGCTACACTAAAATTTTGATCGGGATCGGGATCATTTCCCCAAGCCCAGGCCCAAGGCTCAGTCCTCAGCCTTATGATATATACTAGACTCACTCTTATATATATACCCTACCCCCTCAAGAGGGAATGAGAGCATGTGGGGCAAGTCCTCCACTCTCCTCCCTTCTCTTCCCACTTACACCCTTAGACTTTCTAATTTGGGCCTAGTTCCCTACTAGAAATTGACGGTTTTAGGGATTCCGAGGGCATAAAGTGACCAAACGGAGGGCTGTAAAGCACGGCACGTCCCTCTGACCGAGACGCTTGTTTTGAGCCATCATACGTTCTATTCTATAGCTGGGTCAGAATAAAAGGACCAAAAAATCAAAAAATAAATAAATAAGAAAAGACTTGGGTTGCAAAACACCCAAAATTACTAGGTGAGCGGCCTTCACGGGCACTCACTGACACTTCTAGGGGATCCAAGTCATATGAACCTACGCTCTGGACGAGTGTTAGAGCACGAGCATATTGGTAGTGCCTCCATTTACATGGGCACCCATTATTCCTCCACCCTAGGTTCTGGACCTTCGATCGGGACTCAAGGTAGCGCGACCCAAGATCCTCATATCGCGTCTAGTGATTCTTCCTCTGACTACGAAGTCATGGAGGGGTATCCTACACCAAACCCTGATAGTTCAAGTCAAGATATGCATGCCATGGGCCCACGGCCCGGGTCCAGCGTGTTTAGCCGCTTAAAAGAGACCCTTAGTAGAGCTACTCGCTCCGAACATGCGGTTAATGAAATAAATGAAGGGAGTGGGGAAGTAAATTCGTCATTCATGCCTAAAATAGACCCTATGCTTCTTGAGAGTGTGCATGTGAATGTTCCATCCACTGCACCTCCTGATCCTTTAGGACTATCTCCCTCTGAGGTTCTACTACCCGATGGTAGGAGTCTTGCCGAAGTGTAAGAGATCGAACGCTATATGCAAGCAACAAGGGAGAGGGAAATTGAGAACCTACGAAGGTTAGAACAAAGTCGAGCCCTGAAAGCAAAGGCTCCTATGACAACAATCATGCCAGCTGAGCAACCGAGTGCTCCCAAGGTAGCAGTCACGGAGGGGCAAGCGATGGGGAGCACTAATGCTTCCACTTCGAGGGAAACCTCCAGCACGCTAGGCCTAGATGGGATATTCCTAAACGAGAATTGGGAGTATGACCTACAAGCAGAAGCTTTAACTGATCAGTACACAGGACACACCTATCATGTGGGTTGGTTAGATGTTCTACAATCCACATCGGGTGCTACTAGCATAGATGAGCAACAACAGAAAGTCTGTGATGTCCTCCATAGGATTGTCAAGTTAGAAAGACAGAACACACGGATCAACATGCCTTCAACAGGCCTAATGAGATTCTTGGATACGGGAAAGGCCAACCAACCAACCCTATCACAAATGGAGACTCCCTCAGTGAGCCCCATTGATCCTCCATATGTTGTTTCGCCAGGAGCCTCAATACAATCTGAGCCCACAAGTGGCAGCTTTACCTTCCCAGATCTAGCTCATCTCTCTCTTAATGACACTACGGCTACCATGCATATCCCAGTGGTGAGCATGACAAGAAGTACACCATGGAGTTCATTTGTTAACACTGCGCCGATGCCTAGTAGCACAGTGCCCCCAACTATACCTACATGTATGTATCAATCGTGTGCACCTGTCGTACCTCAGCCTCATGTAGCTCCTACACCTCCGATTATTCCAAGAGCTTACAATCCACAATGGCATTATCCAAGCTCTTATACAAGTGGAGCCATGCCATTTAATAATAACATGCCATATCAGGCACCCCCTATGCCTAGGGCCACGCCTGTAAACATTGGACCATCGTCTGGTACACCACCATACGAAATATGGGACCCAAGAGCCGCGCGTATGCCAAGGCCAAGGCCAATTCCCATCTCACATGTGGTTCCAGGAGCACATACACCCATTATACCTGCTCCAATAGGAGATTTGGCAGCATTTGCTCAAACTATCGGTCGCTCTATTGCGGAAAACATGCGTAGTGCACCTGATAGAGAGCCTAGGAGCAAGGCAGTTCAAGTAGCTAAGCTCACACAGAAATTCAGTGGAGACGGAGATGCTAGAAAGCATATGGAAGTCTTTGAACATGTGTGCGATTCCTTGGAAGAGCACAATGAGCTACATAAGTGTAAGGCTTTGAGTTTGACCCTAAGCGGAAAGGCTGGAGATTGGTATAGAACCTTAAGAGTAGAAGAGAAAACGATCTACTCTACTCTTAGGAGACTGTTCTTAAAAGAATACATACGAGAGGGAGTACTTTGGGGTGTAGCCTCTCAGCTCCAGAAAGCCCAACGAGAAGAAGGTGAATCCGTGAGAGACTTCATTAGTCCCCTAAAGAATTTGAATTCTCGATGCAATCCAATCGAACGATTCAACAACAACCAATTTCTCGATAGATTCATTAGGGGACTACGACATGAAAGTATTTATAATGGCCTAGTCATTAGAGGTATCACTACTTGGGAAGCAGTCACCATGAATGCAATCCAATTGGAGGATAATTTAATGATTGCAGGAGAAAGAGTGTCTGCCGAGCCGAAGTCTAGTAGCTCGCAAGCATCAGGGCATGAGCCAATGAAGATAAAGCCAATCGTGAAAGAGCAAACGATATCTGAGATGACTTTGGCAGATCTCACAAAGGCCATCCAAGAAAGCCTTAGGGGTAATCGTGCTCCACAAAACACTCATATGTATCCAAGAAGGGAGCAACAATGGTGCTCAATTTGCTTGGGTCCACATACTACAAGTGAATGCCCTACTTTCAGAGTAAAGTTTAATGGGACTTGTAACGCGTGTGGTAGGTATGGCCATCAAGCGAAGGATTGCCTAATGCTTAAACGCATCATGGAAAATAGACCGCCTATAGCTTGGGCAGACTCACCTCGAGTTCCTGCATTGATGCCTACCCCACCCATGGAGCAACAGTTGCCATTACAGCACATGGTCCCTAGAAGCCAAAATGTGGTCCAAACCACACCGTTGCCACCTCCAGTGCTAGGACCGTAACCCCCTCATCCAAGAGTTACACCCATGAACCAAATAGGTTGCGAGTCATCTAGTACTTATGTAGATTGCGAAGAGGACATAGACTCTAGTATCACCTATGGAGTCGACATGCTTGAGGAGTGTCCTATGTACTATATGGAAGATCATTGGGGACAAACAAACCGGTATATCAAGCTACTGCGCTAGCAGCAAGAGGCCAAAACATTAATAGTTTTGCCAGGAGACCACCTCTTCAGTGCTACGAATGTGGTGGACCACATCGAGTAGCTGAGTGCCCCATTAGAATGCAAAACAATGTTGCACTAATGCAAACAAGTCAAGGGAGTGCATTGGCAATGCCAATACTCACTTGTAATCGTTGTGGCATAGATCATTTGATCGCACAGTGTCCTAACAATCCAAACGCACCGAAAAATCACACCATTGAACATAATAGAGATTGTTGATGGGAAACCACCAACTATAAACATAGCACCAGTGAATGCACTCACACGGTCGATGCTCCAAAAGCAAAATTACATCCTCGAAGAGAGAGATGCTGCATCCATTGGCCGAGCGAGAAAGAAGAAAATACGAAGAAAGAAATCTCTTAATGCTTCTAGCTCAAAACCTAGTTGAAAGACTAATATAGGGACAGGAGAGGATCCTGTGTATATGAATGACCCTGAGGATGACTCAGATTCGATAGAGACCACGGAGACCAAAACTGTTACTACAAAGGAAAAAGCCAGTGAGGAGGATCACGAGAGGGAATAATGACGAACACCAAAAGAGTATACAAAGTTAAACCACCCAGTTGCGAACCCCCAAGATAAGCCACAAGAGACAAAAAATGAGGATTGCAAGAGAAAGATTGGAACCTATCCAAACCCAACAGTGGAAATTGAACGAGTCCAACAACTGAGGGGTTTGGTGGAAGAAACTCAACGAACATTAGAACCTGAACCCAAACATATCCAGATGTCGGACACAGTGTTTCCCACACAAGTTCAACCTCACAAGAACTACAGGCCGTTAGCTATACCCAGTATCATTCGGGAAGAGAGTGAGGGTAGGACATCTGAAAGTGGACACACACCTTTCCTACTAGAGAGAATGTTTGGTGAGGGAATGCCCGACCCCCTTGAGGAAGTGGAGATTCCATCTTCACCATTCTCTTGTCAGGGTCCTATGTCCCACAAGATGCCATTAAATGTTGCCAAATTGATGGATTTCATGTCTTCAGAAATTAGAACCACCATCATGTCCAAACTATATAAAGACCCCGAGCTAGTCTCAGCTCTTCTAGCCGGATTACCACAGTTTTCACGTATGAACAAACCTGACTCGGTAATGAATGATGAGGAACATTTAGCACCACCATCTGACCTAGCGGGACATGAATCTGTAATTGAAGTACCCGTTAACAGGTTGGGGCAATACTTTGAAGGTGATGAATCTAATGCTACTCTACCAATCACTACTAAAGGATTAACTGTAAAGGGGGTCCTTGACGGTGGTGCGGGAGTCAACATGGTGACAAAGACTTGTTGGGAGTCTATGGGGCGACCTCACCTTGAAGCCACAAGCGTAGTGGTAAAAATGGCTAATGGATCTATTGTTATGCCTATTGGAATGCTAAAGGATCTCAGAATCAAGGTCTTGGGACACAAGGTAAGGCAGACTTTCATTGTTATGGATTTTTTCAAGCATCCTATGTCATTTGAGATGATCTTAGGGCGTCCATTCATGAGGGAAGCAAAAATGGTGCATGACTGGTCCAAAAACCACGTCTACTTACAGTTCCAAGACTCTGTCATTCGAGTTGATCTTTTAAGTGGTCGAACGCATCCTCTAGGAAATAAATTCATCATTGATAATCGATCAGACACAACAATTCACTCAGGTCCATTACAGTATTGTTACACCATGTAACGAAGACACGGATATTGGGGGGAACTCTCCTTATATGGATATCCTACCCGAAATGGCTGAGTCAGACAATGTCGATTGGGTGCACCTAGCGGCAACTATAGATACATGGGGAGCTAGAGGAACAACCTGGGTAACACCAGATGGGGAAGAGATACCACACATTGCACCAGTAAACATGTTAGGTGTAGCGCATGTAACATCCGATGATAAGAAAGAGGCACACCTACGTGAGAGTGAAACCGATGATTCCTCAAAGGCTTCAGGCCAATACTCATCAGAAACAAAATCTCAGGGAGAAATGGATTCAGAACCTGAAGAAACATCGAGTGAACCAAGTATAGAAACTGAACACTCAAGGCCTAGTACGACCATCTATGGCAATTTATATGAGAGTGAAGAAGATACAAGCGAAGACCTATCAGGCGAGTCGAGTTCAAACATTTACCAAAATCAAAACCTTAACAAGAAACAAAGGTCATATAAGAGACGACGATATCGAGCAAATGTGAGAGCTAGGATAAACAAGGAAAGATCTACTGCATAATGGCTTAGCTATCTAGGGGCATGTGATGCTCATCGAAAGCTAGTAGACAATTGGGGTGAACATCTCCACAGTGTCATGTGGTGCAGCCCGCGACCCATTGACCTCGCTCAATTGGAGGTTACAGAGCCGAAATTGAGTCGAACTATAAGAAGACGTCAAAACCGAGAGTTAGCTCAACAACAAAAGGAGGCAGAACTAAAAGAAAGGTCTCCGTCAGGACAAGAGCCTGCTGACTTACATACGGCTCCTGAACATTTTAAATCTTATACCACGGGGGAGCGAAAGGTTGTGTATGCCAAAGCCCAACGAATACCTACCAATGGAAGCAGTGGAGTCTATGATGGTCCAGCGGTAGTTAAAGAGATAGAATTAGCAGAACCAGGTGAGGAGTCTAAACCAGTCTTTATTGCGCAAGACCTTACCGAAACTAAAGAGGCTGTACTTAAGGAGCTCCTCAAGGAATACAAGGATATCTTTGCTTGGACATATCATGACATGAAGGGCGTTCCACCTTCTGTGGTGCAACATACAATTCCCATGATCAACACTGCTAAACCCGTCCAGCAACGACCCTATCCAATGAATCCTAAGTACGCCAAAATTGTACAAGAGGAGATTGAAAAACTTATCCAATGTGGATTCATATACCCTATTGAGCACTCAGAATGGGTTTCTCCAATAGTCATTGTGCCAAAAAATAATGGGAAACTAAGAGTGTGCGTGGACCTCAAGAAAGTTAATGCAGCTACTAGGAGAGATCATTATCCCTTGCCATATTCAGAACATGTGCTTGAAAGAGTTGCGGGCAAGGAAGCTTATAGCTTTTTAGATGTGTACTCTGGTTACAATCAAATCACAATTGCATTAGAGGACCAAGCTAAAACTGCTTTTATCACAGATTTTGGAGTGTTTGCATTTCATGTTATGGCTTTTGGTTTAACAAATGCCCCTGCTACATTCCAACGATTAATAAACAGTGCGTTTAAAGAATTTCTAAGGGAGTTTTGTGAAGCTTTCCTAGAGGACCTTTGTGTTTATTCTTCTTGGGAGAAGCATTTGTTATATCTACGAAAAATATTTGAAAGGTGCAGATTTTATCGCATCTCATTGAACCCTTTCAAATGCCAATTTTGGGTTAAGCATGGAGTCATTCTAGGGCATATAGTGTCCAAGAACGGGATATCCACAGATGAGAGTAAGATTAAAGCCATTGCAGATTTGCCACCACCTACTAACTATAAAGGAGTTCAAAGATTTATGGGCCATGTTGGTTATTATCAAAGGTTTATTTTAAACTTTGCCGAGATAGCGCGTCCATTGTACAAGCTTCTTATTGAGTTTCACTGGACGGAAGAATGTCATCAATCTTATGAGTTATTAAAGAAGGCCCTAACAAGTGCTCCAATCCTGCGAACACCTGATTGGAATGTACCTTTTCATGTGCATATTGATGCATCAAATTTTGCTATTGGGTGTGTTCTAACTCAACCAGGAGAACATAAATTGGACTACTCTATTAGCTTTGCAAGTCGCCAATTAAATGATGCCGAGATGAACTACACTACTACAGAGCGCGAAGGTCTAGCTATGATTTACGCAGTAAAGAAATTTCGCTATTACCTTCTTGCTACCAAGTTTGTGTTTTATGTTGATCGTCAAGCATTGCTATATTTGGTAAACAAGCAGTGTTCCACAGGTCGAATTACACGATGGTTGTTAATTCTTCTTGAGTTTGACTTCACCGTTGTTGTGAGGCCTGGGAGAAAACATGTCATGGCGGATCATTTATCTCGTATCCCTAATGGCGAAGCTCCTACGGGGGTTGATGATGAATTGCCTGATACTCCTTTGTTCATTGTTGAGACAATGCCTGAATGGAGTGAAAAGATTGTTAACTTCTTAGTTAATGGTTTTCCACCCAAAGAGCTGCGAAAAGATATAGCTCGAAAATTAATCAAGGAATGCGAACCCTATTGCTTATTGGCTGGAACTCTCTGTAAGAGAGTAAAAGATGATGTTCTTAGATGCTGTGCCCGCGAGGATGAGTATTTATATATTCTACAAGAGGCACACATGGGCGTAGCTGGTGGTCACTTTTCAGGAAAGTTGACTGCCCGAAAGATCTTACAGTCAGGCTATTGGCGGCCCACTCTGTTTAAGGATGCGTCACTTTTTGCAAAGGGATGTGATGAATGCCAACGCTTCAAGAAGCCACAAAGAAGTGATAGGATGCCTCTACATCCCATCAAGGTAACCCAACCATTTGAAAAGTGGGGCTTAGACTTTGTAGGACCGATTAGTCCGGTTGCACGTAACACGCAATCACGATATATCATTGTGGCTACTGACTATGTAACCAAATGGGCTGAAGCAAAAGCAACACGAAAGACGGATGCAAAAACAACAGCTAAGTTCCTCTTTGAGAACATTATCACACGTTTTGGATGCCCCTTTGAACTTGTGAGTGACAATGGAACTCATTTTATAAATGAAGTAATAAAAGAACTCACATCAAACTTCATGATATCTCACCACAAGTCTACACCCTATTATCCCCAAGCAAATGGCCAAGCTGAGAGTACCAACAAAACTCTCATCTCCATTTTGACAAAGACAGTCGAGGCTCATCGCACTGATTGGGACCTAAAGCTTACATCAGCTTTATGGGCTTATCGTATTGCGTATAAAGTTGCTATTAATTGCACACCGTTTAAGATGGTGTATGGTCAAGAAGCAGTTATGCCATGGGAGTTTGTCATTCCTAGTCTTCGAGTAGCTTCTCAAGAATGTTGGGATGGTAACCCCTTAGTTGAGCGATTATATATCCTAGAAAGGCTAGATGAAGAGAGGCAATTAGCTGTGCGAAATGCTCTAGTGGAGAAGGATAGGAGAAAGAAGTGGTTTGATAACCATTTAAAGGATAAAGACATCAAGGTTGGTGATAAAGTTCTTATGTACGGGGTACGTAATGAAAAGAAGAAATTGAAATACGCTGGTAAGGGACCATATCGAGTGTGTGAAATTACCCCGCAAGGTACCATTCGTGTGGAGACTCTAGATGGAGTTGAAACCATTGGATTCCTTAATGGGAGTAAATTCAAAAGATATTATGATCCTCTAAGCCAGGAAGAGTTGCAAGCCATCCATCAAAAGAAGGCTGCCAAGGAACAAGCAGAGCTTAGAAAAATCCAAGCAAGAGTTGAGGCTCGAGAACGACAACAATGTCTTAGACGCCAACGAGAGGCTAATCTGGGAATCACGCAAGCATTTTTCGAGGACACAGATGACGACTCATTAGAATCTGAGCCATCGCTACGATACCCAATTGAGCTAAATAGCCCCAATGGGAAAGTACTATACAATGCCTTATTAGATACGGGAGCTAAACACAATTTGTTATCCTATGGAGTTTGGTGTCAATTAGGAAAACCGACCCTATCCCCGAGTACGATGCAAGTCAAGGGCATTAATAAAAAGAAAACTGCTATTCTTGGAGTCCTTCAGACCCCTGTTGTCTATGACAATGGAAGCATAGTGCAGAGGTTTCTAGTCATGCCCGCGGGAGCTATGGAAGGCAACGTAAACCTGGGACGCACGTGGATGTTGGCAACCAAATGCACTATTGATTGGGATACTGGTAGTGTCACGACGCGACCACCGACTCTTACCCCTATCATTCAAGCAAAGTCACCTACGTTGCAAACTCTAGCAAAGTTGAAGGATAGCCAACATTCACAAGCCAAGGTGGTTAACTCGTCTTTGACGGCTACCCATAAACCTAGCACTTCAACACTTGTAGTTGCAGCAAGCAGTAACATTGCAAGTACTCAACCTGCACGACCTAAGAGTACATATTAATGGGTCCCCAAGGCCTTACTTCCAACTACCTCAACCCTCCCGTCCATTCCAAGAAAAAATTCCCCTGGAAAACCAAGAGCGCGCTCTAGGAGAGTCAAGACCAAATCACGATGGATTCCAAAACGACTATTAGAAGCCCAAGGCTACTATGATGGAAATGAGCAAATTTGGGTACCTAAACGTAAAATGTGTCCTTTCCTATCAACAACAAACCCATATGAGTCAAACAGTGTATCGCTAAAGCCAATGGCAGACCGTGGGAAGGGAAAGATCACAGAATGCAGCACACCTAGTCCAGAGCTAGTTTGGGCTCCAAGGCAAAACCAATTTATTCCACCTAGCTCAGGAAGGGGGGAGTTCCATGAAGCTTCTAGCTCCTCATGTAATACATCCATAGAGGTAAAAGCTTCTACACAGCCTCCATCTATAGTAGTGGACCATGAAGCTACAAAAGAATCCACACCTCCCAGTGTTCAAGAATCACCTGATGAACCACTTCAAGTTCGATCCTGGGAGAGTACCTTACCACCCTTGCAACTTGACAAGGCACCTAGGGTAATAGAAAACTAATGGCAAAAATCCTCACCTATTACCAACTGGAACAATTGGTTTCAAAGGGTGACGACGAGCTCATTTCAAACGGTATGATCTACCCAAGGAAGGGGGGAGTGTTTGCTGACAATCATCACTCACTCACTTTCCTCTCAACCTTTCCCCCTGACCTCTTAATCTCCAATCTTAGGGAATGTATATATAAAGCCTTATACTCACAAAAACAAGATAAAAAAGTAAAAGAGCAAGAGCCATAACACAAATCATAAAAACAAATTATGCACAAGAACACGACCCTTGTAATATTTGCACTCTAACCATCATCAATTTGCGTGTACAGATATGGCTAGTACGCTAGAGTCATCCACTCCTGCCTTGGGTGAGAGGTACCCTCGTTACTTTTCACAAATATTTCACATGGTCTTTCCAGTGCTTGCATGTGAATGGGATTTGATAGGTACGCTAGCATGTGAGAGGAATTTTGAGGAGTTAGAATGGCTGGTACGTCTCTTGACCACGTCTGATCCATACTTAGTAGAGAGCGTTTCTTCCATTGCACAAGCCTACCCTTTTGACCAAGATGACTATAGGTGTCTAGTGACCTTCTTAGTAAACATGGGCACCTATGATGAAGAGGAAAATTTACAGGACTACACGGATGGCACATATGGTCTCATAGATGATGACTTTGTTTATCTCGACGACGAGGATAGGGGTTTAGCCTTAGGGTTTCCCCCCAACCTCTACAATATCCTATTCCCTTGACTCTCTAGGGGAGTGCAAATAATTAGGTTATGGTTCCTTATGTTTTTTGTTGTGTTCAATAAGTGTTGGTACCTTTTCCCACTAATGTGCCTCCTGGAGGTATTCCTTTTGTTTCCTAGTGTGTACAGGAGCGTGTTGCTATTGATAGGATTTGGACCTTCATGGAATCTTTATCTCGACTCACTCTTCAAATCAAGCGCGACCATCGACACAAACAGGTGTTTCTTGTCCATTAGCATTGCCCCTTATCTTTTTTGCATCTATGATTGTCTGCTTTAATTGTGATTGGTAGGATACTATCCAGCACATTTGCTTAGTAACAAACATTTAATTCAATGTAATTTTTTGTCATAATCACTTGTCTAGGTTTAAAAATCAAGCAGTCCGAATAAGCTAGTTTGACCAAGTTAGGTGTTAGAGATCTTCTCTTAATACCATGGGGAATGCCTTCCTAATAATCAATGGTTACTTAGGTTCTTAATCCGATTTAGGCAGCATTGTGTGAAATGTACTAGATCTTTCTAGTGGGCTTGACCCTATTGACCTTTAGCTTAAGTATTATAAAGGGAGTTTACAGTGTGATGAGCCTGGGGAGGTGTATCAGTGTTATATGACCCTCCAAAGTTACAAAATTAAAATGTTGAAAATGAACAAACAAAAAATCAAAGTGCCACACTGTAAAATCTTAAGCTGGAAGAGAAATCTCAGCTTGATTTGGTACTTCACTCACATGTATTGCCTATGGTACTAGAGCCCTAGAGGTTCCCAGTGTGGGCGCTTTTCCTTGAAAAGCAAAAAACCCAAGGCATACAAAATAAGCACACACATCAAATTGAATCACTGTGAAAAGACTTTGGGGGGTCAAAGAAAAAGTAACCAGTCAGGCGATGATTTCATGAGAAATTCCTTTTATGGTAGCTTAACTACAAGGTCTTCTAGATATAGCCTCTAGTCAGCCCTCGAACATGAATCCTTGGCTCTCGCGATTAAACAACTTAATTGACCACAGAAAATTAAGAAGCTAACCCATGGTATTAATATTCGATCTCTAGTGCCTTTCGATCGTCAAATTAGCGACCCCAGACTTGTTTAATTTTTTACCTTTACATCTGTTTATGCATTTGATTACATTGCAATTTAATGTTCATTGCTGACAAATTGTTTGAAATTCTTTTACCAATCAATTTTTCTACCTAAAACTGCATATGCTTTTTAATCACTTATGAGAATGCAATTACTGTGCCAATGTTGTTTGATTTTGCAGTGACTGAAGAAGGCTAAGGACATTCATCTCAAATGCTCTTCCACCTCGACGAACGAGCTTCAATTCAATAGCTTCTGAGGACGGAATCTACATCAGGAAGGGGGGCATGTTAACCCTCACGGCTCACGGACACCCCATCACCTACGACGGACATGTATTATGTATTTGGTAGAGTCAGGTACCGGGCTTGTCGGACCAATAGGAAAAGGGTAAGAGTGATCGCCGATGAGAGGCGCACTCTAACTGGGACATTCAAGGGATTAGTTGGCTAAGCATGGGCGCCCAAGTGTGAATGGGGTGAGCTCATATAAAAGCCAACTAAACCTAAAATTCACTCATTCTCTCATTTGTGCAATAGAAGAGTGCTGTTGCTCCATCTCCATCTCCATCTTCTCCTTCTTCACCTCCTTGTGTGTGTGTGTGTATGTGTGTGTGTGTGTGTGAGAGAGAGAGAGAGAGAGTGCGATCGAGCATTGCGGCGGCACGACGGCGGTGAAGCAGTTGAGCGCGACGTAGCGGCGTCTCCTTCTTCTTCGCGGTGAGGAATCCTCCACGGCAGGAGCATAGAGCGGTGAGTGACACACCATTGCCCTCTTTTGAGCTTACTAGTTAAGCTAGTTGTGTGCTTGGAGCCGTCCGTGGCTCACACACAGTGTTACGCAAGGCCCTTGCTTCGAGAGTGCGGCAAGGAGCGCACATTTTTGGCGCCGCTGTTGGGGAATCGCCCTGCACTAAGCCCAAGAGGCACTTTGTGCTTCTCCTATGAGTTGTTTGTAGTAGGAAAGAAGAGGAAGAGGAAGAGGAATGAGTTGTTTTTCTGCAAGTTGTTAATTTCTGTATTGTCTGCAAGTTCTGTGATTTCTGCATAATGTTGTGTTTTCTGTTTGCACACAGTCTTTGAACAATTAGTAGTCGTTAGCTTGTTTGCAGTGAATGAATAAGTAGGAAGGCAGTTAGCAATTTCTGTTTGCACACAGTCTGTACACAGTTTTCTGTCAAGGTGTGCCTGCACACAGTCTTTGCATAGTAAGGTAGTGAGAGAGGAAGTAGGTGGACTTCCATGGTGTCACTTCATCAGTTATGCAGCCACATTAAGTATGGGACCATTTTGCCCTCTCAACAAATCTCTGACTCTATGATCCACCCAGTCACCAGCTATTATTTAGCACAATGTATTGTTGTCGACTTGGTAGGGGTGGTCATTAGAATCTCTGTATGAAGTTACTCTCCATTCTGACATCCAAATTTCATCCAACTTTTCTAGGTTGTCCAAACAGTCATACCATTCATGTCCCATCCATTCAAGTTTGTTTGTTACACGCAAAATTGAAATAAAAAAGTCTATGGGTAGCATTGAGTCCAAACACCATATTGTCCGATGTAGTTCCTAGAACATTCTTGTATGCAACTCTATAGGCCCAAATGGCAGAGTGAAACTTTTGATCCATGTCCGACCTATTATCATTTACAATCTTCGTTAAAACTATGCACAAGACTTTGTTGGTACTCTCGGCTTGATCATTAGCCTGTGGATGATAAGGAGTCGATTTTCTATGTATGACCATGAACTCATCAAGTAAATAATCAATGATTTCATAAACAAAATGTGTTCCCCTATCATTGAAAATCTCAATAGGCAAACCATACCCTGTGGAAACATTTTCGTGCAAGAAATGTGTTGTGGTGCATGCATCACTCTTTTGTGTTTCGTTGGCCTTGGCCCATTTGGTAAGGTAGCATGTGGATACTATAATATACTCAGTATGAGTCCTATAATCCGGTGGTGCTATGGGACCCACAAAATCTAAGCCCCACTTGGCAAACACACGTGCTCCTATCCATCGGTCTCATAGGCATTTCATCCTTCTTAAATGGAATTTTTGTTCTTTGGCATTCATCACACCGCCTCATGTATGCAGCATTCATGAAGAATATTGGCCATCAAATTTCAAAAAAAATTATAGCTTTAGCTATTTTTCAGCCAAAAAATGACTTTTTGCTTGTCCAGAATGGTGCTTCTTGCAAGTTAGCAAGTATTCACTTTTTGATGCACAAAGTTTGAGTTGATTAACGCTAGTAGAGTTGATTGCCAATCAATTCATATAACTGTGCTTCAGTTTTGATAGCTTTCATCATGATTTTGGACATGTTTACAGCAAAAGGAACCTGGTTCAAAAAATCCACTATGCACTTACTCTAGTGAGGTGTTATAGTTACCTGAAACATTGTAGCATGTTCTATAGGAGGTTTGCATGTACATGATTTTCAATTCTTAACATACATGAGATCAAATTTCATATTACGCCAAAAAACTCCCATTCTCATAAAATTTTGGTAGGTTTAAATTTTCCCATGATGGATAAAGCTCATTGTGACGTGCTTCCCTTAGGTATAAAGGAATATCAGAGGCTTCAATACACAACCGTAGTATGCCATCTGAAACTTTATGATACAATCATCCACTAAGAAGTTGAAAGGGACTGCTTTGCTCAATCAACTTTCTGTCAGCCATCCTCTCTTGGTCTATCGACAACTGCCCTATGGTTAAAATCGGGATTATACTCTCACTCCACCTAGGTATCATCTCAACGTTAAAGAGATATGCATCTGGTAAATCATCTTCAACTCCTTTAGGATTAATCCTCTTTGTTTCTTAGCCGAAAAAGGTGATCAGCCCTTGGATGGGTTGTCCCCTTTTCTTTACCACAACTATGAGATCAAATTCAAGCAAGACGATGTACCATCTTACTATCCGGCATGTGCTGCATGGCTTGTTAACAAGACAATAGTGCTTGATGATCCACAAAGAAAATGAACTAATTGGCTAGGAGATAAAGCTTGAATTTCTTCATGACACAAACCATTCCCAATTCTTCTCATTCATTAGTAGTTTAATTCCATTCAGTATTATTCAATTGGCGGCTAGCACAGTATATGGGAAAGTCCATATTTCCTTCTCCAAGTTGTGCCAAGATAAATCCAATGGCAAAAGCAGAGGCATCACATGTACATGAAAGATCTTATGCTTTAAGGATTGGTGTCAGTATCAATGCTTGCTTCAGTTTTGAAATGATTCTGTACACTTTTTGGTCTAGTCAAAGGTCACAATCAGGCCATAAAGAGGTTTAGCAATGACTGCGTGAATGTAGATAAACTTCCTGCAGTATCCACAGTGTCCCATGAACGATTGAACCTCTCTCATTGTCTTTGGGCGTGGCATGTCCACAATCACCTTAATTTTATCTATATCCATGGATATATTGTCGACGGAGACAATATGTCCTAGGATCTTGCTATGTCTAAACATAAAAACACATTTTTCTAGGTTAAGGTAAATTTGATAGGTGCGATATTTTTTTAACACTTTTTTTAGATACTCTATATGGTCATTGCACAACATTGAATACACACACAAATCATCCATATATATTTTTAAAAATATACGCAAGTATTCTCTGAAAGCATGAGCCATGAGTCTCTGGAAGGTGGCAGGTGCATTTGCCAACCCAAAAGGCATCACAAAGGCTATTTTGTGCTCATCTGTTGGTTAAATAGCCAATTGGTTATAACCTAAAAATCCATCTAAAAAGCTATATGCTTGCTTTCTTGCTACTCATTCCAAGGCATGGTCGGTAATAGGAAGAGGATAATTGTTGCGGATGGTAGTTACGTTCACTTTTTTGAGATTTACGCACACTCTTAACTTGCCATTCTTATTAGGTACCACCACAATTGGGGATACCCAATCTGTGTTCTCGATTTCATAAATGATCTCATCTTCCTTCAGCTTATCAATCTCTTCTTTGATTTTCTTGGCAAACGTCTCATTGTAAGTATAAGGGTATTGCATGTTTGGCTTGGCATCAAGCTTTAAAGGAATTGTGTGTTGACAAATAGCATGATCCACTCCCTTCAAGTCCTTGTAAGATTAGGCGAACACATCCTTATACTCTTTAAGCATCTGGATCAATAATTCCTCTTTATCAAGAGATAGATCTGTAGCAATATAAACAGCTTGGGATCTTCCCCTGGCTCTGCTAGATCTATCTTTTTAGCTCCTTAGGTCCATCACAAGATTTTGTTGGTTCAGTCTTCTCCCTAATTTGTTTCTTAACAAAGATCTTGCGATCCTAAATAGTGTACTTTTTATAATGGGATGGTACACTCAATCCGTCCCTTTCTAACTGTTCTCCGTTTTCGTTTTCACTTTCCATCTTCGTCACCCACACCTCTTTCAATGTCCGTTTTAGTTCACAATATTTCTTTTTTCGCTCAACTTTAGACCGTTGAGGCTTGCTAGCAACATTGAATTTTGTAAACACATCTTTGGGAGGTTTCACCGTTTGTTATTTTTTTGGTTTTGAATTACTCGATTGTGTTGAGAGTTTTGCGATCACTTTGCCTTTTATGCAATTGTGAGCTCTTGCCAGCCTCAAGTATGAATTTTTCCAGTTTATGGGTGGCATCGGGTTGTTTCTTACCCCCCTTTTTATGCGTTTGTTCTTGTTTTGTTGTTGTCATCGAGGTTTTTAATTTGGCAAATCAAAGAATTTTACTTGGCTCCCTATTCTCATCTAGGATACTTTCCGAGTCATTTTCCATGGTAAGATCTCGAAAAGAAATCTCGTCTTGAATACGCAAACATTGCATTTCAGTCTCTAATTCTCGTGTTACTTGATTATCCTTGGTCCCTTCCTGACTGCCTGGTTATGGGTTTACACTTATCATATGTTGGACAGGTACGCCGCGACGGACGTCAGCATAGCAAGAACTCACCTAACATATAATGTCAACTGAGGACGAAGCTCGACCCGCAGGCGCGTGGAAACAAGCAAAGGGTGTCAACCTCTACTCGACCGGCTAATGACTACTTCCGACAGAGATATCAACTCTACATGCCATCGGTTCTGTGAATGTGAGAGTCTCCTATGATGCTACCGCAAGCCAAAAGCCCATCAGACGTTCTCGAAACGTTACGAAACTTGAGGGATATCCTATCAACACCAATAGGCCACTCTCCCTAAGGTCCGTGACCAAAAAAACCTACTCAATACCCTCCGTGCAGAAAACGCGTAAGATGTCTGGCCGGTTTTTGCAGGTCGACGTTTCTGAAAACTAAAGTGCCTAATGTGTAGCTCTACTCGCTCTGATCGCGTGGATATGCTGAAATGCAAAAACGGACAACAGTTACTCACCGAAACTCCAAAAGTAGCTCACGGGTGAATCTGCCAAAACACAGACGAACGCGCGTGATGTAAGCATCAACGCGTAGCTCTCCTCGTGGGCAACACACTGCTGCTCTCCGTTTGCGATTCCGACCACCGTAGCTCCTGTAGCGCGCACACACACACTCTCACTCTCTCGCAGTCTCCCAACGACACAGAAGATCAGATTATTAGAAGTCTCTTTACAAAGCTTTAGGTTTTGGCTTATATACTAAGCCTTAGAAAACCTAATGTCCGACCAAAATGACCTTATTTGTCCCTAGACTTCTATAGAGCTTAATTACAACACCGTGAGCTGGCTTTGCTCATCCAACAAGCATCTGTGGTCTCAATACAATTGCTGACTTAAAATATGAAGTTCCCGTAAACATTACAAAAGTGGCCGTAATGGCTCAAAATGATAATAACGGGATATTTGATGATGTCCATGAGCTTGTATCTTCACATTACAGCATCCATCTTCGTCTTCATCACTTCATCAGCATCTTTATTTGGAATCTTTAGACAATCTTTATGGAATCTTTGTGGAAGCGTTGTTGAAAGGTTGACCTTTCAACACTCTCCCCCACCAAAGTCTTGTCGTCCCCGACAAGACCCTATGTCTGCAGTGGCCTTGGCGAGTGGTTCATGTTTTGGTGTTGGTTGATTCTTTTGTTGTTGTAGTTGCTTCTACCATATGCTTTGTATGTTGTAGAGTTACCTTTTTCTTGTACATGTAGTGTAGTTGAAGCCATAGCTCTCCCCCTCCGATTGGTTGTTGTAGGGTGAATAGGTTGAGTGGGGTTTGTTGTTGCAGCAAGGCTTTATCATGGCAGCTCTGTATTGTTTGTTCTTTGGGTGTCATCCTGCATGTGTACCTGTAAACTTGAAGCCTTTTTGAATTTTTTCTAGGCCGCTCCCCTTTGATCCTGTAGTTGATGAGCATGCAGTTGTTTGGGGATGTCGTTGGTTGTGCGCTCCTTGCCGCACTGTCGAAGCAAGGGACTTGCCAATACACCGTATGCGAGCCACAAACGGCTCCAAGCACACA
Organism: Adiantum capillus-veneris; assembly: GCF_014529385.1. NCBI lineage: Eukaryota > Viridiplantae > Streptophyta > Polypodiopsida > Polypodiales > Pteridaceae > Adiantum > Adiantum capillus-veneris. The sequence goes on along the minus strand of NC_140938.1, from coordinate 41,198,930 downwards.
ACAAGCCTAAACTAGCAAGCTCAAGAGAACAAAGGGTGTGTCACTCACCGCTCTACGCTCGCCTTCGTGGTGGATTCCTCGCCACGATGAAGAAGAAGCTGCAGTCGTGCCACGCTCAACCGCTTCGCCACCGTCGTGCCTTCGTAATGCTCGATCGCACACACACTCTCCCTCTCTCTCTCTCTCACACACACACACACAAGGAGGTGAAGAAGAAGAAGATGGAGATGGAGCAAGAGCACTCTTCTATTGCACAAATGAGAGAATGAGTAAAAATTAGGTTTAGTTGGCTTTTATAGGAGCTCACCCCATTCACACTTGGGCGCCCATGCTTAGCCAACTAACCCTAGCATGTTCGTGTTAGAGTGCGCCTCTCATCGGCGATCACTCTACCTTTCCTTATTGGACCGACAAGCCCGGTACCTGACTCTACCAAATACATAATACACGTCCGTCGTAGGTGATGGGGTGTCCGTGTGCCGTGAGGGTTAACATGCCCCCCTTCCTGATGTAGATTCCGTCCTCGGAAGCTATTGAGTTGAAGCTGGTTCGTCGAGGTGGAAGAGCATTTGAGATGAATGTCCTTAGCCTTCTTCAGTCACTGCAAAATCAAACAACATTGGCACAGTAATGGCATTCTCTTAAAAAGCATATGCAGTTTTAGGTAGAAAAATTGATTGGTAAAAGAATTTCAAACAATTTGTCAGCAATGAACATTAAATTGCAATGTAATCAAATGCATAAACAGATGTAAAGGTAAAAAATTAAACAAGTCTGGGGTCGCTAATATGACGGTCAAAAGGCACTAGAGATCGAATATTAATACCATGGGTAAGCTTCTTAATTTTCTGTGGTCAATTAAGTTGTTTAATCGCGAGAGCCAAGTATTCATGTTCGAGGGCTGACTAGAGGCTATATCTAGAAAACCTTGTAGTTAAGCTACCATAAAAGGAATTTCTCATGAAATCATCGCCTGACTGATTACTTTTTCTTTGACCCCCCAAGGTCTTTTCACACTGATTCAATTTTGAAGTGGGTGCTTATTTTGTATGCCTTGGGTTTTTTGCTTTTCAAGAAAAAGCGCCCACGCTGGGAACCTCTAGGGCTCTAGTACCATAGGCGATACATGTGAGTGAAGTACCAAATCAAGCTAAGATTTCTCTTCCAGCTTAAAATTTTACATTGTGGCACTTTGATTTTTGCTTGTTCATTTTCAGCATTTAAATTTTGTAACTTTGGGGGGTCATATAACATTGTTACACTCCCCAGGCTCATCACATTAGTAAACTCCCTTTATAATACTTAAGCTAAAGGTCAATAGGGTTAAGCCCACTAGAAAGCCCTAGTACATTTCATACAATGCTGCCTAAATCGGATTAAGAACCTAAGTAACCATTGATTATTAGGAAGGCATTCCCCATGGTATTAAGAGAAGATCTCTAATACCTAGCTTGGTCAAACTAGCTTAGTCGGACTGCTTGATTTTTACCCCTAAACAAGTGATTATGACAAAAGATTGCATTGAATTAAATGTTTGATACTAAGCCAATGCGCTGAATAGTATGCTACCAATCACAATCAAAGCAGACAAACATGGATGCAAAAAAGATAAGGGCAATGCTAATGGACAAGAAACACCTGTTTGTGTCGATGGTCGCGCTTGATTTGAAGGTTCCATGAAGGTCCAAATCCTATCAATCGCAACACGCTCCTGTACACACTAGGAAACAAAAGGAATACCTCCAGGAGGCACATCAGTGGGAAAAATTAAAACTCCTAAAAAACAAACTCAAAACACAATCTAGACCCCTAACCTACCTATCTGTCACCCTTTTTAGAATCAAGGAAAGAGGATATTATATAAACCGGGTGGCCACCCTAAGGCTAGACCTCTATCCTCATCATCTAGATAAATAAAATCGTTGTCCGTGAGGCCATAGTCTTCCTCGGTCTCTATTAGTTCCTCTTCATCATCCTCTTGTGCAAGCATGCTAATCAAGAACCTCGTGATGCGTGGATACTCATCTTGTGCAAAAGAATAAGCATGTGCCATTGGAGACACATTCGCTACTGGGTAGGGATCACTAGTTAGCCATAGACGTATCAGCCATTCTAACTCCTCAAAATTTCTCTCACATGCAAGGCTCTCTATCAAATCCCATTCGCAAGAAAGTATAGGGTAGCATACGTAGAACACTTGTTGAAAAGACAAGGGGTACCTTTCATCAAAAATAGAAGTGCATGCCTCTGGTGAAGTAGCCATTTCTGACAAGACAGATAGATTTGGTTAGGCCTTTAAAACATAAGAGTTGTTTTTGTGTGTTGCTTGAATTGACACGGGGAATTTGGACTTATATGTAAGATCTGATAGGGTGCTCTCTCATTGCTAGGCACTCTTGCTCTTTACTATTTTTGTTTTTTGGTGAGTATAAGGCTATATATATACATTCCCTAAGATCGGAGATTAAGAGGTCAGGGAAAAAGGTTGAGAGGGAAGCAAGTGAATGATGGATGTCCACAAACACTCCCCCCTTCCTTGGGTAGATCATACCATTTGAAATGAGCTTGTCACCCTTTGAAACCAATTGTTCCAGTTGGTAATAGGTGAGGATTTTTGCCAGTAGTTTTCTATTACCCTAGGTGCCTCGTCAAGTTGCAAGGGTGGTAAGGTACTCTCCCAGGATTTTATTTGCAACGTTGTTGTAGGTGGTGAACTTACCCCGGAAGGTGCAAACTCTTTCGTGCTTGGATGGATATGTACAGTGGTAGGTGGAGGTTGTGTCGAAGCTTCTATTTGCATATAGGAACTACATGAAGAGCAAGAAGCTTCATTTGATTTCCCTGTTCCTGAGCTAGGTGGAACAAATCGTTCTTTCTTTGGTACCCAAACTAGCTCTAGAACGGGTGTGTAACATTCCATGATTTTTTCCTTTCCGCGATTTTCAATTTGTTTTGGAGCCACAGGATTGGGTTTACATGGGCCAGGTGATAGGTAAGAGTACACTTTACGTTTGGGCACCCAGATTTAATCATTTCCTTCATAGTATCCTTGGGCTTCCAATAGTCGTTTAGGAATCCAACGCAGCGTTTCTTTACATTTCTTGGAGTGAGTGGTACGGTTCTTACTAGGTTTCCGTTTTTTTGCATCAACCATGCTCACTACAGAGGTTTTTAGGGACCCACTTGTATGTTTTCTCTGTTATATTAGGATGGTTCTTGTGTGTCTCAAGCTTTCTTTCAACTACATCAGTTGAAGCTCTAGAGAGTTGGGCTATGGGGACGTATGGTTCAACCTCCTGGACATGCAATGTCTTGGGTTTTATTTCCTTGGGCAATATCTCAGGGACTATGGCTTGAGTGGTAGGGCTAAGAGTTGGTTTTTGCGTTGTAACACCCCCAGTCCCCCAATCAATAGTGCATTTGGTGGCTATCATCCACGTGCGGCCTAGGTTTATATTACCCTCCATAGTTCCAGTAGGCATGACCAAAAAGTCTTGAGCTACCACCCCATTGTCATAACTGACACAAGTGTGCCAGATTCAAAAAACCGTAGTTTTTTTCTTGTTGACACCCTTGACTTGGATAATACTCTCAGATAGAGGTGGCTTCCCTAACTGACACCACACCCCATAGGATAGCAGATTGTATTTAGCACCCGTGTCCAATAAGGCGTTATATAGCACTTTTTCATAGGCACTATTTAACTCAATGGGGTATCGTAGAGGTGTGTCAGAGTCCAACCCATCCTCTTCGATTTCCATGTGGAATGCATTTGTGACCCCAAGGTTAGCCTCTCGTTTTTGTCTTATACGTTGTTGTCGCTCCTTAGCCTCAGCTTGAGCTTGTATCTTGTTTAACTCGGTTTGTGCTTTGGCGGCCTTTTTTTGATGAATGGCCCGTAGTTCTTCTTGGCTTAAAGGATCATAATATCTTTTGAATTTACTCCCATTGAGGAATCCAATGGTTTCAACTCCATCAAGAGTTTCCACACGAAGGGTACCTTGTGGGGTAATTTCACATACTCTATATGGTCCTTTACCAGCATATTTCAACTTTCTCTTCTCTTTACGTACTCCATACATAAGGACTTTATCACCAACTTTGATATCCTTGTCCTTCACATGGCGATCAAACCACTTCTTTCTCCTATCCTTTTCCACAAGAGCATTTTGCACAGCCAACTGTCTCTCTTCGTCTAGTTTTTCCAAGATAAACAAAGGCTCGGTTAAGGGGTTACCATTCCATCCTTCTTGCGAAGCTACCCTAAGACTAGGAATGACAAACTCCCAAGGAATAACCGCTTCTTGGCCGTATACCATTTTGAAGCTGTTGTCCTCGCGTCAGCTTTTTGTGAAGCCTTAGCTTCAGCCCACTTTGTTACATAGTCCGTAGCAACTAGAATATATCGAGATTGAGTGTTGCGAGCTGCGGGACTAATTGGACCTACAAAGTCTAAGCCCCATTTTTCAAATGGTTGGGTTACTTTAATAGGATGTAAGGGCATTCTGTCCTTGCGCTGTGTGGTCTTGTAACGTTGGCACTCATCACACCCTTTTGTAAAAAGTGATGCATCCTTAAATAAAGTTGGCCACCAATAGCCTGATTGCAGCACCTTTCTAGCAGTCAGGTCCCCTGAAAAATGTCCTCCTGCTATGCCCATATGTGCTTCTTGCAAGATATACAAATATTCATCCTCGCGGGCACAACGCCTAAGAATATCGTCCTTGCCTAATCTATACAGGGTTCCGGCAATCAAACAATAGGGTTCACATTCTTTTACTAGCCTTCGAGCGATATCCTTACGAAGTTCCTTGGGTGGAAAACCATTAACTAAAAAGTTAACAATGTTCTCACTCCATTCAGGCATAGTCTCAACTATGAATAGGGAAGTATCGGGTAATTCATCATCAACTCCTGTAGGGGCTTCACCATTGGGTATGCGAGACAAATGATCATCCATGACGTGCCCTTTACCGGGTCTCACTACAATCGTGAAATCAAACTCCAGAAGAATTAACAACCATCGTGTGATTCTTCCTGTGGAGCATGGCTTGTTTACCAGATACAGCAACGCTTGATGATCCACATAAAATACAAACTTGTTTGCCAGAAGGTAGTAGCGAAATTTCTTTACTGCATAAACCATTGCCAAACCTTCTCGCTCTGTAGTGGTGTAGTTCCTTTCAGCATCGTTCAATTGACGGCTTGCAAAGCTAATGGGATAGTCCAATTTATGTTCTCCTGGTTGAGTGAGAACACACCCAATAGCAAAGTTTGATGCATCAATATGCACATGGAAAATGACATCCCAGTTAAGTGTCCTTAAAATCGGAGCACTTGCTAGTGTTTTCTTCAATTGTTCATAGGCCTGGTCACACTCTTCAGTCCATTTAAATTCAATGAGAAGCTTGTACAAAGGACGTGCTATCTCAGCGAAAAATAAAATAAACCGTCGATAATAACCCACGTGTCCCATGAACCTTTGAACTCCCTTGTAATTGGTTGGTGGTGGTAACTCTAGAATCACTTTAATTTTGCTCTCATCGGTTGAGATACCATTCTTGGATACTATATGCCCTAAAATAACTCCATGCTTGACCCAAAATTGGCATTTGAACGGGTTCAATGAGATACGATATAACCTACATTTTTCAAACACCTTCCGCAAACATGATAGATGTTCTTTCCAAGAAGAGTAAACACAAAGGTCGTCTAAGAAAGCTTCACAAAACTCTCTCAAATATTCTTTAAAAGCAGTGTTTATTAATCGTTGGAATGTAGCAGGGGCATTTGTTAAGCCAAAAGCCATCACACGAAATGCAAACACGCCAAATTCTGTGATGAAGGCAGTTTTAGCTTGGTCCTCTAGCGCTATCGTGATTTGGTTGTAGCCTGAGTACCCATCTAGAAAGCTATAAGCTTCCTTGCCTACAACTCTTTCGAGTACATGTTCGGAATATGGTAGGGGGTAATGGTCTCTTCTAGTAGCTGCATTAACTTTTTTGAGGTCCACGCACACCCTGAGTTTCCCATTCTTTTTTGGCACGATAACTATTGGCGACACCCATTCTGAGTGTTCAATAGGATATATGAACCCACATTTGATAAGCTTTTCTAGTTCTTCTTGAATGATCTTTGCGTACTTAGGATTCATCGGGTAGGGTCTTTGTTGTACGGGCTTCGCAGTGCTAATCATAGGGATTGTATGTTGGACCACAGAAGGCGGAACACCTTTCATATCATGGTATGTCCAAGCGAATACGTCCTTGAATTCCTTGAGAAGCTCTTTGAGGACCGCCTCTTCAACTTCTGTGAGGTCTTGGGCAATAAAAACAGGTTTTGATTCTTCACCGGGGTCAGCTAATTCTATTTCTTTAACTATTGCTGGACCATCATAGATTCCATTATTCCCATCGATAGGTATTCTTTGGGCTTTTGTGTACACAACCTTTGCTTCCCTTGTGGTGTAAGATTTGAAATGTTCTGGTGCAGGATGCAAGTCTGTGGATTCTGGTTGTGCGTTGGTTTGTGCTTCCATTTCTGCTTTCTTGTGTTGTCGAGCTAACTCTTGGTTTTGACGCCTCCTTGCAGTGCGGCTCAACTTTGGCTTGTCTATGATCTCTAATTGGGCTATGTCATGGGGTCGTGGTCTACACCACATAACATTTTGGAGATATTCACCCCAATTGTCTACCAATTTTCGATGAGCATCACATACTCCTATATAACTGAGCCATTCTGCTGAGGATCTCTTCTTGTTTATCCTAGCACGTACATTGGCTCGATATCGACGCCTCTTAAGGTTTTTCTTTTTCTTCTTTGAGACCTGCTTTTGATTTGCATTTAGATCTGGCTCACTAAAGGAGTCCTCGTTGGTGTCCTCTTCACTCTCGGAGGAGCTATGATCGGTTGATGTGCTCGGTCCTTCCGAATGTTTTGACTCTGAACTTGCTCCACTCTCTAATTCATGAGATTCAGAATCCGTTTCACTCTGGGAGTCAGTGTCCAAGTCGTGTTGGTCAAAGTCTTCTATTGAGCTATCGGTGTCACTGTCAGATTGGTCCACAATTGCCTTGCCCTTAGAAGATGCATGTATGGCACTTATCATGTTCAGAGGTGCAATTTGTGGTACCTCTTCCCCCTCTGGTGTGACCCAAGTGGTTCCTCTATTTCCCCAGGTATCTATGGTTGCAGCTAGGTGTACCCAATCCACATTGTCTGATTCCGTCATACCCGGTAACACATCCATGTAAGGAGAATCTTGGCCAATGTCTGTATCCTTCTTACAAGTGTAACAATATTGTAGTGGGGCCGAGTGAACTGTGGTGTCAGAGCGATGATCAATAATGGTTTTACTCCCTAAGGGGTGTACCTTACCAGTCACCAAATCCACTCTAAGGACAGAGTCTTGGAATTGCAAATAGACATGATTTTTAGACCAATCGTGAACCATTTGTGCTTCCCTCATGAATGGTCGTCCTAAAATCATTTCATATGACATAAGGTGTTTAGAGAAATCCATTACAATGAACGTATGTCGTACCTTGTGTCCTAGAACTTTGATCTTAAGATCCTTGAGCATCCCCATAGGTTTGGCTATGGTACCATTTGCCATCTTTACCACAATGTTAGTAACACTGAGGCGGGGTTTTCCCATGGATTCCCAACAATCTTTTGTAACGATGCTAACTCCCGCACCACCATCAAGAATTCCCTTTATAGTTAATCCCTTGGTAGTGATGGGTAGGGTCGCATTAGACTCGTCGCCTTCAAAATACTGCCCTAATTCGTTAATGGGTACCTCGATCACAGACTCGTGTCCATCTAAGTCAAGTGATTGCACATGATTTTCCTCATCAATCATAATCGAGTCAGGCCTATTTGGTTGCGCAAACTGCGGTAATCCCGTTCGTAGCTCTCCATTAAGGAAAGCTCGAAGTGCAAGGAATAACTCAGGATCTCCATACAGCTTTGCTATGATCGTGGTTCGGACCTCAGAAGACATGAAGTCCACTAGTTTGGCAACATTCATTGGTGTTTTGCAGGGTGTAGGTCCTTGACTAGGAACTGGTGAGGATGGAATCTCATATTCCTCAATGGGATCAGGTATTCCTTCGTTAAACATCCTTTCCAACAAGAAAGGTGTATGCTCACTTTCTGATGTCCTGTCCTCACTCCCTTCTTGGATGATACTAGATATGGCTAACGGTCTATGGTTCATGTGGGGTGGATGAACTTGCGTGGGAAACACTGTGTCATGAATTTTGACCTACATGGGTTCTGGTTCTAGTTTTCTTTGAGTCTCCTCCACTAAACCTCTTAGATGTTTCACCTGCTCAATCTCGTCTACTGGGTTTGGGTACGTCCCAATCTTCTTTTTACGATTCTTCCCTTTTTGCCCCTGCGGTTTATCTTGGGGGTCTTGGATTGGATTTGGAAACACTTGTGGTGTTTTCAGAGGCTCTTTATGGTTTTCTCTTATTCGGTTTTCATTTGGTTCCATGTTACGGTTTTCTTTGTCGGTCTTTCCCTTTGTGGTATTGGTTCTAGTCTCCATTGTCTCGACTGAATCTGAATCATCCTCGAGGTCATTCATATACACGGGGTCATCTCCTGTTCCTATGTTTGTTTTGGAACTTGGCTTTGAATTTTCCATATTCTGCGACTTCTTCCTTCGTGTCTTCTTTTTCTTTGCTTGGATAATTGACGCGGTATCTCTCTCTTCGAGGATATGTCCTGGCCCTTGAAGCATGGACCGTGTAATCGCATAAGCGGGTGCGACGGGTGGTATTGGTGATGTCACACTAGCAATTTTGACCAAATTTAGGGGTGTGATTTTAGGCGCATTTGGGTTATAGGGGCATTGGGCAATCAAGTGATCTATGCCACAACGATTACATGTGAGTATTGGCATTGCAGACGTGCTCCCTTGATTCATTTGCATCTGTGCAGCATTCTTTTGCAGCCTAATAGGGCACTCCGCTACTCGATGTGGTCCACCACACTCGTAGCATTGAAGAGGTGGCCTCCTAGCCTGGGTGTTGATATTTTGACCTCTGGATGCGAGAGCAGCAGCTTGATAAACCGGCTTGACTTGTCCCCAACAATCTTCCATGTAGTATATAGGACACTCTTCCAGTGTATCAAGTCCGTAGGCAATACTAGTGTCTATTTCCTCCTCACAGCCATCTGCATAAGCATTTGATGGCTCGCAACCCACTTGGTTCATAGGGGCGACTCTTGGATGCGGGGGCTGCGGTCCTAGCACAGGAGGTGGTAGCGGTGTAGCTTGTACAACATTTTGAGATCTAGGGACCATGTGTTGCGGTAGTTGCTCAACAGGTGGAGTAGGCATCAATACAGGAGCTCGAGGCGCATCCGTCCAGGCTACAGGTGGTCTATTTGCCATCATACGTTTGATCATTAAACAATCCTTAGCTTGGTGACCATACCTACCACATGCGTTGCAAGTTCCATTAAATTTTACTCTAAACGTAGGGCACTCACTAGTGCTATGTGGACCTAAGCAAATGGAACACCATTGTTGCTCCCTTCTTGGATACATGTGACTATTTTGAGGGGGTCGATTATCCTTAAGAGACTCTTGGATTGCCTTGGTGAGGTCTGTCAAGAATGTCTCAAATACCTTTGGCTCATTGGCAATGGGCTTTGCAGTCATGGGTTCATACTCAATGGCTTGTGAGCTAGTGGATCTCGTGTCAGTAGACACCCTCATGCCTGCTATCATCAAGTTGTCCTCTAATTGGATTGCACTGGCAGTGACATCTTCCCAGGTTGTGATACCTCTAATCACTAGTCCATTATAGATTCCTTCATTCCTCAACCCTCGAATGAATCGATCAAGCAGTTGGTTATTGTTGAAGCGCTCATTTACAGGGCAACGAGAGTTTAAGTGCTTTAGACGACTAATGAAGTCCCTTACTGACTCTCCTTCCTTACGTTCGGCCTTCTGTAGCTGAGATGCTACACCCCAAAGCACACCTTCTCGTATGTACTCCTTTAGAAACAACCTTCGAAGGGTAGGGTAGATTGTTTTCTCGTCCACCCTTAGGGTCCTATACCAATCTCCAGCCTTCCCACTTAATGTCAAGCTTAAGGCATTGCACTTATGTAGTTCGTTGCGTTCCCCTAAGGAATCACATACTTGTTCAAACACTTCAATGTGTTTTCTAGCATCTTCGTCCCCATTGAATTTTTGCGTGAGTTTGGCAATTTGTACTGCCTTACTTCTAGGCTCTCTATCAGATGCGTGACGCATATTTTCCGCGATAGATCGACCTATGGTTTGAGCAAACGCTGCCAAGTCACCTATGTGAGGAGGCAGGGCCGGTGGAGGTACTCTTGGAATCATATGTGGGAGAGGAACGGGTACCGGTCTTGGCATATGTGCGGATGATGCAGGATATGGAACATAACCGGGCATAGGTCCACTCGGATAAGGGCTAGGAAGCGGCACTCGAGGAGCATGAACAAGTGGTACAATTGGAGGTGTGGGGGCCATGTGTGCATAAGGGGCTAGAGGCACATATGGTCGAGGCCCCATATTAGGTACTACGACACTAGGTAGTGGCACTGCGCTAACCGTAGATGTCATCGGTACATTCTCTGTCAGGCGTATCTCTGGAGTGAGCACTGTGTTTTCCTTGATAGAGGGTTGAGCCAAGTTAGGGAAGCTAAAGTTTTCGCTCGGAGGCTCAGATTGCATAGAGACCCCAGGTGAAATGACGTAAGATGGGTCCATGGGGCTCATTAGAGGAGTCTCCATTTGTGATAGAGTAGGCTGTTGAGCCTTACTCGTATCCAAAAATCTCATGGGGCCAGTTCAGAGTATATTTACCCCTCGGTTTTGCCTTTCTGATTGAATAATGCCATGGATAACATTACAGATCATTTTCTGTTGATCTTCGATGCTCGTGGCACTAGAGGTGGATTGTACAATCTCTATCCATCCTACATGGTAGGCGTGGCCAGAGTGTAGATCCGTCAACACCTCAGTGTGGAGGTCGTATGTCCAATGATCATTAATGAACAATCCTTCTAGAGTCGACGTGTTAACGGTTTCTTGTGAGGTAGAAGCAATGTTGCTCCCCGTGGTTTTACTTGTCACCAACGGTACTCTAGAGGGAACTTCTGAAGGAGGCAGCTCAACAGGGCCTTCTTGGTAAGAAGTTGGCAGGATATCCACATGGACACTCTTTAGGGGTGTGGGGTCCACGTGCGATGTGAAAGGAGAGTCCACTTCCCCACCCCCTTCGTGTGCTTCATTTGCATCAGGTTCCGAGCGAGTAGCTCTACCTAATGTTTCCATGAAACGGCTAAACATACTAGTACTAGGCTGTGGAGCTTCGGGAGGTGCATGGCCTTCTCTCTCAGTGTTTTGGGTAGGGTATGCTTCCATGATTTCTGAGTCGGAGGAGGAATCACTAGCGGCTATTTTAGGGTCTTGGGTGGTGCTACCTTGTGTCCCCGCTGAGGGTCTAGAGCTTATCGTGGATGGGTAATGGGTGTCCGTATGAACAGAGGCACCCTCAATATGCTCGTGTTCTAGCACCCGCCCAGAGCGTAAGTGCATGTGCTTTTGATACCCTAAGGTGTCAAAAAGCTGCTCTAGGAGGCCTTGTGACTAGTTTTTAGCGTGTTTTTTGTTTGTTTTTTTTGCTAGATTTTTTAGAGCGTGTCGTGGAATGGGCCGTGTGATAGCTCGAAACGAGCGTATCGGTCAGAGGGTCGTGCCGTGCTTTACAGCCCTCCGTTTGGTCACTCTATGCCCTCGGAATCCCTAAAACTGTCAATTTCCAGTAAGGAACTAGGTCCAAACTAGAAAATCTAAGGGTGCAAGTGGGAAGAGAAAGGAGGAGAGTGGAGGACTTGTCCCACATACTCTCATTCTCTCTTGAGGGAGTAGGATATATATATAAGAGTGAGTCTAGTATATATCATAGGACTGAGGCCTGGGCCTGGGCCTGGGCTTGGGCTTGGGCTTGGGAAAATGATCCCGATCCCGATCTATCTTTTATACAAACCAACCCGTCCGTTTTAAGAGTCACGTTTTTTATTTTCGAAAAATTTCGCCGCCCGCTCACTCGCGTTTTTAATTTCCGTTTTTTTTTTTTTTTTTTTTGAAATATTTTTTTCTCCGGAATTTTATTTTTGGTGCAGATTTCAGAAAACGCAGAACTTGAAAAAACACAGATATGCAGAAAATTGAAAAAACTCAGAAATGCAGAAACTACAGAAAATTGCAGAAATTGCAGAAAAAACGCAGAAATTGCAGAAAACGCAGATATGCAGAAAATTAAAAAAACGCAGAAATGCAGAAAATTACAGAAATTGAAAACGCCGAACTTGAAAATGCAGAAATTGCAGAAATTGAAAAAACGCAGACAATAACAGAAATTGAAACTTGACAGCAAATGCAGAAAACGCAAAAAACAGAAATCTCCACACACTCCTTCCCTGCCTTTCCTATGATAGAAATTGCACCACAAAGAAGCGTAAAGTGCTAACCGAGCTTAGTGTAGAGCATATCCCCGGCAGCGGCGCCAAAAATGTGCGCTCCTTGCCGCACTGTCGAAGCAAGGGACTTGCCAATACACCGTATGCGAGCCACAAACGGCTCCAATCACACAACAAGCCTAAACTAGCAAGCTCAAGAGAACAAAGGGTGTGTCACTCACCGCTCTACGCTCGCCTTCGTGGTGGATTCCTCGCCGCGATGAAGAAGAAGCTGCAGTCGTGCCGCGCTCAACCGCTTCGCCGCCGTCGTGCCTTCGTAATGCTCGATCGCACACACACTCTCCCTCTCTCTCTCTCTCACACACACACACACAAGGAGGTGAAGAAGAAGAAGATGGAGATGGAGCAAGAGCACTCTTCTATTGCACAAATGAGAGAATGAGTAAAAATTAGGTTTAGTTGGCTTTTATAGGAGCTCACCCCATTCACACTTGGGCGCCCATGCTTAGCCAACTAACCCTAGCATGTTCGTGTTAGAGTGCGCCTCTCATCGGCGATCACTCTACCTTTCCTTATTGGACCGACAAGCCCGGTACCTAACTCTACCAAATACATAATACACGTCCGTCGTAGGTGATGGGGTGTCCGTGTGCCGTGAGGGTTAACATTGGTCTGCTTTTCTGTGTTTTAATAAGAAAAATAGAATAGTAAAAATAAAATGTGACGTATATTACAAAATGAAGGTCTTGGATACCTGGATAGGACTAGAGGGAAAAACCCAGTGGGAAAAAAATGCCTTTAGTCACCGTTAAATGTGAGGCTATATGTACTTATGTTTGATGTAACTGTTGAATTAAAGTACTTATGGCCGTATGGCTACTATTACTGGATATACAGTGGATAAGTGTTAGTAGCTTGAAGTCAGAGTCATTGTTGTTGAGCAAATGCTTATGAAACCTGTTACCACTTCGTCATCGTCATTTTGTTGTGTAAGTGCATGGGTGGAACACAAGTCGTGTCAAATGCAAATGTCCAATGATGGGACATTATATATGCTTGCACAGATAGATGCATGGGAAACAATATGCGGTGCGAGAGGAGTTTGAATGGGTGCTTTCAGGAGTGAACATAGCTAGAGAAGCAAAAATATATTTGACTTCAAGAGCTGCCGTTACTCACAAGAAGGGTTTTTATCGACGAGGTTTTTCCCACTCTCCTCACTGTGTTCATGTGCGTGAGTGTTTTCAGGACTACTCCGCCACTCCACCATTTAAAATAGTATACTTTGACTCTTATGCTCACCTCTTCCAGCATGAGTGACATGACTTTATGTATGCTCAACTCTCCAGCTTGAGCTTTAATCTAAATATCTAGACTCATAGACCACAAAGAATATTAAGACATGAAGCTTGGGTCTGACGCTTGCTCATTTCGTGGCTCAGCTGCCCGACGCTTGACTCTTATGCCATGATTTTTATGGCGACTTGACTTACTCTCGGGAGCTTTCGACCAAGAATAGGCTTTGAAATTCAAAACTCCCATCCTCGAAGAGAGGATTTGTAAAGGACCATACTGGCAATATTGGTTTCTGTTGCCATACCTGGGTGACCTTGGTTGTCAAAATTTCTTTTTGTTGTTGTTGGTCCCTTGGTTGAGAAGATTGGCTCGCTCCATTCCCCGTAACACTTTGTCTATCATGTCTTGACATTTCTTGAGAGCTAGAGATGACTTCAATCTTCTTCGGTATGTGTTTTTCTTTTGGCACCCATTTGTATCTGCATCGTGTGATTAGCGTGTCTTTGCAGATATCCTTTGCCTTGAGTGTGACATTGTCCTTGATTTTGCCTTCCGTGAAATTGCGATTATTTTCAAGCTGAAGTCGTTTGCTTGAAGAATGTTTACCTGGCATCTTTGGTAGACAGATTCTTCGATTTCCTTGATAGTAACCTTGTGCTTGAAGAATTGTAGATGGTACTTCCCATGATGTTTTTGATGTCGTATTGAGATGTACAAGAGTGCCATTTTTGGGATTATTTATCGATGAAGTCCTATGTTGGTATGAAGGCCAGTTGGATTTGAAATTTCCTGCATCCCTTTGGCGAGCCTTGTTGGTTGGTCTCCTTTGGCGATATAAATATGATCTTTGTTGCTTTTGGGGACGCTTTTTGAAACCTTTATCCACCACATAAGCCGAAGTCTGTGGTTTTGGTAACCAAAGTTTCTTTTGACCCTCATAATAGCCTTGCTCTGCTAATCTATAGTGGGAGGCTATCCATCCCATGTGTTTACCTTTTGTCAATCGGCTAGGCTCATTTACCCATATTGGGTCCTTGATCTTGATTTCTTCAGCTTTGATGTAGACCTTTGAAGATTTTTGTCGATGATGATCTCGCAGTGTAGGGTATTTTGGTTGAAAGATTTTCTTTGGAGTCTATCTTTCATGTGGAAGCATGTGGTCAGTTGATGTCGAAGCTCTGTCTTGAACTTTTCGAGGCTGGATTGAAGACTCTGATTTAATGGGTTGCTTCTGTTGGTAGGACATTTCTGGGCTCATTTTGGCTTTGCCATTGTCGGAAGCCGATAATCTTGGGGCAGTAGTAGGCTGGATTTCTTGAGAGCTAGTCGTGATGACCATTGTTGAAAATTCAGGTTCTTATGCCAATGTTTTTGCCCAGTGCTTGAACAAAATCAAATGTGTACTCATTTTGGAGGAATCCACCACTAGGAATTTGTCTTTGATTATCTTTGACCGTAGTTTAAGGGTAGCTTTCGCAATCCCTAAACTTGTGACGGCTATTCCATGTGATATAGGAACCTGTACCTAAATTTCATACAATTCTGGCTTACCTAGAAGTAGCCATAGCCCATAAGACATGACATTAGTCGTGGCAGTGCAATCTATCTTTGCTGTAAAGTTGAATTTCACTTTCTCATACACATCCAACGAGAATTTAATCTTCTTGTTGGCTGCCAAGTAACTGATGTCCTCTTTGCTTTTGGTACTTTTCTTAGACTTTTGTGCCTTGAAGGCTTTGTCATCCTCTTGTATGTTGAACTTCTTTGTCATTTGACTGGTTGTAGCATGTCCCAAGTGCTTTCTATCTTCTGCTGTAGCTGCTTGTTGGTGTTCATTG